>NC_056745.1:639914688-640240550 GCF_019279795.1 Protopterus annectens
GGGGGACTCTGGTGCCATATTTTGGTTGTCTGTTCTTCAGTTTGTGTTTGAAAGTTGGTATCCCACAATTCTATTTGAGTGGGTGGGGTTACATAAGTATGTATGCAAATTAGATGTTAATCAGTGTACAGATTTGTACCTATTTTTCATGGCCCTTGTCCAGATTTTTGATGTTTCCAGGTTGAGAGGTATGTAGGTGGTAGTCTACTTAACACCGAAAGTGTGATAAGAGACCTTGGGACACAGGTGGATAGTAGTCTCTCCTTTGATAATCACATTGCCACAGTAGTCATTAAATCCTTCTACGTGGCACACCTCATCACAAAAGGTTTCTCATCCAGGAAAAAAGAAGTCATTGTTCCCCTCTACTCGTCACTCATTAGACCCATTATAGAGTACAACGCCCCTTTTGGTATGTACCTCACAAGACATCTACAACAACTGGAAAGGCCACAGAAATACCTCACGAAGAGGATTACTGGCCTACGCAGACCGTTTAAAAAAATCCAGCTTTACTCCGTCGCATATCACGTACTCAGAGGCGATCTCTGCCTAACATACAAAGCTATGTCAAACCCAGAGCTGTTGAACATGCTCCACTTAAAGAAATCCCAATCTCTCCGAGCTACATGCTCTAGGGACCTAAACCTTGTCACCACAATAAACAGAACATGCTAGAGATATAGATTCCTGTCCCAGAGACTTGCCATACTCTGGAACAAACTACCTGTCTACATCAAACAAAGCTGCTCATTAGCACTCTTCAAGAAAAACCGTGATGATTGGATGGGAAATAGGAAATTCACCCCTGTGATCACCTCTGTGGCTCTGCACGACAGGGACACAGGAAAATAATTTTCTTGGGTGGCAAAAGCCAGGATACCTTTTTGGCTAGGCTTGTATATAGCCTAGTACCTACCTATGAACCAAGTGGTTGGCCCTGTCATAGCCTTTTGCAGACTTCAGGGAATCCAGATATTTCCATATCTGAATGACCTGCTTTTTTAGGCTCCCTCTCAGTCCAAGCTTTTTGCAAGAGCTGCACTTAATCATGCTCCTTCTGAGCAGTTTAGAATTCACCATCAATCTCAAGAAGTCAAGTCTGACTGCTTCTCAAGAACATATTTTTATTGGGGTTGCAGAATCCAAACCATTCCAGTGTTGGCTTTTCTTCTTTTTCCCAAAGTTCTGCCTTTCTAGCAACCTATTTCCAGCCTCTCCTTCCCATTTCTGTCATTCCTACAAGGGAATTTATTTGAGCAATGTGGTTCATAGCATCCACCATTCCATGTTCCCCATTGCCAAGCTACACATGAGGAATCTTCAGTGGTACCTAAAGAAGGGTTGGCTCCAGTATTGTCAGCCTCTGGACTTTCCAGTCCCTTCATCCTTTTTCCTTTTTTAAACACCTTCATTAAATTATCACTTAAGACATGGGCAACCCTACATTAACAGAAAAGAAAACAAACCATTTTAACATTTTCCATTTAAATGCAATATACATCACATGTATTTTCTTTGCTACTATCATTAGTCCAACATTACAAAAAATTGCTGAATTCCTGCTTTCCGTTAAACTTCACTCCTCCTCCTGAACATTATTATGTATGTATGTATTTCTCCCACAATTTCCATTTATTTCTATATAATTTGATCCTTCCCTTTTCTAAAGATGCCTCTTACAGTTCTTTTATCTCAAGTACAGTTGGTGTAGATTTTGATGTCCCATTTTGTACTAATTGCTTTTTTTGGCAGCCAATAGAATTAAACTTAATAAGGGCATTGCTAGTGTCTAGGCAATTCAGAACCTGTATCGTAGCTCAAAAGAATCATTTCCTCACTTACAGCCATTTGCTTTCACAGTATTTCTCATAGAGTATTCTGTTTGGAATTTTTAGAATATGCCAACTCATTACACTCCCCAAACATATGTTCCCAGTTGCCTCTTTCTTCTCCATCATACTTCCAAGATTTTCTATCTACCTAAGGAAAAAGTTCCTGTACATCCTTGTCTGAAACTTGCATTTTGCTGGAGGATTCAGCAGATGTCCTTCAAGGATGAATCTGCAGTCCTTACAAATGGGTTGTCCTGTCGTCAGGCAGCCCTTCGGTCGGCCGGATTCCAAAGTTTGGGTCTGGCCTCGGCTGGTGTCGCACTTCAACCGACGTCATAGCTGCAGTTATTCGGGTATAAAGGCATCAGCCGACGCCATTTTCCTCTGTCTTTCTTGCCACGTGGCGCCCGAAGCAGAAGCTGTTCGCAAGTGCCGGTCGGTCAGAACCAGAGATTACTACCGAATACTACTACCGAAGACTTCTAAAAAGCTAAGTACCCCGTTGGGGACTCTTTCTTGCCTCAGCCAATGTCAGAAAAAGTGAATAACTGTTTAACTTGTGGGAAACAAATACCTCATAAAGATTTCAACTCTTACTGCTTACCCTGTTTAGGCCCAGACCACGACGTAGCAGCTTGTCTAGCCTGTGCTTCTTTTAACCGGCGGACGCTTAGACGTCGGTCTGAATTTGCTGAGGAGTTTTTCGGCCCCGATTTTGCTTATATTATGCCGTCGGATCCTCCGACTACGCAAATTTCTAAAAAGCGCAAGGAAAAGGACCGACACTCGCGGTCCGCGGTTTCGGCCGAAACCACGGTTAAGCCAACCGCGAGTGTCTCGGTTTCGGCTGAAACCGAGCAAGCGGTTCTTCCTTCAGCCGAAAACTTACCTTCTACCGAGGCCTCTTCCAACCTGGTGGAATCGGCTTCTGAAATCCCAGCTGTTGTTGCAGTCTCTCAGGAATTATCTGACACTATTCCCTTGGATGTTTCAACCCCTGCATGTGGAGCTGCTAGACCACCTGCAGCCATGTCCATTAAGGCCTTTGCCAGGGCCAAAGCAGCTAAAGCTACTAAAACTGTGCCTGCTAAGACCCCCTCTCACAGGCCTAGCTCTAGTTCACAAATGCTTAGTTTAGCAGAGGATCTCATTTCCTTAATCCGGGAATCCCAACCTCAACCAAACAGGGCCTCGCACCCACCTCCAGAGAAGAGGCCTAGAGCAGAGCCCCCTCAGCCACTCTCTACAGATGATTCCTCTGATGATTCAGATGATACAAACCCTCCAGAGACTCCTTTCTCCCCTTATGAAGACTCTGATGCTGAAGAGTCCATCCCTTCTGCCTCTCCGCCTGAGGAATTTTCCTTTGGGGAAACCTTACATGCTATGAGGGAACAATTTCAGTGGCAGAGCCAGGATTTTTCAGACTCCAGAAAAAGGCTTAGAACCTTTCTGCATTTACCACAACATAGGCCTTTAGCCATACCTCCAGTTCTTTCTGTTGTAGATGATGCATTTAATGATGCTTGTACTGCCCCTGATTCTCTACCTCCGGCCCCTGCTAAGCCTGATAGATACTACAGGGTCCCGGACACGCATTACCATTTGTATAAGGCTCCTTTTGCAGATCCCGAGACTATCTCCCAAGGACCTAAGGCTGTAGCAGCTACCTCTGCTAAAAAACCCCTCCCCTCTGAAAGGGAATCCAGATCCTTAGAGAGATGGGGTAAAAAAGTTTACACTTCTGCTACTCTTTCAGCTAGGGCCTTGAACTGTCAATTTCACATGATCCAGTATCAAGAATTTATGCTAGACCAGTTAACCAAAAAGCTGTCCTCTGATGAACCATTAGACAAAAAATCTGTTCAGGAAATGATACATAACATTCAGCAAGTCAGTAACCATTCTTTAAAATGCGGCTATGATGCACTGGAGGCTTCCTTTAGATCAGCCATGACTGGCACAGTTATCAGAAGGCATGCATGGTTAAAAGAGCAGGCCTTACCAGACCATGTCAAGTCCAAACTATTAGATGCTCCCATGGATAAGATCAATTTGTTTGGCTCTCCTGCACAACAGGTGCTGAAGAAGATGGAAGAGAAGGCAAAATCTGTCCAAACAGTAAAAGATTTCTTACAGGTCCAACCGCCAAGGTTTAGCAGGAATTGGCCCTCCAAGAATTGGTCCTTTCCAGACTCCTCCAGAGCTCAGAGAGGCAGGAATAGGCGTTCAAGAAGCAGAAGCCAATCCAGGGGTGCCTACAGGGGACGCCAGTGGCAAGGTAACAACCAGCGAAGTACAGCCACAGACACAGCCACCACCACATCTACAGGACAATCACAGTGACTTGGCTCTGGCACCGCCTACCAGGGAACAATTAGAAGCACCCTTAGGCGGGAAGCTAGCCTTATTTTCAATAAACTGGCATTACATCACAAGAGACAAGTGGATTTTACAGACAATAGACCAAGGCTACAGGTTTCACTTCCATACTCTACCAGGGAAGAGAGGAATGCCAAACCTACCTCCAAATCAAAGGGCAGAAGCTCTAAAACAAATATCTCAATTATTAAGGATGAGAGCTGTGGAAAAGGTACCATCTATGGAGCAAGGAAAGGGATTTCACTCCAGACTCTTCCTGGTACCAAGAAAAGAGAGCAAATGGAGACCTATTCTCGACCTGTCCGCTTTAAACACATTCCTCATTGTTCCAAAATTCAAAATGCTGACTCTACAGCAGCTTCTTCCCATGCTGGGCAAGGAGTCTTGGCTGGTAACTCTAGATCTCAAGGAGGCATACCTGCACGTCCCCATACGACCAAATTGCAGAAGATACCTCAGATTTCTTGCTGGATCAGAGCATTATCAATTCTCAGCATTGCCCTTTGGCTTATCTACTGCGCCCAGAGTGTTCACGAAATGCCTGGCATCAGTAATTGCTCATTGCAGGCTTCAGGGAATCCAAATCTACCCCTACCTGGACGACTGCCTGATACAAGCGGACAACAAAAACAAGCTAGCAGAAGACTTACAAAGGGTCATTTACCTGCTACAAGCCCTGGGATATACAGTCAATATAAAAAAGTCAAGGCTGATACCATCCCAAAGAATAACCTTTTTGGGTGCAGAGCTGGACACATCAAAACAAATGGCATTCCTAACAGTAGAAAAACAGGAGCAACTACCTCTCTACTTCTTGGCATTACAAAGCAGAACCATCTAACAGCAAGAAAAGTACTGCAAGCCTTGGGCTTCATGGCATCCTGCATAATATTGGTTCCTCATGCCAGACTGCATATGAGAAAGCTACAGTGGTACCTAAGGAATTTATGGTCTCAACACAAGCACAGCCTAGAAACCCAAATTCCAATAATTCCATGCCTGAAGCAAGAATTCCTATGGTGGGCTCAGGCCTGTCAATCAAACACAGGATTGCCCTTCCACAGCACTCAACCAAGCCAAACCATCACGACGGACGCCTCAGACCTCGGTTGGGGGGCCCACATGCTGGACAAGTGCATACAAGGCTTATGGACTCAAGACCAGCTGCGCCTACACATAAATCTAAAGCAAATGCTGGCAGTAAAACTGGCAATTCAGACATTCAGACCACTTCTCAGACAAGGTCAATTGATGATAAGGACAGACAACACCACAGTTATGTGGTACATCAACAAACAGGGAGGCACACATTCGTACCCCCTATGCCGGATGGCACTGGACCTCTGGAATGTGGCCCTGAGCTACAACATTCAGTTACAAGCAATTTTTGTACCAGGAAAAGAAAACATTCTAGCAGACATATTAAGCAGGACTACCACGGATGCCCACGAATGGATGCTGCATCCGGACATCTTCAAAACCATTACAAGAAAATGGGGACTCCCAGAAATAGACTTATTTGCATCCCCACGCAATCACCAGCTAAAGAAATTCTGCACAAGGACGTACCACCCACTTGCTTGGAAGGTGGACTCCCTATCTTTCAGTTGGAAAAACCTGACAGCATATGCATTCCCACCGCTTCCTTTGATGCACAAGGTGCTATTGAAGATCAAAGAGGACCGTCCAAGGATCATTCTGATAGCTCCAGACTGGCCAAGGCAACATTGGTACCCATTACTGAGGAGCATGTCTCGGGAACAAATATGGCCACTACCCCTGGTTCCCTTGCTGTTAACGCATTACAACTACAACATTCTGCATTCAAACCTGAAAACTCTGCAGCTGACTGCCTGGAACATTGCATAAGATCAATTAATCTGAATTTATCCCAAAGGGTTAAAGACATTATCCTTGAGGCTCGCAGACCATCAACAAGAAAAAATTATACAGCAAAATGGAAAAGATATCTCATTTGGAGTACTGCAAAAGGAGAAGATGTGTCCCTGGTAAACATAGCCAACATCCTGGAATACTTGGCAGAGCTCTTCCACACAGGCCTGTCCTATTCTTCCATCAAGATTCATGCATCAGCTATTTCAGCAGAATACGGCTTGGATCCTCCTGTCTTTTCACATCCTCTGCTCAGGCAGTTTCTGAGAGGAATTAAAAATGTAAAATCTCCTAGGAAGCCACCATTACCAGCATGGGACTTGAACTTTGTGCTAGAAAAATTGACACTCCCTCCTTTCGAACCAGCAGCAACAGCAGAATTACAATATTTATCATGGAAGACTGCTTTCCTGCTGGCAATCACTTCAGCAAGAAGGGTATCTGAACTACAGGCATTAATGGCAGTACAACCCTTCCTGATCTTCCATCAAGATAGAGTGTCCATGAGAATGAATCCTACTTTTATGCCTAAGGTGGTCTCCAGAGTGTCTTTAAATCAGGCTATCCACCTGCCTACATTCTTCCCCAACCCACAGAACAGGGGAGAAAGACTGTTGCATACCTTGGATGTACATAGACAATTACGCTACTACCTGGACAGGACCAAGGGCAATAGAAAAACTGACCAGCTACTGGTAGCATATGCAACAGGAATGGAAGGAAAAGCAATTTCAAAACAGACAATCTCCAAGTGGATAGGAAATTGCATTAGATTTTGTTACTCCTACCATGGAAAGAAAACTCCAGAAAACATCAGGCCTCACTCTACAAGGGCTACAGCCACTACCACAGCCTTCTTACGAGGAGTGGCTACTAAGGACATTTTAGAGGCTGCTACTTGGAGCTCCGTGCATACATTTGCCAAGCATTATAATTTAACCTTATACTCTAGATCCCGAGCAGGTTTTGCCACTGCTGTTTTGCAAGGGATTTTAACTACACCATAACTTTATTTTTCCTCCTCCCCCAGTTTGGCTATGGTATTCTACCCATTTGTAAGGACTGCAGATGCATCCTTGAAGGACATAGTACAGTTTTGTACCTACCATAAATGTAGATGTCCGATAGGAATGCATCTGCAGTCAGGATTACCCACCTGCCTTTCCCCTCTGTGGTGCTCCTAGGGTATTTGCCCATCTTATAGCTAGCTGGGGGATCTATTATGGTGTATTTGTTTGTATATATGTACATACATGCTTATTTTTTGTGTTTGCTCTCTATTATTTGGAATCATTGGCATTTATCCAAATTTAGCCTTCCAAGAGGGCACCTGGCATCTGGGGCAAGAAACACTGAGGAAAATGGCGTCAGCTGATGCCTTTATACCCGAATAACTGCAGCTATGACGTCGGGTGAAGTGCGACACCAGCCGAGGCCAGACCCAGACTTTGGAATCCGGCCGACCGAAGGGCTGCCTGATGACAGGACAACCCATTTGTAAGGACTGCAGATGCATTCCTATCGGACATCTACATTTATGGTAGGTACAAAACTGTACTATCTTCTGCAAGCCCTGATTGCCTTTTCAGACTCAAGAGCTGTTAACAGACACTTCGATCTGGGGTGGGGCGCCTCTTTCAACAATCTGAGGGTACATGCACTAGGGCATTTTCATCAGAGGTCAGACCACAGCAACATAAAAGAAATGAAGCACTCATTCTTGCTCTTCAGGCCTTGACTCAGCCCTTTAAACTTTTTTACAAGACAATATCACAGTTATGTGGTACATCAACAAATAGATGGGGGGGGGGGGGGCACAAGCTCTTATCTTCTTTGTAGACTAGCTTTTCAGGCCTGGGATTTGGCTATCCACCATCAGGTAACCCTTCAGGTGGTCTACATCCCTTCAGGACACAACTTTGTAGGAGATTCCCTGAGCAGGTCCAGGACACAACCATGTCATGCCAATTTCTTGGAAGTAATGCTTACCCTCTTCTTTCTCTACTTCTCAGGGTCCTGTGTAAGATCAGAAAGAACTCCCCAAGAATATTGCTGGTGACTCCTTTTTGGCCCATACAGCACTGGTTCTCTCTTTTCTTTCACCAGGCCAGGGCAATCATTGCAAGTTACCTCACCGGATGGATTTTCTCACACAAGACAACAGGTCCTTGAAGCTGCTCCTTGATCCTCTGTCTACACTTTTCCTAAACATTACAAGTTGAATGTCATTGCCAGGGCAGAATTTGCCAAGGCTATCCTTCATGGATTTGTGGAGGGCTTCTCTGTGCATTCCTCCTTCCATCCTAAGCTCCAAGTTACATGAAAATCATTACATGAATTTGTAAGGAAACAATTACTTATAAAGCAATGGAAATAATACAGAAAACTATCTAAACAGCGCATATGTCGTAAAAAGGCACAATACAGTAACAATGGAACATTAGCATATAGGAAAATTGTACAGTTAGAAATATTTAACAATATAGCTCAAGTTTTTTTTTTTGGGGGGGGTAGGAAAAGGGAAAGTCAAGTGTAGTGGGAAGGTAGATTTACAGAGTTAAACTTAAAGGTAGGCTAGCTATATTTAGAATCTTATAGCTAGGTGGTGCAAATATGTAGATTAAAGGTGGCATGTATTTAATGGTAGTATTAAAAGTAAAAAATGACAGAAAAGAGAAAATGTGTTAAGATAATTGTATAGATGTCTGGACTAGGATAATAAAGATTAGGGATAAATGATATGGTGTAACATTATGACATATACATAAGTATATTTGCTGTGTGAAACAGTTTTTCTGGATTAAGGAGGCTGTGGATATGTGTTACATGTGCAGCTAGGGTTATCAGTGAGATGTTGTTTTAGTTTTCTTTTAAAGGAGATTATGTTGTCTAATTCTGTAACTGATGATGGGAGGGCGTTCCACAGCTTAGTTATGGAATGGGAATAGAGGCAGCTGCCTGCTCTTTTACTAGGTTTTGATAGTTTAAGTATGTGTTTGTTGTTAGAGTGTAGATTTTTGGATGGAACGTAAGACTCAATGATATTTTTCAGGGAAGGGCAACACGCAGGTTTATAAATGAGTTTATGGGCAAAGGTAAGTTGTGTGTAATGTAGGTAATGTGCAAATTCTAGCCAGTTTAGTTCTCTGATGGCCTGGCAATGGTGGGTGCGATTTGGTTGGGCTGGCGCGAGTTTTGCAATCTTATAACAATAGGACTGCAGTTTGTGTTGCAAAGAGTTGTGGAGATTGGTGAAGATAGGAGACCCATATAGTAAGGTTGGAAGGAGAAGACTTTTTGAAGTTTTATTCGGATGGATTTAAGTATTGTTTGTTTCTGCAAAGTTTGCCTAATTTGAAGTGAGTCTTTTTTATTGTGTTATTAATATGCAAGTCAAAGCTAAGTTTGCTGTCAATAGTAATTCTTAGCAGTTTGGCCTGATTTACTAACTCTGTTTGGGTTTTGTTTATGGAGAATATAGTAAAGTCTGTGGGAACAGGTTTAGATGTGAAGATGAGTAGTTTAGATTTATTAGGTTTAAGTAATAGCTGTGATTGGTTTAGCCAGAGTTCTGTGGACGTAAAGGCCTTTTGTGTTAACTTTTGGAGGTCAGAGAAGTTATTGGAGGTGTGGATTATGGTTGAATTGGCTGCATATTGTATGGTAGTACAGTCAGAGAACTTTATGTAGGTCATTTATAAAAATGTTGAATAGTAGGGATCCTAAGATTGACCCCTGAGGCACTCCTATGTTATTTGGTAGAAAGCTAGAGAGGTTATTCTGCCATTTTATGGATTGTTGTCTGTTTTCCAAATAACTAGTGAACCAGGTTAGGGTGGCATCAGAGCATCCTAGTGATTGCAGTTGCCGGATAAGTTTGATGTGTGAGAGTTTGTCGAATGCTTTTGAGATCTTCAGTAACAGGACTGATGTAAGTAGGTTACTATCTAGGGCATTATAGATGGAATTTGTGAAGGAGACTAGGGCAATAATCGTACTTTGGGATGGTCGAAAACCATGTTGTGAAGGGGATAGTAGGTTGTTGCTGGTTAGATATTCAACCAGTTGTTTGTGGATGCATTTTTCCATTACTTTAGATAGAGGAGACAGTATGGAAATGGGTCTAAAATTAGATAGGTCATGAGGGTTTCCACTTTTATGAAGTGGGTTGATTATTAATTTTCTACAGAGCTGGGGGACTGTGTGTTCTGCAAGTGATCGGTTTATAAGGATACTTACTGGGAAACCTATTGCCTTAGCACTAATTTTGAGGTATTCTGGGTAGAGATTATCAGTGGATAAGGAGCCTGGTTTCAATTTGCCAAGTAATATTTGTAATGAGAGGTTGCTACAGGTTGGAAGTTAAAGGTTGGTATGGAGCTGATATTGCCTTGAGGTATGGTGGATGGGTTAATCGGGGTTGGGGTATTGCCTGCGTTTACTAATGTAAGGATAATATCAATAAAGTTTTTATTAAATATTTCAGTGATTTCAACTGGGCTTTTGTCTGGAAATGGAGATGAGTTTTGGGTGCTGCCTGGATTTAGTAATGAGTTGACAGATTTCCAGAAAAGTCTGGGATTATTACTGTGGGCGATTATTTGTTGAGAGAAGTAAGTCTTTTTTTCCTGATTAATGGCTTGGGGGGGGGGGCTTAGAGCCAATGAGGAGGTTGGAAGGAATGGCCTGTGATGTATAAAGCTAGAGATAGTGAAGGCAGGAGGGAATTGGGGGCACGGTAGGAGAGTGGAGTGAGAGGAGCGGGCTTGGTTGCACCTGCAGGGCTGAGAGTGAAAAAAAAACTATCAGTGGTGGACTAAGGAATATGTGGAATCAAGCATTTAACTTTATTGAGTAGGATTATCAATGATACACCTATGGGGGCGACTGTGCACTAAACCTAATTAATAGGGTTGGGTAAGTATTTTAATAGGTTTGCAGCAGTTATTTAACTGGGATAAATAAGTTGCAGTAAAATATTAGTAGGCTGAAATACAGGCAGGTAGCGTCATGTAGTGGTGACTATGGGGAATTTACTGTAACCAGATATTGACCAGAGCTTAGGTTGGGGTCAATTCTGGGAGCCCTAACTGTCGTGCACACCATACAATTAGAGGGAAAAAATGCTCTAATCTCTGATTATGTATACAACAGTATTCACCTATGTAAAAAGCTTGAAATGGTAACCTTGTTATTCATTTTCTTTTAGTGTGAGACCTGTCCCGTAACAAGCGAGCCATCTAAATCTGTTTATGTTTATGTCCTGGAAGGGGGGATCTTCAAGGAGAAAGTGCCCTGTAATTAGTATTGGTGTGCACAACAAGCAGAGGGGCTGTGGAGTGAGTGTTTTGTGCAGGTTGGGGTTAAGCCCTACCCTTGTATGGGGAACATGCACCTGATGTTCAACACCAGGAGGATGTAAAGGCCTTGACTATCCTTGGCAGGAGATCCCATATATTATGAAAACTGCAACATTGAAAAGGAGGACGTCTACTGTTATGGTAAGATTTTACACAACTGTGCTTTCTGAGTCTCTGTCAGCAGGGGTGCAGATAGCAGTGGGAAGAAATCCATCCCTCTTTTCCAGGAAATTTTCCACATCCATCAGACCAAACCCATCTGTTACCTAGCAAATGCTTTCTCAGGGGGTAAGAGAAATAGTTCTTCCTTCCCAGCTGGGAACAGATTTTTTTCAACAGTATTTCTAGTGCCAAAGAAAGAAAGCAAATGCCTGTCGACCATTTGTGTTCCCTTCTTTCCTAAACCAGTTTGTGATACTGCCCAAGTTCAAAATGCTTTCACTACACAATTTCTTAACTTGTCTTCCTCATTTGATATTTTTTGGTAACATTTGAATTAAAAGATGCTTACTATCACATTCCTGCCCATCCAGATGTCATACTTTTCTTAAGGATTTATGTGTCCGGATCACAATATCAGTTATCTGCCTTATCCCTTTGGCTATCCACTGCTCACTTACTGTCTAACTCCAGGTATAGAATATTGCAGGATATATGGTATCCACATTTTTCTATATTTAGATGATTTGCATATCTTTGCAGACTTTTCAAAGTATCAGGAATATTGCCCATGGGTGAGAGATTTCCTATGCAGGCTCAGATTCCAAGAAAACATTCAAATGACTTTTTGAGTCTATCACATGGGATTGTGCTCCTGGGGTATCTGTTAGACAGGGTCCCCTTCATATGAGCGAACTTTCAAAAGTTCAACTTTCATATGGCCGAGACCATATGATCGAACTTTTGAAAGTTTGAAAGTTCTTAATTGAGATCTCCATACAGATCGGAACTGGAAGATTTCCCTTTTCCGCACTGTAGTGCGATCTTGGAGTTGGTATATATAAATAGCAGGGGGTGTGGGGGGGTGCTAAAACCGTTCAGGTAATTTTTTTTCTTTTTCTTTTTACTTTTTTATTAGATGCTCAAACTTTTAAATATTCGATTATATGGTCTCGGCCATATTAAAGTTGAACATTTGAAAGTTCGATCATCTGAAGTAGACCCATTAGACACCACAGTATAAACAGCTTTTCTTCCATAGGAAAAATAAAGCTATATTTAGATTTTTCCATAGGATTTCCACTCAGACTTTGGTCACTGCAAGGAAATACCTCAGGATTCTAGGTCTCGTGCCAAGTATGATTCTCATGATACCTCTGATAAGACTCCATATGAGAAAGCTACAGTGGTATCTGAAATCTCTTTGGTCCTACCAGTAATACCAATTTTCCTTTCAGATTCCAGTTTAGAAATTTATGATAAGTGAAATAATTTGGTCCATAGGACCACTTCAATTTGTTGCAAAGAATACCACAGTGATGTGGCATATAAACAAAAGGTGGACTGGGTCTTTCCTCCTGTGCAGACTTACCATGTTAGCATGGGATATAGCTTTACAGCACAATCTCTCATTACAGGCTTCCTGCATTTTGCCATAGTAAATGTGTGGCAGACAAGCTGAGCAGGACAAAGGCAGACCCTCTCAAATAGAAACTAGATCAGGGAAGATTTTATCCATCTGTGGGGAGTTCCTCAGGTAAACAGTTTTGCCTTCTCTCTGAACAATCAGCTGGCAAAATTCTGCTCCAGGCAAGAAGGCCTGGAAACAGATACCTTTTCTTTTCCTTCGACAGGGATATTTTGACAGGAATGTTCCTGTATGCTTTTCCACCCTTTCCACTGATATCCAGGGTTCTTGTTAAATTCAGAAGGAATCCCACAAGTTCATTACAGTACTCCCCTTCTGGCCCAGGCAACAGTTGGTTTCTCTTCTTTTGAAATTGGCCAGGGGCAGTAATCGCAACCTTTCTCACAAACTGGATCTACTCACACAAGAACAGGAGTGTTTGATACATTCCAACCAAGGGAGCCCGCAGGATTTTTTGCAGGGGGGTGCAAACCCAGAGCCCCACCCACATAGCTCACCCCGCCCCCTGCCAACACAGCCACGCCCAAGTCCACCCACCCAAGCCCCGCCCACACAGCCATTCCAGTGTCCCATTACTTGGCTATTTCTCCCCATTTACTGTAGACACTGTTCAAATCTGTGTGCATACTGTGTTATGCTTTAGTTCTACAATGATTACAGGCAGTTGGATTTAATTTACAACTTTTATTTCAAACATTATAGCCCAAACACCGAGATATTTACTAAACCTAAACAAAGCAATAGTCTTACAATGAAAACAGACTTGGCATTAAAGCTTCTCTACTTTTGAAACTCACATTCAATGAAACGGCATTGAAACCCACATTCAAAGAAAATGCATCTGGCCAGTGGCAGGTTATTTACCTTTGAACTGTTTAAGCAATAGGCTCCTTGCACACCGTTAGGGCCATGCAAAAGTTATTTGATTTACCTGATTGTATTAATTATAATATATAATTGAATTATATCCCTTGTATTATACAGCAACACTTGTTTGAGTGTCGCTGCCGAAGTAAAAGTAATCTGAATAATTCCACATTAAAGATATCTGAAACTAATGAAGATGTTGCTAGAAAACTGTATATTTCAGTGTTTCATCTACAAATTCAGTGCCTGCTGCCGTCAAAGAATAAATTGCCTATGTTAAATTAAAATAAATGGTAAGCTGGTATATTGCAATAGAAAATGGATGACAAGCTGAAAAACAGGTTCATAGTTATTAGGCATCTCATCCAAAGGAGGACATCCTGAGGACTGCAGCATACAAATGTATATGCTGTAGGAATAGAACCTCAAGCCTTTACATTAAGATGCAAGTATTCTACTTGTGGTGCTACTAACATAGCTTTAAAACTTTATACCACAATAGAGATACCATTTGCTAAACAAAATGGTTGCACATTGTAAATAGACTTGGCATGAGCAGCAGTGAACTTCGCTTCCCTTAAAACTCACAGTTCCTTGAAAATGCACTTGAAAATTCCACCTGCTAACTCTAACTTGGGCATTTCACTTTCTCTCTCTCTTACAAAGATACCACACCCCTCAAGGCCTCACCCTTAGTGCAAGAAATCTTGACAAAGCCTAAAATAAATAGGGACAGATTATAAATATGGCTCTCAGAAACTTAGAAAATTGCAGGAGTAACAGGATTTGTGTTAGTATGCATTTTCTAAATGACATGACATCTAAAACTGAAATGTCTCATTATTTAGCAACTTCAATCCTTTTTAAGAGGAATATGGGGCAAAAATCTGGACAGCTGAGGGGTATGCTACCTCCCTCTTATACACACACACCAAATAATTCTGGTCAGACTTGAATTAGTTCTGGGAAGGTTGCACTGAATGGCACCGTGCTTGATCTGAAGTGGGTGAAATCCTGGTAGCTAGTGATTGCAGCTCAGCAATGTGGAGCATTAAAGCATTTTTAGCAGAGCATTGTTTCATCACTACCTATTGTGTTTGCACATAAGCTGTAGTTATTTCAAACATTTGCCTTTTTTGATTACTACAGAGTACATTTACCCACCAGAGCTATTGTGTTTTGACTTCAGTGTGGAGCTAGTTGTTGCAGGGCTTGGCTTTTAAGTAAGGTAGCAATGCTTATTTACCATATACCATTAAAGCCACCCAACTACAAGTGTACTAACACACAGACACTGCTATAAGACACTGGTCTCCAATAAAATGTAATGAACTTCTGAAAACACTGTAATCCTGTCCTTTTATTACAAATACTGTCATATGCATTTCAATACCCAAGGCTTATACATTATCTAGCTATGTAAATATTCTCTGCATGGCAACAACGAAAAGGCTTTCAATGCTGGCAATTCTTTAACAATATGTTTACTAAAGCTTACTTGCATCTTACAATGTCCGACAAGCTTACTAAAGCTTACTTGCATCTTACAATCTCCGACAAGCTTACCTGATGTTCATTAAACCATGGCTACTTAAACAGAGCAACAGGACACTGTGATAGCATGCAGTTCCTGAATAATAAGAAGCATAAATCAACAGTATAAAAATCTGATAGAAAACCAGAACATTTTGCAAAATCAAGGACAGATGAAAAGCCACGGTCGTATTTGTGATCTACCTTGGATGGGAATACTCTGCACACTTACTGCATAACTGCTTCTTGCCTTCCTTGGACACATCCCGAGCCACTACAATGGGGGCTGGGGTGCAATAAGTATGTCATAATTTGAAATGTCTCTGGCTGACAGTGATGGCTGACACTCCTACCTCTCAACTTCAGAGCAAGAAATCTGGACAAAGCCATACATAGAACTAGAAGTGGGACACAGGCCCAAAAATAAGGCCAATTTTTAAATATTGCTCTTATTAACTTAATAGAACAGGTAGATCTTGCATTAGTACAAATTTTCTGAAGGGTATAAAATCTGAAACTCAAATGTCTGCCATTATTTTCTAACTTCAATCTTTAATGACTTGCCACTAATTTGCCAGAAACCACAATTTTATGAAAAACAGACCAAAATGTGATGCAAAATACCTGTCAAAAAGGGACACCTTTTTAATATTAACAGTTAACTTGAAGCAGCTAACAAAATAAGAGCATCCACATGCATTTCTGAAATAAAGGTAATCTATAACTGATCATTACAGTTATAATTGTAAACCCTCCACATTTTCTTCCAAAATTGCCATTTTGGAGGAGGGATTATTAGGGGAGAGCAACATTTTGAGCCAGAATTGGGGACAATTGAGATGTTTGGATATTCCTAATCTACAAAGTGATTTGCACGTACCTCTCAACCTCTTAATGCAGGAAATCTGAACAAGGCTAAATATATTGGGGAACATACAAACACTACTAAAAATTGCTCTTGTATAAACTTAGACAGTCTTGCATTAGCATGCATTTTTCTGAAGGTTATGACATATGAAACTCAGTGTCTGTCATTTAATGGCTTCATTCCTAAATGATTTGCTAGAAAACCACAAATTTTATGAGGAACAAACCAAAAATAAGCAGCAAATATCTATTAATTCTGCAAAGATATGGACAACTGAGAGGTATAGTTCAACTGGGGCTGTCTGAGTTTGATACCCCCCCCTCACAAAATCATGGTCAAATGGAGCCTCCCCCCCTGCAGCCATTCCAATGTCCCATTCCTTGGTTATTTTGCCCCATTTACCATAAACACTAATGTGCATACTGCTTTACTTCTGCAATGATTTAGGATTTCATTTGAAAGTTTTATTTTGCATTTTACAGCACAAACCCTAATACATATCTGTTAAAGCAATGCAGTCTCAATGAAAATAGACTAACATTAAAACTTCTCTGCCCTTGAAACTCACATGCATTGAAACAGCACTGAAACCCACTTTCAGAGAAAATACATTTTGCCAATTGCAAATATTAACTCTGGGCTGTCTTCAAAATCATAGGCCCCTCGAACATAACATACACATGCTCTTTGATACACCTTCCTGACTGTATTACATTATATTCCTTGTACAATACAGTACAGTTGTTAAAGGGCATTTTAAATTTATTGTTTTGAAAATTTTTCCAGTAAACAAAGAAACAAAATGCATCCACCAATGACAAAATTGCCCAATTCAGAACATTTCCATCATAAAAAGTCTACTCAAGTCCACCAGTATCAGTAAAAAATACACAATCTCTGTAGTAAAATCCACATTGAAGAAATTTGTAACTAATAGAGGTTGCTGCTAGCAAACACTTTATATGTCATTGTTTAATCTACAAATAAAGTGCCTGTTACCCTTGAAGAATAAATTGCCTTTGTTGCATGCAGTAAAAAAATGAAAAGCTAGTAATACCGCAATAGAGAATGGATAGCAAACTGTTAACAGGTTCATAGTTACTAGGTATCTTTGCCAAAAGGACTGCAGTATCCACCCCTTTACAACACAATACAGCATCAGCAATGCATTTACCTACTGTGGGAGTAGAACCCACAGCCTTCAGCATCTAAAGCAAGTACACTATCTGTTGTGTTATTAACAATGCAAGCAGACTAAACATAAGCAGCACTAAACTTTTGCTCCCTGCAGCTCTCAGCTCCTTGTAAAATCTACTAGACACTCAGCTGTATCTCTGAACTTTGCAGCACAAGAAATCTGGAAAAAGCCGAATTTATTGGGGCAAAAGGCCAAAAACCAGGGACACATTTTAAACATTGCTTGTATAATGTTTGAAAGTTGCTAGAATAAAATGCTGCGTTACCACCATACATTTCACTGCCACGTCTTGAACCCAGTGGACCCGTGCAAAACAGTCAAAGCAACATACCACTACGCCAAATCAGCTGTTTTGTGAAAGAGGAAGACTGAAACTTTACCATTTAGTGAATTCAATTCTCACCATAGCACAGCTGTCAACCTCTTAGCACAAAAGACCTGAACAAAGCCAATAATGGGTGACTACAACCACCAAACATTCAGTGAATTCAGTTCTCACCATAGCTCTCAACCTCTTAGCAAATAACACCCGGACAAAGCCAGTAATGAGAGAATATAACCCCAAACATTTTCAGTGAAATCAGTTCTTACCATAGCTCTCAACAATAGCAAAACACCTGGATGAAGCCAATAAATACCTGAACAAAGCCAATACTGGGTTAATACAGCCCCAAACATATTCAGTGAATTCAGTTCTTACCATAACTCTCAACCCTAGCACAAAACCTGGATGAAGCCAATAATGGGGAATACAGTCCCAAACACAGGGATACATTTCAAATATCCATCTTGTACACTTAGAAAATTGCTAGAATAAAAGCTTGCTTTTGTTACCATGCACTTTCTGACTTTCTGAAGAATATGAAGTCCGATATTGAAATGTGTCCATTTTAACATTTAACTACCCAACCATAGATAGGAAAAATTACTCATGCCAGAACACAAATGCCCAGAGATTCCTCGATTTTATCAATGCAAATGCTTTGGAACAGCTAGTCAATACCCCAACAAGCGGTGATACTATCTTGGACTTGGTATTAACCAACATGAGTAACCACTGCAGCACCCCCTACAGTATTATCCTCCCTGGCAAGATCCAACCATAAAGCAGTCACTTTCGAAGTCACCATCTCCCCTGACCCCCTCTAGCTAGGGTCAAACAAAAAAACTTCTCCAAAGCTGATTACAATCTCCTGAGGAATGTATAAACAGTTTCACAGCCTCCTTCACCTCTGTAGTAACTGGCACAGATATCCAAATTTATACCAAAGTACTATACAAGCATTTATATAGACAGATGGAATCAGGAATACCCAACAGGACAAACCACCGCAAGGAAGAGTAAACCTCTCTGGTGGACATCTGCAATAGTATATAACAAAAGGAAAAATTGCAGTCTAGGACCAAGAAGGAGCAGGTGCCCAATTGGAAGCAATCTCTCCTTAGCCTGAACAAGCAAATAAGAGCACTAGTGAAATCCTGTAAAGCCAACTTAGACTCCAAATTGGCCACATCTACTAGAGACAATCATAAGGCCTTCTTCACATAAGTCTGCAATCTCAAAGGAAGCACCCAGATCTGTTCATAACTGGTGGTCCAGGACACCACATACACAAATGCTGTAGATATAGCCAACCTACTGGCTGACAGATTCAGCAAAAACTTCACCCCTCTGTCCACCCATCAGTAAATCAGGACATCCTCAGTACCTGCCCCCCTCCCCTTTTCTCTAGGGAATATGTCAACACTGCCCTCGCAAAGGCAAAAAATACAGCGACCATGGGACCTGAAAACATCCCGGCTGCATCCTACATGAATTCAGGCATGAACTCACAGCACCATTAGGAACCCTATTCAACCAAAGCCTGAGTACTGGCTTTATCCCAGCTGAGTGGAGGACTGCCACTGTCATCCCTTTACACAAAGGTGGAGTGTCCACCGATCCGGGAAATTATAGCCCCAACAGCCTAACTAGCCTGATCTGCAAGACCATGGAATGGATTATAATGGACCTCATTAACAGGGACATTGCCAACACTCGACCCCACACAGTTTGGCATTGTCAAGGGGAGGTCATGTCTGTTAAACCTGGTTGACTTTGAGACAGTCACCAAAGCATTGGACAAGAGGAAAATGGTGCACACCACCTACCTTGACCTGGCCAAAGCCTTAGGTCATAGGTGTTTACTATGCTAACGACTACAAGGGCCTTTTTAAACCTAGCCATGCATCCCAAATCTTTGACAAGTTCTGACACCCTTGATAAGTGTAAGCATGGGTCTGGGAGATGAACCATTTACAGGTTACCTGTTTGCATTAGAGACATAGGTGCTAAACCAGGGATGAATTACTGGTTTCCCATCCAATTGTCCAAGTTACACTTGAATTGGATTAGAGAGGACCTCTGCTTCAAATGGATGGGGAGCCTGTTCCATAGACTGTGTAGTCTCTGGGATACATACCTATCTCTATAGCAGGTCCTATTTATATCACAGGCAAAGTTTAAGTCTGTAGAATGGGTAATTCTGGTACTGTTTCTTTTGTGGCTATGCAGGAGGTCTATCAAAGTGAGGCCTGACAATGCCCTGTATGCCAGGCATAAATTGCCCCTCAAAACCTATAGGAGACAGAATACAGGGATAGGGCCTTGAGGCGACCTGCATAGGACATATTACTTACACCATGTATTCTTTTAGTGAGGAACCTCTGTGGACTTTTCAGTTATTGGATATGCCTGATATATAGTTATTGGATATGCCTGGTTAGGTATATACCAAAGGGGCATTGTACTCAATGATAGGTCTGATGGAACAATGACTTCCTTGGACTTAGATGCCATACCTTTGTTTATAAGTTGTGCAACATATAAGGATTTCCTCAACACAGCAGACACATAATGATCAAAGGCTAGATTACTACCTGTGTGTGTCCCCAAGTCCCTGACTACTGGGTCAACTCTAAGGGGTGTGTTGTCAATATGATAGTATCAGGTATGGATGACTTCCCAAAGCAACTACAATCCTTGGGACTATGAATATTAACCTGTATTTTCCAAGCATCCAAATATAAATCTGGCTTCTTGTGACTAATGTTGTAAAAATCAGAATTCTTATAACAAGAGCTGTGTATAGTTCAACAGCATTATTTAAAACCTTCAAATAATTCACAAGAGGACATCACTAATATTAAACGGACATACAACATTATTCATGCAGACAAATTTAACTTGTATAAAAACGACTTTGCAAACCTGAAAAAAAACTAAATAAAAACTGCACAAACAAACATTTTGGGTTATGCCAAATGGTTGCCAGGCATCCACACTGTCACTTTACAAAGTAATAACACAGTACCACACAAACTAACCAACATTATCCCTGAACTCCAGTTTTAAATTTCTGGTAAAGAAACAAAAACCTTGTTAGCAAAGAGGAAAAAGCAACACAACTCAAACATTGTTTTTACAAACCAAACAAACACAACCTTATTTTATTCCTTTTTTGCTGTATGCATTTTATTGCAAAACAGATCAGCCAGCACTTGCACACGCAATAACACAACCATACACATGGAGTCATAAAATCAGTCAGTTTGGACCACAATCCTAATAGTGCATAATAATGAACACTTCAGTCTAATAGTAAGGAGTATGTTCCCTGGTAATTGTTATTAACCAAACTAACTTATTTCTGCAACCTTCCTACCTTTGTGGAATCCCTCTCTGCACCTGAAACAGCTTGCTTGCTCCGATTTTAATGGCAAGACCCTCTTCGTGGACACAACACGGCATCTCTGCTGGCGCCCATCTAGAATTCAAATTTCACGCGCGAATGCGGAAGATAAAGACGTAAACCGTATGGAAAAGATGAAAACGGGTCGCAAGCACCTTCATTTGTATGCGACGATAAAGGGAGTTCTTAAAGAAGAACGCCCTTAATTTACTTCTAATAAAAAAAAAAATAAATTACTCTCCTGGCCAGCCGATTCCAGGGGGGTGCAAGTGCACCCCCTTGCACCTGCCTGCGGGCGCCCTTGATTCCAACCCCGAACAACTTCAACTGACTGACTGGATGATGATTGGGTCTTAGTACCTTTTAGGTACCTGTTTATTGATAACATGTACAATCTTCTCAAACATTTTTAAACATACTAACTGGCAGATCCTAAATACTCTTCCCCTAGACAACGCCGTAGAACAATTTAACTCTATCTTCTTAAATACTCTTAAGTCTCTAGCCCCACCAAGAAACAAACGAGTCAAAGCTAATTCTGCCCCTTGGCTATCCAAAGAAACAAAACAAATCATGCTTCAAAGGGACAAATCCTGGAAGCTATACCAGAAAAATAAAATGCCTTCATCCCTGCTCCAATACACCCAACTCCGCATACAAAGCAAAAAAACTAATCACCCTGGACAAAAAAAAACTACTACAATAAACTTCAGTCCAACCATAATAAGAACCCAAAACAGTTCTGGAAATCAGTTAATTCCCTTCTCCATCCAGGATCCAGGAATAACCCCTGCCCTGACCCTAGTATAACTGACACAGATCAAAGCTCTCTCTTCAACAAATTCTTTACTGAATCTATAGCTAATCTAACTAAATCCTTCCCTAACAATAATACATCCAACTTTCTTTCCTGTACACCTAACAACCCCTTTAACTGTCCTCCCATTTAACAGCTGAAACCTGTTTCAAACACATTTATAAAAAAGGCTCTTATTCAAACTAAAGCCATGCTCTAATGCCCCTGACAACATCCCCTCCTCCTTCCTTAAATGTGCTGCTGAAGGTATTGCTCTCCCTATCAGCTTCTTAATTAACAGATCTTTAAAAGAGTCGTACGTTCCTATTCTTTGGTGATCAGCCTACATTCTACTACTTCATAAAGGAGGCAAAAATACGAATATCTCCAACTTCCGCCCAATTGCCGTACTCTCACCTTTATCAAAAATCCTAGAAAAATGTGTCCACCACCAACTCATGCCTTTCTTAACCCAGAACCACCTCCTAACACCCACCCAACATGGCTTCCACCCTGGACACAGCACCATTACTGCCTTATTATCCTTCTTAGAAACAGTCAATCAAGCCAGAGATTCTGGATTACTAGTTTCCACTGTACTGCTAGATCTTTCTAAAGCCTTTGGCACCATCTCTCACAAACACCTTCTCTTTCATCTATCCAACCTTCATCTCTCCCCTGACACTCTATCATGGTTCTCCAGCTACTTATCAGACAGATCTCAAGCTGTCAGATGGAAAAACTCTACCTCCTCCTTCTTATCTACACCCACTGGCGTTCCCCAGGGGTCCATCCTTGGACCCATGCTTTTCAACATCTTCATAAATAACCTACACTCTGCCATTCCAGACACAACAGTTATCCAATACGCTGATGACTCTACCTTAGTCTGTGCCGCCTCTAACCTTAGCTTTTTCCACTACTGAGAACTGGATGCACCAAAATCATCTCTCTCTCAACTCTAATAAATCTAAAATTCTTCTTTTCCCTCCCTCCAGGGCTTTCACTTTCAACAAAAATGCTTTCAAAATCATAAGCTAAACCAACTCTACCATAGAGGTGGTCCCATCTGCAAAACTCCTTGGCGTCACCATAGACGAGCACCTTAAATTTGATAACCATATACAACAAAACATAAAGAAAACCCAACAAAAGCTAGGTATGCTCTATAGGAACAACTGCTTTCTCTCCAACTCCTCTAGGCATACCTTATCAATTACCTATCTTTTACCATCTCTACTATATGGAGCCCCACTTCTTACTAACCTGTCTTCTTCCAACTCCTCTAAACTCGAAATCTGCTATAATAAAATCTCTAAATTTGAAACCAAATCTAAACCCTCTACTCACCATTGCCTTTCCCTACAAACTCTGAACTGGCTAGAACTCCCTAACCTACCTAGACTATCTCCAACTAACCACTGCTCACAAATTAATATTCTACCCTGATAAATGACCAGCCTTAACAAACATCCTTCCTCTGTACATCCCAAATAGATCTCTAAGATCTGAGCACCAAAATTTAATCGCCATCCACAAACCCAATCGCCCTGCTGGCCAACTCCTTCTCTCCTACTCTCTTGGCAGGAAATGGAACTCTCTCCCTCCTTCACTTAGAACAACATCTAACTCTGAATCTTTCAAAACCCAACTTTTCTCTTACCTGTCCTCTAAACATAAGTGTTCCTGCTTTCATCCCACTTAAATTTAAATAACTACCCTTATGAACCCTCTATATCCTTTCACTTCACACTACCCTAAAACTAGTATTCTTCCATTGCTACAAAATCAAACTTAAGCTACTTCTCAGTTTAAGTAATTCTCTCTCTCTACTCCTTGTATGTAAATATTGTAAATATCATGTAACCTCAGATCTCTTAATTACAGTCAGTTGAAACTTGCTGCTCTGAAGGGAAACTACTGAAAATCTATTTTATCTACCTTCCTTAATGATGTTTTTGAGGTATACTGTGTGCATTTGTTTTTTACTAACTGTATGAATGTAATTACACATGTATTTTTCTACCTTCAACACTATGTAACTTAGATTGTATTCGCATTGCTTTTGGAGCTTTTCTCCCCGGGCCTCCACTGAAAATGGGCACGTTCTGGCGCAGTGGACTTCCCCGGTAATCAAACTTGAAATAAATAAATAAAATAAATGCATCAGGTCCTTAAGGAGGGAAGAAAGCCTGCTACTAGAAAATCATAAAGTAGCAAATGGACCTTCCCCTTTCACTGTATTCCTATGTCAAAATGTTTTTGAAAGGGTATTACATCTTATTTTTATTTATTTATTTTACATTTGTTAACCGGGATAGTCCAACTGGAAACATGCCCATTTTCAGTGGAGGCCCGGGGAGAAAAGCTCCAAAGAAACATTTATACAAACAAAATATACTAACATGCTTCTACTATATGCAACAAGATCATATTAATGAGAAAACATTATTAAGTCATTGGCAAGCACATTTAAAAAGATCAAAACATATACAAACTAGTTAAGGTATGTTAACTATGTAGTCACATCATGCATCTGAAAGGGGTATTGATAAGACTGTGTAGTCTTATCAAGAGACTGTGTGTGTAATGCAAGAGATACTGCAGTAGTGGAGTGGGACTAAAATTAGTCTGGTGTCAAGCAGGGACATAACCATTTGTTGTTAAGATGGCTTTTGATAAACATTTTAAATTTGATTAGAGAAGATTCCTGGGTAATGGATGAAGGCAGGGAGTTCCAAATTTTGGATATGTAAGATGAGTAGAGGGAGTCACGGCATGGTTGTGGGATCTAGTTACTGTTAATAGTACTTTATCCATGGAGCGGAGTTGCCTAGGACAGGAGTACTGCTGAATTAAGTTGCTTAATGATGGTGTTTTTTTTTTGGGTGGGAGAGTAGCTTATGAGTGATGATAAGTTGATTATAGATTAGTAAATTTGGCAGTTCAAGCCAGCCCAGTTGTTTTAGGTCATGACAGTGATGGGTTCTAAAAGAGGTGTTATTAGCAAATTTGGCTATATGATTATAGCAGGAAGTCAGTTTGCTGGTTTCTGTTTTGGATAGTTTGGTTAGGATTGGGGATGCGTAAAGTAATTGGGTTGGGAGGGTGGCTTAATGGCTAAAGTGTTTGCCTTACAAACACAAGGTGCAGGGTTTGAGTCTCGCAAAGGATAATTGGCTAGGCTTAAAATGGCTCACAAGGGCAGTTAGCTTAGTACTAAACTATGAACCTATGAACCTATAAATGTTGAGAGGAGGTGAGTACGAGCAATTGTGGGACCTCCAAGAAAAACAGTGGCTCCTCTAGATCTGAATTTTGTTTGAGAGAAACTAATATTGACATGGAAATCAATTTTACTGGTTGCTTTGACCTCTGCAAGAAGAGTACATGACTTGTAAGATCTTATGGTGGGTCAGCCTTATCTCATTTCCCACAGAGACAGGGTTTCATTGAGTACTAATGCTAGCCTTTATACCTTACAGGCAGCTATTTTCTCAAGATTTACAGCAGGTAATAAATGAGGCAAGAAAACGTGCTACTAGAAAATGATATATTAGCAAATGGAAACAGTTTTCTAGTTTGTTCCAAAACAATAACAAGGACCCTTTTAGTGCTAGTTTTCTCTAGTTCTACATTTGTATGTGTGAGTTACTATCCTCTGATCTGTCCTACTCCTCCATCAAGGTACAGTTTTTGGTCACTTCAGCATGTCTGCCCATGTATCTCCCTCTTTCAGTGCAATCTCATGTGAAAATGTTTTTGAAAGGGGTGTTGCATACTAGACAATTTAGAAAACATGTGGCTCCTCCTTGGGATCTCAACTTTGTTTTGGAAAAAGTAACTCTTATTTATTTATTTTATGTTTGTTTAGAGGGATAGTCTGGATGGGAGACCCATTTTCAGCAGAGGCCCAGGGGGAATAGCTCCACAAGATGCAAAGAATACACACAATTATAACTATTACACACATATATTTAGAAAAAAAACATGTTAAGAAAAATATCTTTAGCTATTTGAGTTAAAAATAGCCACAGTTATGAAAAAAGTAGCATCTCAATATTTAGCGGAACATAACACAGTTATGAAACAGAGTAATGTTTAGCTAAACATAGTGAGAGTTGGATACAGGATGTAGTTAACAGTGCATGTTAGTAGTTAAATGTAGAGGTAGGGGATGTAAGGTTTACATTAGTCAGTCTAAATAAGTTGTAAGGATTGCACTTGAAAGTATAGGGTAGAGACAGTAGTCAGCTGTGCTTTAGACAAGTGCAAAGCCAGGATTTAGGTGTGACTTGAGCAGTCGTTTAAATTGTTGGGGGTTCGCTGTAGTTAGTATAGGTTGAGGGGGTTAGATTTCATGTCCTGGAGATATTGGAGTAGAGCGAATCTCCAAAGAAGTTGTTAGCTCTTCTAACTTGTAGCAGAAGCTTGTTAGAAGATCTGAGCTGCCTTATGTTGGATTGGGGTTGAAGTAGGTTTTGGAGTGCTGGACATTTTTTAGGTTGATATTGTGGGCTATTGTAAGGTGGATGAATGTAATTAGGTTGCGTAGTTCCAGACAATTTAGTTGTCGTGTGCTCTATATGGAGAGTTGTTAGTAAATCTAGCAGTCTTGTTATAACAATCATCTAGTTTAGCTTGTTCAGTTTTATTCAAGTTTGTAAAGATGGCAGAGGCATAAAGGAGGGGAGCCAGTAAGTGAGTCTTGGCAATAGATTGGTGAAGTCAGTGAGATATGGTTTCAATATCTAGTGCAAGCGTATTTTTGTGTGAACTTTCCTTATAGTAGTTGACAGATGCTTATCAGATTTCATGTATTATCTATAGTGATGCCAAGTAGCTGTTCAGTACTGGTTTAATTTTGGTTTTATTAGATGAGTAAAATAAGAAGTGAGAGTGGTGGTCAAAAAGATTATTTGAAAAGATCATTAGTTTTGTCTTATTGGGATTTAGGATTAGTTGAGAGGTAGTAAGCCATGATTCTATTGCAGAGAATTAAAGCTGTTTTTATTCTTGGAGTTTTGCGAGTGAGGGTTTTGCACAGATGAGTGTGGAGTCATCAGCATATTGTAGGATTGAAGCTAGATCAATACAGAGTGAAGCTTGTTAGTAAAAGTATTGAATAAGAGTGGACCTAGAATTGAGCCATGTGGTACACCTAGTGTGATGGGTAATGTAGGGGAGAATTAATTTTGCCATTTTACTGCTTGATATCGGTCTGATAGGTAGTCATGCAGATATTTAAGGGCAGAATGGCTTAGTTTTAGAGATAGGAGTTCATGTAGACGTTTCTGGTGGGAGACAGTGTCAGTGCCTTTGGACATGTCTAGGAATACTGAGGAGACTAGTTGTCCTGTATTTCTGAGATAGTTAATGGTGATTGTAAAGCTTAGTAGAGCTGTAGTGGTGCTGTGGTTGGGTCAGAAGCCATGTTGGGTATTAGAAGATTATTGAAAAGTATGTGATTGATGAGTTGAGAGTGAATGCATTTTTCTAAAATCTTAGACAGAGGTGACAGGATTGCAATTGGTTTGAAGTTAGAAAGGTCTATACATACCTTTGCAAAGCACTACAAACTAGATTCCTTTAGTGATCTCTGATTCACCCACTTCATTTCTGCGGACCTTTCCTCTACCTCTTTCTCTTTCCTCCCTACTCACCTAAGCTACCTGAACACACCCTACCCTGCACTCTTCTTATAATCTACTTCTCTCCATCCTTCTTCCATCTATAACCATAATGCGAACACCATCTCTCATACTAAAACATCACACAATTTCCTCTCACTGTCTATAATCCTGTAGTCTCTAATAGCTCTTTAAATATCTTATTAGAATTGTTTCAGGTCTCATTTATTGCATACTAAGCTATGTAAAAATAATATGATTACTGAGTTTTTCTTCACATATTTTCTCCAACTCATATTTTTATTTTATTTATTTACTGACATTTGATTACCAGGAAAGTCCAACTGGGGAAAAAAAAAACATTTTCAGCAGAGGCCCGGTGACAAAAGCTCCAAATTATTACAAAATATTTTAAGAACAATAATTTTACAATCTTCAGAAATAAAACAAAAACATCTGTAGTTTAAATAATTATAATAAATTAGACATAATATAAAACACTGGTTACAAATTGATACAAGGTGTAACAAAAGGAGATACTGCAGCACAGCTAGCTGGAATTTTGTAAATAATTATATGTCATTGGTGAATATCAACATGATTTATACCAGATGCTTGTGTTACAAATGTATTAGAACTGTATGTCATGTGTATATTAAACTGCCCATACAGACGTGTGTGTTGAAAAGCTATTTGTAGGATACTGTGTTTGAAATGTAACCACAGTGTGCCTTACTGGAAGAGAAGAGAAATGTACCTGCACTATTGTAACTGTTTAAATGTATATATTTTAACAGTGGAAACTGGAATACAGGAGCCTAACCTCAGTCCAGCAAACTTTATAAAAAATATCTGAAACTAAATTACTTTATAGGCTATGCCATAAAGAGGCTATCTCTCAAGTTTTCAATACAGCTAGAAACACAAAGTCTGTACTAGGAAGCATTCTGTATTGTCTTTAAGGTGAACTAATTACTAGTCTTCAAATGTGGAGGAATGTAATTGTTTTATGACTTCCAGCATCTGCCAAAGATCTGAGCAAAAGCCCTTGGATGAGTATTTTTAGATGTAGATGCTACCAGCTGCAGCAATAGAGGTTTTGGCATGGGAACTAGAAGTCAAATAACAAGAAGAGATCTTATTCTGCAAGCTGTCCCAGCAGTAATATTTTAGTTATTAATTTGAGAAGTCTCTGAGTGAGACAGAGCATTTTGTATTCTGTCTTGGACCTGACAACAACTCGAAAATCCATTCACCACATCTGCCTTGTTCTATCAGTAAGTTCTTAGGTTATAGTAATTCTCTTAGATACAGTTAGGAATATAGTGAAGCTTAGTTTAGATTTTTTCTTTATTAGTGTGAGCCTGTAATGTAATGTTATTTTAAATATTTGCGGTGATTTTGAACTCTGTTGTCACTGTGAATATATATTTGGTATTGTCTTCTTCTATTATTTATTATTAAATATATTTAAACCTTTCATTGTGGCTGACCTGTGTAGAGATATTTAAGTTTTGAGAGTACTTGCATAGTTATTTGGTGACACTGTGTAGGCCACTCCTAATAGCCTTGCTCTTGGTCAAACTACCGATGTTAAGTTGTCTATCTCGCCTTCGTTCTTGCTGTTTGTGGATCGATCCTCGGCTCCTACTTGGCCATCTTCAATAGCTCAAGAGCTGTTTACTGGCTCGAGGCTACCCCTTATCCCATGATGCCTAGCGAAAGCTACCCAGATCTTGTTTGCCGCTTCAGCTACGAGGTGTGTCATTTCTGGCTCAGGCTTGTATACTTTTCTATATTTCTATATTTATAGTTGTTAAAACTTCTTAAAACTAGTGTATACTTCCCCTTATAGTTTTATTCTCTGTGGGTGTTGTTTGTGGACGTTGCTTCTTTCCGCAGCCCCTTTTTTTCTTAAAAACTCGTTTAAATTAGAGAGTTCTCCCCTCCCCCCCCCTCCCTTAGGACAGCTGTTTAACTTAGAGGCTCTCCTTCCCTTCCCTTTTACTGTATAAAAAAAAAAAAAAAAAAAAAACTGTTGTGTTCATTTAGTAGTGTAGAGATTTTTTGTTTGTATTGTGGTACTTGGATTGTGTGTAGTGGTAGAGTCAGGTCCAAGGATACAAAAGTTTCTGGCTTCAAAAAGTGTGACTCATGCTGTCAGAAAATATCTCTGACAGATGGGCACACTAGTTGCGTTTATTGTTTGGGCACTGTTCACCTGCAGGACTCTTGTTCTATTTGCCACGCCTTTAGTCCAAGGGTCCTGCAGGAGTGCAAAAACAAATTAATGCTTTGGGGTTTATTGAAACCTCAGTATTCACCGGCAAAGAGTTCTCAGCCAGTAAAATCCCCTAAATCTGTCAAACTGTTGGCTCCACCTTCGGAGCCGACACCTGTACTGGAACAACCGAGTATGTCGGTTCCAACTGGCACCGACAAGACAACTCCTCTGTCGGCTGCATCAGATGTTTCGGAGCCATCACGGAACCATAAGAGACTGAGGTCCCCTTCTTTAGAGTCCATCCACTCAGCGCCTCTGTCACCATTATTACAAAGTGAATGTAACCACCATTCTTCACACTCCTCTCGATCCTCTAGGCTTTCAGATCATGATGTGGAGAGAGTGGTAAGTAGGTTGCTTAAGTCACAGGCACTAGCTAAATTACTATCCAGCCCACCTCAACAGGTATCGGCTCCAACCGCTTCTATTTCCATTCCTCCTCCGACTCCATTGAGTTCGGAACCGGAGTTCATTGGTGAGTGGGTAGTGGAACTGTCAACTCCAATCACCATCTCTCCTTCTGCTCCAACTTCGGCTCCGATTACCTCTATTGTTCCTTCTATCGAGGAATCTGGATGCCAGGGCTCTCTCGTCGGTTCCAGGGGGGGGAGGAGTGGCATCGGACCCTTGTCCGACCCCGTTCTCCCCCTCGGAGCTTCGGCACAGATGAGCTCTGCTCCAACATCGGCCTCGGAGCCGTCGCCCTTGGCACAGAGAAAGATTCCTATTTCTTCGGAACCGGAGCTTTCTCTGCCTCGAGGTCGGGATGCCTTCGAGGTCATGCGGAGTGTGCTGTCCCCTGAAACAGCTCCACTACCAACTGTATTGACTGTGTCCCCCATAGTGTCTGTGCCAACCTCTGCTCCTCCACCAGACCCCAAGCGTAGGGAACCAATGCCCCAGGACACCACATTGGGTGTTCCCTCTTCTTCTGAGGCCTCCCCTGATCACTCAGAGGAGCCCCCTTGGAATAAGAAGTGCAAAAGGAAGCACATTGACTCTCCTGAGTCTGTCACTTCAGATACAGACTTGGATGAATCAAAAGGGTCCCCAAGGTCCCCCTTGGAAGATGTTTCCTTTTCGAACATCCTTGAAATTCTTAGGCAGAGGGAGAACTGGACTTCCCTAGCCCCTACCGAGGATGAGTCTGCATTCCTGGACGCATTCGGTTCCCGACCTTCCACCTCCTGGGTTTCTCCTTCTTTTGACCCACGCATGTCTTTGGTGGCTCGAAAGACTTGGTCAGCTCCAGATACTGTGGAACCAACTCCGAGGAGACCTAACAAGTTTATTACAGCCCCCCCCCCCCCCAGGATAAGCAATTCCTTTCCAAAGGTGTGCCCGTAGATGCCATGGTGGTAGCAGCAGCCACCAAGAAAGAGTTAGCAGAAACCTCTTCATCTGTTCATCCCCCTAACAAAGAGCCACGGACAATGGACAGATACGGATAGTGAATGTTTGCTTCTGCGGCCTTCTCAATGAGGTCCCTGAACTATCTATGTAATTTTACTTGTCTTCAAAGGGATCTCCTGAAAAAGCTTGGAGATGTCCTTCAAGATCCTACAGCTGAGGGAGTACAAGCCAAAGTAGCTTCCCAGCTGGCGACTCTTAATTCCATAGTCAACTCCTCCATGAGGCTGATTTCCTATGCAGCCGATGGAGCGAGCAGAGCCGCAGGGACAGGTGTGACCCTCAGGAGACATGCTTGGATGCGGCTGTTTCAGTTTGCAGAACCCTTTCAAGCGTCCTTCAACAGTACTCCCTTTGATGGCTCCTTTCTCTTTGGGCCTCGGGTGAAAGACACATTGACCAGGTGTGAGCAAGTAGGCAAGACTCTCTCTGCCATGGGAGTCCATTTTTCCACTCCCTCTAGACCTTACCCCAAGGGACAGAATAGTGGGAAGATGTGGTTCCAAAAATCCCAGGGATCCTTGCCTGACACACGTGGTGGTTTTTCCTCCAGAGGCAGAGAAACAACAATAACAGATGCTGCCCTCGTGGCAGAGGGGTTCCGCAGAACCAGGGTGATAGAGAATCCTTCTCTGGCAAGCCCTTCCAGCATCCCTGAAGGGTTGCCCGGCTGCTCACCTCTGGAGGCAGTTGGGGGAAGACTTTCGCTGTACCCAAAAGCCTGGCCAAATTTAACAAGAGACAGATGGGTACTATCCATTATATCCGGAGGTTACAAAATTCCCTTCCATCAATTCCCCTTACAGTCAAAAAAGGCCCTTCCAGATGTTCCACCCAATCTGAGGGAGCAAGCAGTCATAGAAGTTTCAAAACTGCTAGAAAAAAGAACCATTCAGGAAGTCCCCGCAGACCAGCTTGGATCCGGAACTTACTCAAGATTCTTTTTGGTAGCAAAAAGGACAGGGGACTGGAGACCGATTCTGGATCTCAGCAGACTAAACAAATCTGTACAAAAAGAAAAGTTTCGGATGGTCACGCTACAGTCCATTCTACCCTTTCTGGGTCAGGACAATTGGATGTGCTCGATAGATCTTCAGGACGCGTACTACCATATCAAGATGGACAGACGCTCCAGGAGATTTCTTCGCTTTCGGATAGGGGCCAGTCATTACCAGTTCAGAGCTCTGCCCTTTGGTCTCACCTCAGCCCCCAGGGTGTTCACCAAGTATATGGCAGTAGTTACGGCTCACCTGAGGCATCAAGGATTCCAGGTGTTTCCATATCTAGATGACTGGCTCCTCACTGCTACCATCAGGCATCAACTCTTACAAGCGCGGGATTATACAATCACATCATGCACTCAACTAGGCATCACAATAAATTTCAAAAAATCTGCCTTGTTGCCCTGTCAGTCTATCACTTATATAGGAGCAGAATTAAACACAAGGAAAATGTTTGCAAGATTACCACTGGAAAGAGTTTCCACAATTCGTCAACAAGTGTTAATCCTAATGCAGAGCAAAAGGATTCAAGTCAGATATGTCCTTCAAGCTCTGGGCTCCATGGCAGCTGCCATTCTTCTAGTTCCATTAGCTCGTTTCCACATGAGAATTCTTCAGTGGCTTCTTTTCATGCAGTGGTCCTTTCAGGAGCTTCCCATGTCTCACATGATCCTGATTACAGAAACATGCAAAAGGCACCTGTCTTGGTGGATGGACTCCCCACTGGTGTCTCAGGGCAGACCTTTCATACAGCCTGCACCGGTAGCCACAGTGACCACGGAAGCCTCCCTGATAGTGTGGGGGGGGGCATTATCTGGGCAGGACAGTCCAAGGCACTTGCCAACCTCACGAGTACCATCTGCACATCAGTGTCCTAGAAATGAGAGCCGTGCTTCTGGCGTTGCAAGCCCTTCAAGACTGTCTTCCTTCTGGGACCATTGGAATTCAAACAGACAACATGTCAGTGGTGTGGTACATCAACAAACAGGGTGGATCCAGGTCCTACCCCTGTGTCTAGAAGCACTCAGACTGTGGCAATAGGCAATTTCCTCTCAATGTTTTTTGATTGCGACGCACATCCCTGGGAGATCCAACGTCACAGCGGACAGGCTCAGCAGAGCTATTCTCATGCCTTACGAGTGGTCTCTGAATCAGCAAGTTGCGGATCTTATCTTCCGCAAATGGGGACAACCTTGCTGCAATCTGTTTGACACCCCTCTCAACAGCAAATGCAGCAACTACTTCTCCCTTCTTCCACTTCCAGGTCACATACCCAGAAATGCTCTAGTCCACGATTGGCCTCCTTTATGCTTTTCCCCCGTTTCCCCTAATACCAAGACTCATACAGAAAGCAAAATCGTTGGGTTGCAAAATCATCCTCATTGCCCCTTATTGGCCTCAACAGACATGGTTTTCATTCCTGCACCCCTACCTTGTCGATCAGCCCTGGATTCTGGACCCGATTCTAGATCTTTTGATTCCTCAATCAGGCGGGTTGCATCAATCCCTCTAAACACTTCAGCTTACAGCTTGGTTACTCCACTTCCAACCTTAGCTAGGCTATCCCCAGCAGTCCGTGATATTATCATTTCCTCACATAGTCTACTACGTGGAAAAACGTATGCTAGTAAATGGAAACGTTTTTTTTACTGGGCAGAGTCTATTAATGTGGATCCTTTCTCAGCCCCAGTCCATGAAATTCTTGAATTTCTAACACAACTTTTTCAGTCCGGTGCCACTTCCGCTACTATTAGAGTACGGTTAGCGGCCATTTCAAATTTTCATATCGGATTGTTGAATTCTAACATCATGTCTCATAAGCTCTGTAAGGCTTTTCTGAGAGGAACATCTCTTCTTAGACCTCCAGTGAGAGATCCTCCTCTTCCTTGGGATCTTAATTTAGTCTTAACTTCTGTAATTTTGCCTCCTTTTGAACCGGCAGCATCATGTTCCCTTAAGTTTCTGTCTTGGAAGACACTTTTTCTGGTTGCTATCACTTCAGCTAAGTGTGTCTCAGAACTTCAAGCACTATGTGTTCGTCCTCCTTACCTGGTGTTTCACAAGGACAGAGTTTCTCTGAGGACCAGTCCATCCTTTCTTCCTAAAGTCTGCTCAGAGAACAATTTAAATCAATCCATAGATCTCACAGTATTCTTTCCCAATGACAGCAACAAGGCAGAATACAAGCTCCATCAACTGGATGTTCACAGACAATTGCGTTTCTACCAGGACATTAGCCACCTCCATAGCTTTTCAGTCTAGGTTGCCCATAAATTCAATCTGTGCAGCTGCCACGTGGGCAAACCCTCATACCTTTATCTTTCATTACAAGGTGGATATGGTCTCCCGGAGCAGAGCTGACTTTGGTTCCACTGTTCTGAAGAGTCTGTTCCAATGAGCCACCCAGGATGTTAGGTACTAGGGACGCTGTCCCAAACAGCAAGAATGAAGGCGAGATAGACAACTTAACATAAAGAAGTTATGTACCTACCATAACGTTCCATGTTAGTTGTCTTCATCTCGCCTTCCTTCTTGCGTCCCTCCCTCCTTCCCCCATCCTAGTGGACTAAGAGGAGTTCTTGTTTTCACTGGCTGAGTATTTTTTTCCGTATTGCTCTTCTGGCTAGGTTTTTCATAACCTATTCTATAATTAGATGTATTGAACAACCAGTTTTTAGATAACTGGTTTTCTCAACTTATGTCTGGGATTAGCTATTACAAATGAGATCTGGGTAGCTTTCGCTAGGCATCATGGGATAAGGGGTAACCTCGAGCCAGTAAACAGCTCTCGAGCTATTGAAGATGGCCGAGTCTGAGCCGAGGATCGGCTCTGATCCCCAGACAGCAAGAAGGAAGGCGAGATGAAGACAACTAACATGGAACGTTGTGGTAGGTACATAACTTCTTTTTTGTATTAATATCACTCAGTATATTGGATACCCTTGAAAGAGCATTAGGGCAGCCTGCAGGAGTAACTGTTGGCAGTGAAAACTACCTTCTAGTCTGGGCAGAAGGGGGCATAGCTAGTAAACCTGTGCCAGCCATTCCCTGGTGTGTGTGTGTGTGTGTGTGTGTGTGTGTGTGTGTGTGTGTGTGTGTGTGTGTGTGTGTGTGTGTGTGTAAATCAAACCTCCAAGGAATGTGTGTGTCAGCTACTTGGGCAGGGACACAAAGCACTGGTTGGACAGAGAGGGTGCTGGAGGTCTTGGCTTGGTCACTCAGCTGAGATCTCAACTCTGTAGCTGTGCCAGTGGGAGGTCTTAATGGGGATTTGAAGAAAGAGTGAGAAACCAGCCCTGGACTGACTGTGGTCTCTTTGTGCTCTTAAGGGAAATTGCGCTTGATACAGAGAGCTGCATCTGGAAATACTGTGTGTATATCTGTTATCCTCCCAGTGAACGTCCTCCATTGTTGCCAGTGGTGAGGACTGAGGCTCCTTGATTATTGGTCCAGTGGTGGGTCAGCACACAAGGTATATGACAATCATTTAATATTTAGAGAAATGTTAGATAGTTTGTAGAGAAATTAAATGTAAGTTAGTCTAATACAACTCGGAATTGCAATATAAAGTGAGAAAAAACAACAGGCTTATGGTATATTTAGAGAGAAAATCAGGGAAGAGAATGTGATAGCATTAAGGATGTAAGTGAAGAAGGGAGAGTAAGGAGGTATAAGGAATGGAAAGATACTTGTTCACATTTAGGGATATAGTTTATCCTGGTTCATGGTATTGTTTTCCAGTGCATTCTGCTAAGAAATGTATTTTCAGTGTTTTCCTCATAACATTTTATTCACTCTTGCTTTGTAGTGTAACATTATACTTTGTAATTTAAAATATCTGTCCTTGATTTTGAAAGATTTTGGTCGTGGAGCGTTTCTCCCCAAGCTGCCGCTGAAAATGGACACTTTCTGGACCAGTCAGACTTTTCTGGTAAAGAAATGTGAAATAAATTACTTAATACATTTTCCAGGTCTAAAGAAGCAACTGGACTCTCATCCTTCCTCCTTCCAGTCAGAATAAGATATGGTAATCTACCATTATAGCTGAGGCTATTGCAGCAGTGATCAAATGATGAACATAGTGCAGTTTTGTAAGTAAACTTACTAAAACAGCAGATGCTTGATTGTGCACTACTGCCACTCCCTCCCTTTATCCCCCCTTTTTTGTTTACGTTCTATTGCCAGGGTGAATACTTTGATTTTTATTTACCTAGCATCAACTTCTTTCACTGCTCCAGTCTCTTTGTCAGTTAGCATGAAAGCTGTGAAGGGTTTGCCACCAAAAACATTGATTTTATTCATCTCTGCTTAAACTGATAATGGTTTGGGCACTTGGAAATTGCCCTTAATCTCTAGCTGCTAGCTGGCCATTACATCCTTTTCAGAATATAAACCATATAAAGGCTACTGCAACAGTGATCAAGTGAACATCTATTGTTATGGTGGGTTTACTTATACAGATGTACTCCCTTCCTTCTCAATGTACATGTCACCAAAGAGGGCAAAAAATAACCATACCTTACACCATTTCTCCAGGACTCCAGGTGCTAATAACTGAATTTTAGGGTTGCACTAACTTGATGCAGGCTAGAAAGAACTGCAGATTGCATGTGCATATGCCACCTTTATACAAAATAGTTAAAGTGATGTCAACCAGCAGGAAGGGAGTGTGTGTGTGTGTGTGTGTGTGTGTGTGTGTGTGTGTGTGTGTGTGTGTGTGTGTGTGTGTGTGTGTGTGTGTGTGTGTTGGGAGGGGGTGTGGTTGTTAGTTACACTGACATTAATTTTGAAGGAAGTTAATGACTGAATTCTCAAATTCTAACAGTAAGTGTAAGCTTATTCTATAAAAATAGGAGGCATTTTGTAGTGGACATGTCACTTTTTGTATCATTAATTATTTTAAGTATTGAGTTCACTTAAGTTCCACAGTCTAATGTTAGCTCCTGCAGCTAAGCATATAGTTTCAAATATAACTGTATCAGGCATTTCCTTATAGACCAGATTAAGTTAATTTCTCAGGAACCTGTAGGAGACTAAGTATAGTTCCAGAAACCTTTCTGAATAAAGTTGTATTTTTCTTTGATTTTTCTAGTAAGGTGTTACTTTGGAGTATCGACCAGATTTCTCTCGACCCTGGAGTGCCTATTCTGGTCCCTCCTATCTGTCAGCAACTGTATATGAATGCTTCTAATCTAGCATGGGAAGCCTGTTCCAGCAACAAGGTTCAGGGGGTTTGATCAAGCAAACAAAGGAGAGATTATATAAACGTCAAGGAAATGAAGGGTCTTATTCTAGATCTTCACTCCTTGAATCATCTTTGGACTCCAGCCAACCTCATTGTCTTTGGAGACAACACCACAGTCATGAGGTATATAAGCAAACATGTCTGTACCAAGTTTTACCATCTTTGAGAATTAGCCTTGATGGACTGAGAAATTGCCATCTAGCACAACCTTCTCCTTCAGGCATTACATATTTCCCTCAGAAAGGAACACAGTGGCAGACATTCTTAGCAGGTCCAGGACAGTTTCTCACCAACGGATGCTAAACAGGATGGTCTTCCTGGACATTGTCCATAAGTGGGGTATTCCCCAGATAGACGCTTTTGTCTCCACTCACAACAGGCAGTTAAACCTGTTCTTTTCTGTTCCAGGGAACCAAGCATGGAAAATGAATGCCATGTCTTTTTCTTGGAATGGGAGATTCCTATATGTTCACTCTCCCCTACCACTGATGCCCAAAGGCATTCAGAAAATCATGAAAGATGAATAAAAAAATCTTATTGGTGATTCCCTTTTGGCCCAGACAGCACTGGTTTTCCCATCTTTTTGTCAAAGGGCAATAATCACAAGTTACTTCATGAGATGGGCTTGCTCATGCATAACAGAAGCTCTTACATTCATCCTCATCTCCAAACACTGCAACTATGTCTGGGTGATAGAGAGTCCTTTCAGTCACTTCTTATCAGAGGATGTATTTCAGGTTTATAGGAGGCTAGAAAACCAACAAATAGAAAATCTTATGATTTGATATCAATTTTTTTATATCAGCAAGCTCATGGCAACCAAAACGCTCTTGGATATCTCCCCTTATGCACAGTGCATCTCTCCCCCTTACCTCAAATCTTGTTTGCTACTTTGTGAAGACGTGGTCCGATCAGCTAGCTCTTGGTGTCAGGTCGCATATTTATAAATCTTTTCCATTAATAATCACTGTTTTCTTATTTTTTCACTGTAATTTATCTTCCTAGCCCTCCTTTGTAGCCTTTTTCCTACAAATAACTGCTTTTTATTTAGGTTACTTTCTCTTCTCCCTTCATTCTTCCACCAGTAACCATTTGTTATAGGTTACGTCCCTTTCCCCTTTACCTTTTAGGTAACTCTTGGGCTACTATTGTGAGTAGTTTCTCCCTTTCTCTCTCTTTGCTGTCACTTTTTCTTTGAGTGTGTGCGTCTGTGTGTGTATGTCTGTGTGCGTGTGTCTGTGTGCGTTTATAAGTGGATTCTCTGCCTGCCCTTTATTTCTGTCATGGCAGAGAGGCAAGAGAAACATCTGGTTTCAAAAAATGTTCAAAGTGCAGGCATAAAATCCCAGTTACCGACTTGGACTCTCTCTCTCTGTATTGCCTTGGACCTCTTCATTTGCTAGAAGATTGTGCCATATGCCATTCCTTTAATCGTCGAGCTTTAGCAGAATGTAAAAATGACCCCATTTTAAGGGGTATGTTGGCTTCAGCATTTGCAGAGGCTGTTTCTGAATTTAAAGAGAAATCTGGTTCAGCCTCAGTCAGCTCATTCGGTCCCAGCTTCATCTTTATCCTTTAGATCTTCAGACAAAGCTAAGAAGAGACCCTTTTCTGTGCCAACAGATATTTCAGAGCCGAAACCTAAAATGTTGAAATCATCCAGTTCTGACGAGTCTATGATCCAGTCGGAGCCTTTGGCACTGACCTCTACTCCGTTGGATCTGACCTATTCAGCTTTGATCCTGTCTGGTAAGGATGGATTGGATCCGTTGATGTTGGATCTGACATCCATTCCTTTTAAGCCTATTTTCACCTTACTGAGGACTCGGTACTCTCCTTCTTATAGCCCGGCTTCCATTGCGGGTGCCCTCTCCTTTTCTATCAAGACCTAGATCCTCTTCTGCCTCTTCCTCTCATTCGACCAGGAGCCTAACTGAAGATGAAGTGGAACGGATGGTGCAGAGTATCACTAAGTCCCCCTTGATCTTTAAGGTTCCAGGCCTGTCTAAACCGTTGACTCCTCCTCTTCCTCCGACTTAAGGTCACGCTTTGGAGTTTTTGGATCCGATACATCCAGTGCCTTTCAGCTCAGATCCAAAGATGTCTTTTTCATCAGCTCATACTTTTGCTCAAAGCTTATTGGATTTTTCAGAGCTGGAGAGTTCCCTGAGTCATAGTGAACCTTGTGAACCTCGTGTGTGCTCGACTTCCAGGTCTTCAGAGCAGTCAGTGTGCCTTGGGGTTTTGGTAAAGGTGAGCTCGGCTACAGCTTCAACCACAGGTGAGCTGTCTTCTGGACTTGGGTGGACCCCATCCCAAAAACATGGTTTGTTGCAGCCGGAGCCCTCCTCCATTCAAAACAGTCAGGTTTGGGGCCTTGGAGAGGGCTATAGGTGCCACCGCAACTAAGTCATCTGCCCCCCTCAGATCCACTATCCCAACAGGATACCTTGTGTGCCTCTTCTCATCAGCAAGTTCCACAGGGACTGTGGGACCACAGGTGCCAGGGCACCCATCCGGGTACCCCCCGACTCTTCTGATACAGCCCCAGACTACTCCACTGAGGAGGTCCCTAGGAAGAGATTATCAAGAGGAAGCATTTGGATTCCATGGCGGAGTCAGCCACAGAAGACACTGACTTAGATGATGGTGAAGGATCCCCACAGTCACCCCTGAGGATGTTTCCTTTGGGGAGATTTTGGAGATTCTGAAACAGAGAGGTGGCTGGCAGTCCAGCAATCTTTTCCCTGAGGAGTTGGTGTACCTGGCTGCCTTTGGTTTTCAACCATCTACCTCCTGGGTGATCTGCCCACCAATGAGCTCATAGGTTTGATCTCAAAATGAGTGTGGGAGACCTGACATCGAGCCTGTTTACCGGAGAACAAATAAAATTATAACCATGCCCTCAGATAAGGCTTTATACGCAAATGGAGTTTCAGTACATGCCACGGTCATGGTGGCAGTGACCAAGAAGGAACTCTCAGAGGAGAGTTCAACTATCCATCCTCTTAATAAAGATTCCAGGATGATGGATAGACGTGGGAAGCATGTCGCTGAATTACCTTTCACATTTTACCAGGTTGCAAAAGGAGCTCATTAAGGAGCTCTCAGATACCCACTAAGGAGCAGTAGCTGAGGGAGCTAAGGAGAAAATAGCTTCCCAGTTAGCCACCCTACATTCGGTAGCCAACTCTTCCATGAGGCTTATCGCACATGCAGCCGAAAGAATGAGCAGAGTGGCAGGTTCTGGCATCTCTATGAGGAGGCATGCCTGGATGTGCCTTTATGATTTTGCTGAACCTTTTAAGTTTTGGCTCATCAACGGTCCATTTGATGGCACATCTCTTTTTGGTCCCAAAGTCAAAGATACACTATCCAGGTCTGAGAAGGAAGGTAAGACCCTATCTGCCATGGGCATACATTTTTCGGTTCCTCAGAGACCTTATCCTAAGGGTCAGAGAGATAGTAGAAAAATGTAGTTCAAGAAGTCTCATGGGTCCTACCAAGACACATATGGAGAATTTTCCCCCAGAGGTAGAGGGAGGAAACAGTAATAGAAGACTTCGCCCTCGAGGCAGAGGAGGTCTGCAAAACCAAGGTTCCCAGGAATCTTTCTTTGGGAAGCCTTTTCAGCACTCCTGAAAGGAGGCCTGATTGTCCATCTGTGGAGGCAATCTGAGGTCAACTATCCCTGCACTGGAGAGCCTGACGAAAGGTAACTTCTGATGTGTGGGTGCAGAAGATATTTACTTTATTTATTGTATTTATTTGCAGTTTGTTAACTGGGAAAGTCCATTGGGCCAAATTGAGTCCATTTGCAATGGAGGCTCAGGGAGAAAAGCTCCATATGTAATTATTACAAAGCTAATATCAACAAAGTTAAGTATATTACAATTTTCAAAACTACTAAAAGCACCTTTAATATGGAAGACAGAATAATAACATTTGAGCAAGGTGTTGTAACAAGACACACATGGAGAATTTTAGGATAATTAATTTTAAGGATAATATCCAAGGGTTACCAAATTCCCTTTTCTCAGCAACCCCCTCCCAACAAAAAAATCCTATACATTCTACAGAGTCAAAGGAATCAAGCAGTTGCTCAAATTCAGAAACTGCTAGGAAGAACAGTCATCCAAGAGGTCCCTCGAGATCAGAGAGGGTTTGGAACTTACCCAAGGTTCTTTTTGGTTCCAAAGAAAACAGGGGACTGGAGACCAATCTTGGATTTCAGCAGATTGAACAAGTTGGTTCGCTGGTGCAAGGTCTGAATAGGCATGGAACAGTTCATGTTTCCTTTTCTGAAAAAGGATGATTGGATGTGCTCTATATATATCTTCAGGATGCATACTACCATATAAAAATGGACAGATACTCCAGAAGATTTCTATGCTTCTGGCTGGGAGCCAGTCATTACCGGTTCAGAGTACTGCCCTTTGGTCACACTACAGCCCCCAGAGTGTTCACCAAATGAATAGCAGTGGTTGCGGCTCACCTGAGATGACAGTGATTTGGGATGTGTACTTACTTAGATGACTGGTTCATTTCCACCCCAACCAGGCATCTACTTGTTCATGCAAGAGACTCTATTCTTCTGCTTTGTTCAGAACTAGGCATAACCATAAATTACCAAAAATCTCATCTGGAACCCACTCAAACACTAGAGTTCATAGGAGCACTGATGGTTGCAAAACTTCCTCCTTCTAGGGTTTTAAAAATCAGAAGGCAACTTCAAGGTTAATTAGAAACAAGAAGGTAGGTGCACATCATGTTCTATAGGCCTTAGGATTTATGGCTGCAGTGATTGTGTTGGTTCCACTAGCCAGGTATCACATACGAATTCTGCAGTGGCTTCTGGGTTCTCAATGGTCAATTCATCAACCAATGTCTCATCAGATTCTCATAACGAACTTATGAAAAAAGGATCTCTTATGGTGGATTCATTTAGAGCAAGTGACACATGGTCGATCATTTGTTCCCCTTCAGCCACAGGCTACGTTGACCATGGATGCTTCCCAGATGGGGTGGGGGTCATTATCTAGGGAAGACTGTCCAAGGTACCTGGTGCACAGATGAGGCCAAGCTCCACATAAACTTCCTGGAGATGAGGGCAGTGCTTCTAATGTTGCAGGCGTTTCAGACTGTTCTTCCTCTGGTAACGATTCAGTCAGACAACATGTTGGTAGCATGGTACATAAACAAGGAAGAACCAGATTGTGCCCTTTATGATGAGAAATGCTCAGGGTGTGGCAGTGGGCAATCATCCAACTGCTTTCTGTTAGCAAAGCATATTCTGGGAAGGCCCAGTGTCATAGTGGACAAGGTGAGCAGAGTCATTCTTATGCCTCATGAGTGGTCCCTCAACCAGAACATAGCAGAGAACATTTTCCATACATGGGGCCAGTTTTGCTGAGATCTCTTTGCCTCTCACCTAAACAACAAATGCAGCAGCTAGTTTGCCTTAATTCCCCCACTGGGGCAGTCCCTGAGGGATGCTGTAGTACACAGTTGGCCTCCTGGACTATTTTATGCCTTTCCCCCCATTCCGCTGATTTCCAAAAGAGGTTGAAGAGAGCAGTAGTCCTCATTGCCCCATATTGGCCTTGACAAATCTGGTTTCCCTTCCTTTGGCCTCATCTAAGGAAGGAGCCTTGGATTCTGGAACCCTTTCCATATCTATTGTCCCATCCAACAGGAATGCTTCATCCCAATCTTCACAATCTCAAGATGACAGGTTGGTTCCTCCAGTTCAGTTGATTGCCAAAAAACCTATGCTGTCCTCTCCGTCATATTCTAATTTCCTCCTACAAGTCATTCACTCAAAAATTATCTAGGAGCAAATGGAAGAGGTTTATAATCTGAGCAAAGCAACACAATATGGATCCCATCATGGCTCCCATTCACTTCATTCTGGAATTTTTAGCTCACCTTTTCAATAATGGAGCTGTAGCATCTACTATTAAGGTACAGTTAGCAGCCATTTCAAATTTTCACATTGGGATAGACAACTTAGCTTTAATTTCTCACAAACCTTTCAAAGCCTTCTTAAAAGGGACCATGTTCTTAACACACACCCCCCCCCCCGCAGGGATCCCTCTCCTCCTTGGGATCTAAATATGGTTTTACACCTGATTGTTCAAGCACTCTTTGAACCTGCAGCATCTTGTGATATTAAGTTTTTTTCTTGGAAAACTCTCCTTTGGATGGCTATCACATCGCTAAGACAGATATTAGAAATTCAGGCACTATCTTCCCTGCTCCCGTATATTGTTTTTCATAAACACAGAGTCTCTTTGTGTACCAACTCTCTTTCTTGCCCAAAGTTGTTTCTCAAACAAATATCAGTCAGACTATACATTTGCCTGTTTTCTTCCCTAATTTTACTAATAAGGGCAAATATATACTACATTTGTTGGATGTTCATGGATAGTTACGCTTTTATTTACATAGAACTAAAGAGTTTCAGAAAGCAAACCAATTGTTTATTGCATTTGCAAGCTCTAGGAAAGGCCTACCAGTTTCCAAAGTTACCTTATCAAAATGGCTTTCTAGATGTGTTTCCTTTATTTACACCTCAAAAGGCATGAAGTCTGACAAGTCCATTTGGGCTCATTCTACCAGGGTTATGGCCACATCTGCAGTCTTTCAGGAGAATGCCTACTTGGATGATATTTGTGCAGCAGCTACTTGGGAAAATCATCATACCTTTATCACTCTTTACAAGTTAGAATTGGTCTCCATGGGGAAGGGCCTCCTTTGCTGCGATGGTTCAGAGGAATATTCTCCCGTGAGTCCACTGTGGTAAAAATAGCTGGGGACTTGGTCCCATATGTGAGAATGAGATGAAAAATTAACAATATCAGATTAAGAAGTTGTGTAGTCACCATAATGTTCCATCTGTATTGTCAATTTTTTCATCTGTCCTCACATCCTTTCCCTCCACCCCCTTCCAAGGTTTTCTTGTTTGAACAGAAAGAGATTCTAAACGAGATTCTAAAGGATTAGATTGATCCTCCTTATACTCCAGAAATGGTCTCCTTTAAGATCTTCTAGTGTATTAAATACTGAAATTTCACTTTTTTCTATGTATGTAATTGTACCAAACAAGATCTGAGGTAATGAGGAGAGATGCATTGTGGGTAAGAGGAGGTATCCCAGAGCTTTTTGGTTGGCACAAGCTGGAGATGGTTCGGATGCAGACCCATATGTGAGGAGAGATGAAAAAAATCGACAATACAGATGAAGCGTTATGATGAGTACATAAAATCTCTTGCATTTCAAAATAAGAAGTTCTTTGTGGTATAAAAAAAAATATCAGGACCCTTTTCAAGTGGGAATTCTTACTGCTCACTCTTATTTGTGTGAGCTACTCAACTCTGGCCTGGCATACCCTTGTGTAAAAGCTCATTAATCAGCCATATCTGCTTGTCTATCTATAGATTCACCTCTCTCTGCTTGTCTTGAAGTCAAAAAATTTTTTGAAGGGCACCCCACAGATCAGGACTCTAAGAAAACCTGTTCCTCCTTCTTGGGATCTCCGTTATGTTCTGGAAAATCTGACCTTTGCATCTTTTGAGCCAGCTGATAGTTCTTCATTTAAATTTTATACTTGGAAAATTATTTTGTTAGTGGCTCTTGTGTTTGCTTAAAGAGAATCTGAACTGAAAGCCTTGATGGCCATTTCACCCTTTGTTATCTTCCACAAAGATAGGGTCACCCTTAGAGCTAATCCTTCCTTCTTGCACAAAGTGGTTAATGAGTATTTTTTCTTATATCAGTCCATCAGTCTTTCTTCTTCCTTTCTCCTCAGAATAGAGGGGAAATAATTCTTCATTTCTTGGAAGTGCATAGGCAACTTAGCTTCTACCTGGACAAAATTAAGAACATTAGGAAATCAGACCAGATTTTTGTCTCTTTCCAAGAGAAAAAAAAACTGAACTTGCTTGTCTCTAAGCAAATCATTTTAACTTGTATCTAAAGCCATTTCCTTTTGTTATTCCTTTCATGGCAAAACACTTTCATTCCACCAGAGTAGTAACTTCTTCTAGAGCTTTTTTTCAAGAGTTTTATTCTACAACTATTCTTAAGCTACTTGGTCATCTGTCCATGCAATTACTAAAGATTACAAGCTTGATATGTTTTATAAAACAGGATGTAATGTGATCCTATCTCGCCTACATTCTGTACTGATGGGTTCAGAGCCAATCCTCGGCTCCGACTCGGCACGCTATACTATAGAACGAAGTCTCTTATTGGCTGAGCTATCCCACATCCCAGGATGCACCACCACTGCTTCCCCAGATCTCCTTTGCCGCTTCTACAGCAAAGACGTGGTCTCGGACTTGGCTGAGCTAAGTGCTTGTTACTTATAATTTCTGTCAGAAATTTTTGGCTAATCTACCCAAAAGCTGTTTTAACAGCTATTCGTTGTTGTGTGACTGAGAGGTTGAGTTCCTTTTTGTGGTAAAAAATTGTCTTAGTTTGAGGGAAAGGATCCCGTTCGGTACACGGACCTCCTCTGTCGGCCCCGGGGGTGACGCTTCGGGATGGATGTTTTCGGTTCTGAGCCTCCCTCTCGGTGCATCGGCTGCGGGAGTGCCGTCTACTGTTGTGGCCTCGGGGGTTGGACCTTCCCAGGACTCTGGGGGTCCCGCCTTCAGGGCCATGAGGAGTGCTTTGGCCAGATCTTCTTTGGCCACCTCCACCGTTTCACCATCACCTTCCCTTGGCACGGAGACTGGTTCCTTTGTAGTCCCCCTGTCTCTAGACAGTGGAGCCCTGGGGCCTGAGGACACCCCCATCGGGGGTTCCTTCCTTCCTGAAGGTCCCTCCGAAGCGTCTTCGGAGGAACCTCCGAGGAAGAGACAGTGCAAGAGGAAGCACGTCGACTCCCCTGACGAGTCTCTCACCTCGGACACCAACCTCGATGATGCGGAAGGGTCCCCCAAGTCGTCCTCGGACGATGTCTCCTTTGCGGACATTCTGGAGATCCTGAAGCAACGAGGTGACTGGCAGTCCAAACCCCCTTCCGCTGAGGAGTCGGTATTCCTCAAGGCCTTTGGGGCTCAGCCCTCCGCCTCCTGGGTGTCTCCGCCCTTCGACGAGCTTCTGGATTTGATCTCTCGAAGGGCATGGGAACACCCGGATTCTGTGGAACCGGTGCCAGCTCGCCCCAATAAATTTTTCTCAGCCCCCCTGAAAAGGATTTTCTCACCAAAGGTGTGGCTGTAGATGCCCTGGTGATGGCATCTGCTACCCAACAAGATGTGGAAGAGGCTTCAACGTCCATCCATCCTCCTAATAAAGAGTCTAGGAGCATGGATCGGTACGGGAAGCACACCCTTACTTCAGCAACCTTTACTTTAAGGTCTCTGAATTATTTGACGCACTTCACCAGACTTCAGAGGGATCTGGTCAAGGAGCTTTCAGATACCCTCTCTGGTAACTTACCTGAGCAGTTGGCCCAGACGGTTAACTCTCAGCTGGCTACCCTATCATCGTTATCGAACTCGTCCATGAGGCTCATTTCATATGCAGCCGAGGGGGCGAGCAGAGCGGCGGGAACAGGCATTGCTCTACGGAGACAAGCCTGGCTCCACCTGTGTCATTTTGCGGAGGCCTTTAAGTCTTCCTTTGCCGACGCTCCCTTTGATGGGTCCTCTCTGTTTGGACCCAAGGTAAAGGACACCTTGACTCGCTGTGAACAAGAGGGTAAGACTTTAACTGCCGTAGGGGCACGGTTTTCCACTCCCTTCAGGCCTTATCCCAAGGCTAGAAGAGGGGGGGAAATGTGGTTCCATAAATCTCAAAAGCCTTACTCTTCGCAGCAGAGCGATCCCCCTTCTAGAGGCAGAGGAGGGGGAAATTTTTCAGGAAGACGCCGTCCCAGAGGCGGCGGAGGCCCCCGCAACACTGGAGACCGTGAGTCCTTTCGTGGCTCCTCAACCTTCCAGCATCCCTGAAGGAGTGCCCAACTGTGCCGCTCCGGAGACAGTCGGGGTCATTTTTCGAAGCACCTAAAGGCCTGGGAGAGTATCACTCAGGACCGATGGGTGCTCCGAATCATCGCTGGAGGTTACACCATTCCCTTTTCTCAACCCCTCCTCCATCACGAAAAATCCCGGACCTGCCACCCAGTCAGCGGGATCTTGCAGCCAAAGAAATATCAAAGCTGCTTCAAAAAGGAGTCATCCAACCTGTCCCCGCAGGCCAGACCGGATTAGGGACTTACTCAAGATTCTTTTTGGTGCCAAAAAAGACCAGGGACTTGAGGCCCATTTTGGATCTCAGCAAGCTAAATCGATCAGTGAAAAAGTCCAAGTTCCGGATGGTCACCTTGCAATCCATTCTCCCACTGCTGGAGAAAGGTGTTTGGATGTGCTCCATAGATCTCAAGGATGCCTATTATCACATCCTGATAGATCAGGTGTCCAGGAGACACTTGCGCTTCAGCCTGGGAGACGGTCATTTCCAGTTCCGTGCACTGCCCTTTGGTCTCACCACAGCCCCAGGGTGTTCACCAAATGTTTGGCGGTGGTGACTGCTCACCTGAGAAGTCTAGGATTCCAGGTGTTTCCATACCTAGACGACTGGCTCCTAACTGCCACCTCCAGGCATCTACTCTTGCAGAATCTAGCAGCCACTATATCTCTAGGCATCTCCCTAGGAATCACCTTCAATTGGACAAAGTCCGTGTTGCTGCCATCTCAGCGCATTCGGTTTATCGGAGCAGAGATAAACTCAAAGCAAATGTGAGTCTATCTTCCTGCAGAGAGGATAGAAACACTACAGTCTCAAGTTCGAGCTTTGCTCCTCAAACGTCGAGCCCCAGCGAGGATGGTCCCACAACTGTTAGGTTCCATGTTGGCCACCGTTCTCTTAGTCCCCTTAGCAAGGTTACATATGAGGATTCTCCAGTGGCTCCTGTCAGTCCAGTGGTTTTATCAGGATCTCCCACTCAGTCACCACATTCTGATCACAGAGACGTGCAAACAGGACCTTCGTTGGTGGCTTCTTTCCTCCAACCTGGATCAGGGGCGACCCTTCGTTCCGCCACCTCCAATGGCCACATTGACTACGGACGCCTTCCAGAAGGGGTGGGGGGGACATTGCCTGGGAAGGTCAGTCCAAGGCAAGTGGCACTCCGACGAGAGTCTCCTCCACATCAACATACTGGAAATGAGGGCGGTGCTTCTATCGCTTGAAGCACTACACAGTTACCTCCCCCAGGGCACGATTGCCATTCAGTCCGACAACATGTCAGTAGTCTGGTACTTGAACAAGCAGGGAGGGACCAGATCCTACCCCCTTTGCAGAGAGGCCATGAAGGTATGGGATTGGGCGATTGCAACCAAACGTTTTCTGGTAGCAACACACATTCCAGGGAGATCCAATGTGATAGCCGACAAACTGAGCAGAACTATTCTCTCCCCTCACGAGTGGTCTCTGAACGACAGAGTGGCAACTCAGATTTTCAGGAGATGGGGAACTACTTGTTGCGACCTTTTCGCAACCCCCCTCAACACGAAATGCCAACAGTTCTTCTCTCTCACCCCAGTTCCAGGGGAGATTCCCAAGGACGCCCTAGTCCAAGCTTGGCCCACCGGTCTGCTATACACCTTTCCACCGGTTCCCCTTCTTCCCAAGGTGATCCAGAAGGCGATTCGCTTGGAGAGCAAAATGATTCTAGTTGCCCCATACTGGCCTCGTCAAGTCTGGTTTCCCTTTCTTCGGAAATATGCACTGGACGGTCCATGGTTCCTGGACCAAGTTCTGGATCTCTTGACCCATCAGTCGGGACAGCTTCATCAGTCCCTCCACTCGTTGAAGTTAACAGCTTGGCTCCTCCTCTTCCGACCATAGTCAGGAACCATGCTTTGGACCCGGAAGTCATACATATCTTGTCCTCGGCCCACAAGACTTCTACTAAGAAAATGTATAGCAGCAAATGGAAGAGATTTGCTATTTGAGCCCAACTCCGGGGCTTAGACCCCATGACAGCCCCGGTGTCAGAGGTTCTGAAGGTTTTAGCTTTTCTGTTCAATCAAGGTTGTTCGGTCTCTACCATCAAGGTTCAATTGGCGGCTATTTCCAATTTTCACGAGAGCATAGAACCACCTTTGATGAGCAACAAGTTGTGTAAAGCCTTCATGAAAGGTGCTGGGCTGCTACGGCCCCCGATATCTCATCCCACTCCACCGTGGGACCTTAATGTGGTGTTAGGTGCTTTAACCTCTTCCCCCTTTGAACCGGCAGCAACTTGTGACTTAAAATTTCTTTCTTGGAAGACTGCTTTATTAGTTGCAATTACATCAGCCAGGCGAGTTTCGGAACTTCAAGCCCTATGTGTTAAACCGCCATACCTGGTTTTTCACAAGGATAGAGTATCCCTCAGACCGAAGCCATCCTTTGTTCCTAAGGTTTGTTCTAATTTTTGTCTGCAACAATCACTGGAACTTCCAGTTTTCTTCCCGAAGTATTCAAACAGAGCAGAATACATCTTTCACACCTTGGATGTCCACAGACAATTACGCTCCTGTTTGGATAGGATTCACCAAGCACGGAAAACAGATCAGTTGTTTGTGTCCTTTTCGGACAATAAATTGGGCAAAGCCGTCACGAAAGTCACTATTGCCAAGTGGATCAGAGACTGTATCAGTCATACTTACTTCATTTCTAACAAAGAGCTTATAGCTACAGTGAAAGCTCATTCTACCAGGGCTATGGCTACTTCGGCAGCGTTTCATTCCAAGCTTGCTATTAGTGACATTTGTGCGGCGGCTATGCGGTCTTCTCCTCACACCTTTATTTCTCATTACAAATTGGACGTGGCATCTCGGGGGTGAGCTTCCTTCGGTTCCACAGTTCTTAGGAGTGTTTTCCAGTGAGCCACCCAGGAATCAGGTGCAAGGGACGCTGTCCCATCAGTACAGAATGTAGGCGAGATAGGATCACATTACATCTTTTAGTTATGTACTTACCATAATTTTAGATGTATGGGATCCATCTCGCCTACATTCCTAATAACCCACCCTCCTTCCCCCTGCCTTGGAGATCAGAAGAGACCGGACAGTCCGAGTTCAACTGTTTCATCTCTTGAAACACCTGGCAATATTATATCAACAGTCTATGTGTGTGTGCATGTGTGCGGGCAAACAAGATCTGGGGAAGCAGTGGTGGTGCATCCTGGGATGTGGGATAGCTCAGCCAATAAGAGACTTTGTTCTATAGTATAGCGTGCCGAGTCGGAGCCGAGGATCGGCTCCGAACCCATCAGTACAGAATGTAGGCGAGATGGATCCCATTCATCTAAAGTTATGGTAAGTACATAACTAAAAGTTTTGCAGGAAATATTTTGAATGGCTTGTTGGATCTCAGTTCTATTAGTTTTCTCTCGTAGTAATCTCCCATATCTTAGTAATACTGCAGCAGTGATTTTGGAAGGACATAGTACAGTTGTGTAAGAACTTGGCATAACAGTAGATATCTTACAATCCACTTTTGCAGAATTACATCCCACCCTCCTACCCCGATTAGGACTTATTTTTGTCTTTTCCTGACTGAGGTGGACATTTTCATTATTTCTTTTTCTTCAGTAGGCATATGTATATGTACATAGTTACCTCTTCTTCTACTTCAGTGTTTTGGTCAGGGGCAAGTAAGTTCTGATGTAGGTAGTTTAGGTACTAATTACCTTTGTTGAGATTGGAGTGTTCAGTAAAGGCAAACGGAACTCTGTTTAATATAATAGAAGTCTCCCAGCGCTGTGTACTTCCCCCCTTAATATCAGGAGCTGGGCACATTTTACTTAACTCTGACCAGAGAATAGTCGGGGCATTATCAGAGTTAAAGTAGCGCTGTTTCATTTACATTGCCTGGGGCAGCGAGGCAGCTGAACAGAGCCTCAGACCCCTCTTTTTTCCTAGCGGTGATGCTAGCCTAAACCCCCATACGGAAACAACAAGCTGTTGCTTCCCTGTCTGTTCCCATTAACTCATGTGAAGCAATTACTTAAGTGATGAAGTGCTTGCGGTACCTCAGACTTACATGAGCGCTGATACATGCTGCTGGCATTTGCTTTTTATTTTTAACAATTTGAGTCAATTAACAAAATAAGGTTATTTTTATTAAAATAAGCTCATTTTTCTTCTACACAATGTGGAAATAATTTAACTGAATTGTACTGATACATGCTGCTGTCGTTTGCTTCTTATTGTAACATCCTGACTCATTTTAACACTATAAGCATAGATGTTAAGTTGTCAATCTCGCCTTCATTCTTGCTGGATGGGTTTGGAGCCGATCCTCGGCTCCGACTCGGCCACTTACTAAAGCACGAGAGCTTATTTTACCGGCTCGAGGCAACCCTATATCCCATGATGCTAGGTGATAACTCCCCAGATCTCATTTGCCGCTTTCGCTTGCGAGGTGCGTATTTTTACCAGCTCCTGGTAAGTCTTTTGAATACATAGTTTTCAGTCACCTTTTTTGGTTAGTTTTTTCACCCAGTTGTTTTTTAGTAGTTAACGACTTTTAATCCTATTCCTGTTAATACCTTCCCTTTTTTCCCCTTATATCCCCCCCCCCTCCACTCTTAGGTTAGGCCTTAAGCCTGCCCCTTTCCTAATTATTCTTAGGGATCCTGTGGAGTGTTTGGGTGTGTCAGTATCCCACTTAATATTTTTATTTGTTTTTTGAGTGTTGTGTGTGTGTGTGTTTCTCTTTCCTTTTGTGCTACCTCGACACTGTTATGTCGAAGGAACCAAAGGAAACAAAGGTCTCAGGCTTTAAGAAGTGTGCCTCGTGCTGTCAGAAAATGTCTCTGACAGACGGTCACACTTCTTGTGTTTACTGCCTGGGACCCCTGCACCTGCAGGACTCTTGTTCTGTGTGTCATGCGTTCAGTCCAAGAGTCCTGCAGGAGCGCAGGAACAAACTAATATTGAGGGGCTTGTTAAAGCCTGAGGGCTCCCCGACTAAGTGTGCGTCGGGGAGGCCTTCGAAACCAGCAAAACCATCAGCTCCGAGTACTAAGCCTTCAGCTGCTGGCTCTTTGTCTGGGCCTAGATCGGCTCCGGCTGGAGCCGATCCCTCTGAGTCACAGATTCCTGTCTCGGCCCCACTCGGTGCCGATACCTCTCAGTCCATGGATTCACAGTCGGCTCCGGCTGGAGCCGATGTGTCTTCAGCTCCTTTGGCTCCATCCATATTTAAGAAGAGGTCAAGATCCCCTTCGTTAGAGTCCATCCATTCGGCTCCGAGATCCCCCCTGCTCTTGGAGCGGAGTCATCGGAGCCGATCTTCTCGGTCATCCAGGCTTTCAGACCACGACCTTGAGAGAGTGGTAAGTAGGCTGTTAAAGTCTCAGGCATTGACCCAAATGATCTGTAGTCCGTCTCATCAGACGGTAGCTATTATGACTCCACCTATTTTTCCTCCTTCGACTCTCCCTCAGAGTTCGGAGCTGGAGCTCCTCGGAGCCGTGACTGTTGTGGCGTCGTAGCTGATACCTCCCCCTTCGGCTCCTTCGTTTTCTGCTCCGATCTCCTCCTTGATACCTTCATTGGAGGGATCCGGGTGCCTGGTCTCTCTTGTCGGCTCTGAGGGGATGAGTGGCATCGGACCATTGTCTGACCCCGTTCTCCCTCTCGGAGCGTCGGCCTCGGAGCCTTCCCTGTCGGTGCAGCCTGGGGTTCCCACCTCTTTGGAGCGGGAGCCCTCTGGCCTTTCTGATAGGGGAGCCTTCGAGGTGATGAGGAGTGTACTAGCCCCAGGGCATAATCAACGGTCAGCTCCATCAGCTCCTCCCACTACAGTGCCTGCTGATGTCTCTTCCCACTCTCTTGCTCCCGGACCCAGAGAACCAACGCGTCAGGTTTCCCCACTGGGAATATCTTCCTCTTCCGAGGCTTCTCCTGACCTGTCAGCGGAGCCTCCGCGTAAGAGGACATGTAAGTGGAAGCATGTGGACTCCCCTGAGTCCATTACATCTGACACCGACTTGGATGAGTCGGAGGGATCCCCAAAGTCCCCCTCTGAGGATGTCTCTTTCTCAGACATCCTAGAAATCCTAAAGCAGAGGGGGAACTGGTCTTCCCTTAATCCTTCTGAGGACGAGTCGGTTTACCTGGAGGCGTTTGGTTCTCGACCCTCCACCTCCTGGGTGTCTCCGCCTTTCGACCCCCTTATGGAAGTAGTGGCTTGGAAGGCGTGGTCAGTCCCGGATTCGGTGGAACCCACCCCTCGGAGGCCATCTAAATTCATCACAGCACCAGTTGACAAACAATTCTTAACAAAAGGTGTACCGGCAGATGCCATGGTGGTGGCTGCAGCCACCAAGAAGGAACTAGCTGATCCTTCAGTACCTATCCATCCTCCTAATAAGGATTCTAGGACCATGGATAGGTACGGTAAGCGGATGTTTTCTTCAGCGACCTTTGCCATGCAGTCGCTGAATTACTTGTGTCACTTCACCTGCCTTCAGAGAGATATTCTCAAAGAGTTGGGAGAAGTCTTACAGGATCCGTCAGCTGCTGGGTCCCAGGATAAAATAAACTCACAGCTTGGAACCCTAAACTCGATTGTTAACTCCTCCATATGTCTAATTTCATATGCAGCCGATGGAGCGAGTAGGGCCGCGGGCACAGGAGTGGCCTTAAGGCGTCACGCCTGGATGCGGTTGTGTAATTTCGTGGACCCTTTCAAGGCGTCCTTTACAAATTCCCCTTTTGATGGTTCGGGTTTGTTCGGACCTCAAGTGAAAGACAACTTGACCAGATGAGAACAAGATGGCAAGACTCTTTCTGCCATAGGAGTCCGTTTCTCCACCCCTTCAAGACCATACCCTAAGGGTCAGAAGGGTGGGAAAATGTGGTTCTGCAAATCTCAAAGAGTCACGCCTGACGCAAGAGGTCAGTTTACCCCCAGAGGCAGAGGGGGTAACAACAACAGGCGCCGCCTTAGGGGCAGAGGGGGTCCGCAGAACCAGGGTAGCAGGGAGCCTCTCTCTGACAAACCCTTCCAGCATCCCTGAGATGTTGCCCGATTGTCCACCTTTGGAAGCAGTCGGGGGAAGATTGTTGCTGTACCCAAAAGCCTGGCTTTCCCTTACTCAAGACAAATGGGTACAGTCGATCATATCTGAGGGTAACAAAATTCCCTTTATCCAAACCCCAATTCAGCAAAAGGGAACCCTTCCAGATGTTCCACCCGGTCTAAGGGAACTAGCAGTACCAGAGATATCAAAACTGCTAGCAAAAAGAGCCATCCAGCCAGTCCAAGCAGACCAACTAGGATCCGGAGTCTACTCAAGGTTCTTTTTGGTACCAAAAAAGACAGGGGACTGGAGACCAATATTAGATAACAGCAAACTAAACGAGTTTGTAAAGAGAACAAGATTCTGGATGGTCACGCTACAGTCCATTCTACCTTTTCTGAGCAAGGACAATTGGATGTGCTCCATGGACTTTCAGGATGCGTACTATCACATCAAAATTCCCAGGCGCTCCAGAAGGTTTCTCCACTTTCAGCTGGGGGCCAGTCACTACCAATTCAGAGCCCTGCTCTTTGGTCTCACTACAGCCCCCAGCGTGTTCACCAAATGTATGGCAGCGGTTACAGCTCACCTGAGACGGCAAGGATTCCACGTGTTTCCATATCTAGACGACTGGCTCCTCACTGCCACCACCAGGCATCAACTTCTCCAAGCCAGAGCTTACACCATTCACATTTGCAGAGGACTAGGAATCTCTATAAATTTTGAAAAGTCTGCCTTGTCGCCTTGTCAGTCTATTACCTTTATAGGCGCCAACTTGGACACCGTACAACTTTCAGCAAAGTTAACAGATCAAAGGGTCTTAGATATTCAAAACCATGTCCATGTTCTTCTTCAGAGCGACAAAATTCAGGCCAGGTATGTCCTGAAAGTATTGGGTCTTATGGCGGCCGCCATAACACTTCTTCCTCTTGCACGTTTTTACATGCGTCTTCTACAGTGGATGCTTTTCGCCCAATGGTCTTTTCAGCAACTCCCTATGCACCACAAGATCATGATAACTCCAACTTGCAAAAGTCCTCTGTCCTGGTGGATATTGTCCCCTCAAGTCCATCAAGGCAGACCCTTTGTTCCTCCTCCCCGGTCGCTGCGGTGACATCGGACGCCTCCCTGATCAGGTGGGGGGGGCATTTTCAGGGCAGGATGGTCCATGGCACTTGGCAACCTTTCGCACGCCACCTGCACATAAATGTCCTAGAGATGAGAGCAGTGCTTTTAACATTGCAAGCCCTCCACGACTCTCTTCCCCTGGGAACTATTGCAATCCAAACGGACAATATGTCGGTAGTGTGGTATATCAACAAGCAAGGCGGAATCAAGTCCTATCCCCTGTGTCGAGAGGCACTCAGACTTTGGCAATGGGCAATCTCCTCACAGCGGTTTCTGATAACAACGGATATCCCCAGGAAGTCCAACATCATAGCGGACAGGTTGAGCAGAGCTATACTCATGCCACACGAGTGGTCTCTCAAACAATCTGTGGCGGAAGGGATTTTTCAGAAGTGGGGCCTTCCTTGCTGCGATCTTTTTGCTGCACCCCAAAACAACAAATGCCTCGACTTCTTCACCCTCTTCCCCCTTCCAGGCCATCCCCTCAGAGACACTCTAGTCCAAGATTGGCCTTGGGGACTTCTCTAAGCCTTTCCACCCTTTCCTCTAATCCCACAAGTAATTCAGAAAGCAACCTTCTTGAGAGCCAAGTTTATTCTCATTGCCCCTTATTGGCCTTGACAGATATGGTTTCCTTTCCTACATCGTTATCTTTTGGTACAGCCTTGGCATCTGGACCCAGCTCCAGATCTGTTGACCCATCAGTCGGGGCAGCTGCACCAATCCCTACATTCTCTCAACCTCACTGCTTGGTTGCTCCACTTCCGTCTTTAGCCAGGCTTCCTATGATTTCTAATCCCGTCCGGGATTTCATAGTAGCTTCCCTTAAATCTTCCACCTGAAGGATTTACACTAGTAAATGGAAACGTTTCTCCTTCTGGGCAAAGGCAAGGAATATAGATCCCTTTACTGCCCCAATTCATTCGGTCTTAGACTTACTAGCCGAAATTTTTCATTCAGGGTCTTCGGCCTCTACAGTAAAAGTTCAGTTGGCAGCCATATTGAATTTTCATATAGGCTTATTGGACCACAGCATCACTTCCCATAAGCTTTGCAAAGCTTTCCTTAAAGGTGTATTTTTACTTAAGCCTCCGATCAAAGACCCTCCACCTCAGTGGGATCTTAATTTAGTCTTAACATGCTTGATTCTTCCCCCCTTTGAACCTGCGGTCTCCTGTTCATTGAAATTTCTTTCCTGGAAGACACTCTTCCTAGTCGCCATTACTTCTGCTAGGAAGAGTATCTGAGCTTTACGCCCTCATTCGTCCTCCCCACTTAATCTTCCATAAAGACAGAGTTTCTCTAAGGACTAATCCATCCTTCTTACCCAAGGTGGCTTCCCAGACAAATTTAAATCAATCAATTGATCTCCCAGTTTTTTTCCCAAACTATGCTAATAGAGCGGAGCAAAAGCTACGTTATCTAGATGTTCACTGCCAGCTCCGATACTATTTGGATAGAACCAAACAAATAAGGAAGTCTGATCAACTGTTTTTATCGTATGCAGAAAATAAAGGCCTTCCTGTATCTAAGGTAACCCTATCTGGGTGGCTGTCTTCTGTGATTACATCTATTTATCAAATCAGAGGCAGAGAATTAACTTCTAAGCCAAAAGCCCATTCAACTAGAGCTCTAGCTACATCTACAGCTTTTCAAGCTAGACTACCAATAGACACTATCTGTGCGGCAGCCACATGGGCCTCTCCTCATACCTTTGTTTCGCATTACAAATTGGACATGGCCTCCAGAGGCAGAGCAAAATTTGGTTCCACCGTTCTCAAGAGTCTGTTCCAATGAGCCACCCAGGATGAAGGTGCTAGGGACACGGTCCCATCCAGCAAGAATGAAGGCGAGATTGACAACTTAACATTGAGAAGTTATGTACCTACCATAACGTTCCATGTTAGTTGTCTTCTCTCGCCTTCTTTCTTGCGTCCCACCCACCATCCCCCCTAGCCTGGACAGACCGAGAAGAGCTTCCCTTCTTTGAAGGGTCCTTATATTCCCTTGTTTCACCATCTAGGTGTCCTAGGATATATATAGTGTAGATAAAGATCTTTGGGGGTTTTTATCCCTCTTCCTCCTCCTTTCCAGTTGGAAGATTTTGTTTTATTGGCCTATGCTAGGTTTTTCAGCTTCCAAATGAGATCTGGGAAGTTATCGCCTAGCATTATGGGATATAGGGTTGCCTCGAGCCGGTAAAATAAGCTCTCGAGCTTTAGTAAGTGGCCGAGTCGGAGCCGAGGTTCGGCTCCGAACCCATCCAGCAAGAAAGAAGGCGAGAGAAGACAACTAACATGGAACGTTATGGTAGGTACATAACTTCTCATTTTCTTCTATGTAATGTGGAAAAGGTTTACTGAACTGTAAAGCTATTTTATCTACCTGTACTAGTGTTGTTGCTATAGGATACAATTTAAATGTAACATCTCAGGGGTTGCTACCATCTGAACCTTAGGTTGCAAATAGAAACAGAGCTCACTGATTATTACATCTTACCTAGTAGATCATAGATGTACATGTAAAAGACAGTCTTAGCTAGGCTAATTTAGTGTTATTAGACTGTATTAATCTACTGGATCTCTACCCGATCTCTTGTATGTTAAAAAGTACTATTGCCTCTCTCATTCAGATACAGTTGCTTGGACTTGCTAATTGCCTTTTTTAACTTTAAATTGTATATGTGTATTTTTAGAAGTATGATACTGTGTTCACTACCCTAATTTCTGTGTAAACGTCTGTTTTTCTTACCCCTTCTTTTTGTCTGTTCTCCCCTCCCTCCCTAGGTCTAACTCAACTTTCCTACACTAGAATTTGAGTGTCTAACTACCTGGTGAAAAGACCCCTGCAAACTTTTAAAAAACATCTAAACTTTACAGAATTTATCTTGCTGTTCTGATTAAGAACCCTGCTACCAAGGACGCAAGAAAGTAAGCACTAAACAAACCCAATGATAAAGACTGTATTTGCCTTGTAACCTGTGCATTCTATCAAGCGTGTTAACTTGCCAGAATACCCCAACAGCCATATCCCCCACTCTACCCCTTTGTAGTTATACTCTTCCTATCCTGGCACTGTCCCCTATAACTGACTAAAAAAAAATTCCTTCCTTTTTACCCACATCCCTGTTCTCCAGTCCTTGGCTGTAAATATAGTTTTGCCCACTAGGTGGCACTCTACACTAAGCCAGCTCCTACTTCGCCCAGCTGCTCTGCCTAGAATTGAACTGAAACTGAAATAGTGATCTAGTTTCTAAACTTACAAGGAAGCCTAAGGAAACTGGTACTGCCCAGTCTTAGAGCCCCTTCCAGCCCTCTTTTTCCCACTCAATTACTTTACTGCACACGTGCCTTCTGGTGTCCAGTACTATCACTACCAACTGTCTCTTACCCAAATTACTTACCTGTATCAACTGAAAATTACACTGTGGTCAGCTACTCACAGATTGGTTTTTCTGATATCTCTTCATTTACTTTTCTCTACCCGCTCCATTCGCCCTTCGGGCTCACTCTGCTCCCCTACCCTGCCCCCAATTCCCTCCCACCCCCACTACTCCTAGACTTATACTTCCCTAACCACTCCCACCACCTTTCCTCTCCAATCATGCTTTACCCCTCCCCCTTTCTTGTCCTCACTTCCTATCCAATCACACTTTACCCCTCCCCTTTTTTTTGAAAACCAAAACCTATCCACCTGTGCTAATTCAACTCACACAACCTCTCCCTCCTTCCTGTTTGTATTTCCAATTCTACTTCCCTTCTTCTCCTGCTTAATCCTCCTTAGCACTATGCCTCCCCTACTTAGCTCTTCTTATTTTAAACATACACTCCTTTTCTCTATTTTCCCTCTCCTATTGTTGCCCTACCTCCTAACCTCATATGAACATCTTAGCCTGAAATATCCACACTCCCTCAATCTACACATAAGCTCACCTACCCAAAACACTTTCAAACCTTTCTCTAACATAATCTCTGCTTCTTCCTACCTTCATGCAAAGTTTCACAGAAAGTTCCACATCTCCTGCTACAATCAGATTAACAAAAAATCCTTACAGTTCTTCACCAAACCCTCAGACCTAATAAAAACACTTCTCCTCTCCCTTCTAGCAGGTGACATTCATCCAAACCCTGGTCCTAACAATTATGCTACTCAAAAACCCTCAAGCTCCCCTCCCTCTAACCTTGACCTACCCTCTAAACCCCCTAACTCTCTCTCCATAGCTCACCTTAACATCCGCAGCATTAATAATAAAATCGCTCACCTCCATGCACTGCTAGACATACATGCTTTCGACATCTTTTGCCTATCAGAAACCTGGCTCAAACCTACTACCCTAGACAATGAAATTACTCCCCCTGGCTACAATATCCTCAGCCTAGACCGTATAGCTAAAAAGGGTGGAGGGATAGCTATTCTGTACAAAACAGGCATGCAAATTACTATCAAACATGAACATCCACCCTCTATAAGTAATGCCAAAATCCTTATCTCAAAGCTGCAACTTAATACACGCAAAGCCATAAGCATAATCTGAACCTATCTTCCCCCTGGAAATAATATTAGTTCCCTAAAAGAGATCCTTAGCTGGCTTTCGACCCAATTCCTACAAGAAACCATAGTGCTAGGTGATGTCAATATAGACTGGAAAACCTGTAACTCTGCAGACCCTCCCACCCTCCTAAATCTTCACGGCTTTCCACAAACCATTCAAACCTCAACCAGAACTAACAAAACTAACAACAAAGAAAGCATATTGGACTGGATTCTCATAAAGTCACTCCCAAACTTATACAGTAGGGACACTACCCAATGATTTAAGCGACCATGCCCTCACTTATCAAATCAGACATAAAATTAACTCCACTAACCTAACCAAATACAAAATGGTCAGATCTAATAAAAACTTTAACCCTGAAAGCTTCCTTACAGAACTAAATGCATGCAATTGGTCTGCTCTTAAACAACTGCCACTGGATGAACCTGTATCATACTTCATTTCCAGGTTCCTTTCTATCCTAGACTCTCACGCTCCCTTAAGATATATTAGAATTAAATCAAAACCTGCCCCTTGGCTCTCAAAAGATACAAGGGATAAAATTCTCCTGAAAAATAAACTCTGGACCAAATTTCGTAGCACAAAAAATCCCTCTGACCAACTTAACTTTAGACAAATAAGAAACTCCACTAAAAAAGCTGTACTACTGGATAAAAGAAACTATTACTGCCATTTACAGCAAACCAACCAACATAATCTGGAAAAGTTCTGAGCAGGCATAAACTCTCTTCTCACGCCTGGCCCCAATGACACCCCACACCCCCTAGGCACTTCCAAAAACAACCCAAAACAAACTGCTGATGCCTTCAATACCTTCTTCACTGAAACTGTCCAGTCTCTTGCTAACCAACTAGCCCCTAATATCTCCTCTCAGTCCCCCTCTACTAACACTTCCATTCCCACCTTTCAACTGCAACCTGCACCCACTTCACTTATTCATTCTCTCCTCCACAAACTTAAAATCTCCTCGCCTTCTGCTGACCTTTTACCAGTACAGTATCTAAAAATTGCCATTTCCATCCTGATTAACAGAACCGTTGTTGAAGGCTGCATTCCTTCACTTTGGAAAATTTCGCATATCATTCCCTTGCATAAAGGAGGGATTTCTACAGAACTCTCAAACTACCGTCCCATAGCCTTACTCTCCCCCTTAGCTAAAATCATGGAGAAATGCATCCAAAAACAACTTCTTAAACACCTATTAAACCACAACCTACTAGCTGACTGTCAACATGGCTTCAGGCCTTACCACAGCACCACCTCAGCCCTTCTTTCTTTTACTGACTGTATCAACAAAAACCGGAACAATAACATACTAACCTCTGCTCTCTTTATTGACCTATCCAAAGCTTTTGATATGGTCAACCACCAGATACTATTAAACTTACTTAAAACTTTTGCTGTTGACTCTGGTGCAATAAAATGGTTCAAATCATATCTTCTTAACAGACAACAGGCAGTGCGCTGGTAAAACAGCTTATCCAACCTACTACCTATTACCCTTGGAGTCCCCCAAGGATCAATACTGGGCCCCCTTCTGTTCTTAATCTTCATCAATGACCTACATACCAGTCTGTCCTCTGCTACCTGTATACAATATGCTGATGATTCTACTTTGATTTGTTCTGCCACATCCCCTCTGAATTGCACTCTATTACCCAACAGACTTTCCAAAATGTTGAAAAATGGTTCTTAAACAGATGCCTAATCTTAAACCTCAAGAAAACCAAATTATTACTTTTCTCCCCCACCGGAAAATCGTCTCCACTCAATTTCTCTGTCTTCTCTAATAATGGCACCTACATATCCCCTGACCCCTCCACCAAGCTCCTTGGAGTAGAGATAGACAACAACCTATGCTTTGACTCGCACATTAACAACACAATAAAACTAGTCAACAGAAAACTTGGCTCCTTGTTTAAAATTAAACCATTTCTTGCAGCACTTGCTAGAACTTCCATAGCACATACCCATTTGATTTCTACCCTACTGTACGCCTCCTCCATCTATACAAATCTGTCCAAAACTAACCTCTCCAAACTAACTGCTGCCTACAACAGTATTACCAGATTTGACACTGGCTCTACCTTTGGACCACACCACTGCCAAAACTTAAAAAACTGGGATGGCTAGAACTGCAAAATCTCATCTTATCTCACCAGCTCTCTTTAGCCCATAAAATCCTCTACAAACCTATCAGCACCCCTATGCTCATGACTCTCATTAGCCCTTATTGTAATCTCAAAAGTCTGCGTTCCTCTAACAAACTTCTAATATCTACCTGTAAATCCAACAGCTTAGCAGGCGAGTCCTTGTTCTCCAACACAAGCCTGGAACTCCCTTCCTTCCAACCTCACTGCTCTCTCCACTCTTTCCAGCTTCAAATCCCAACTCAAAACTCACCTCCTAACTCACTGGCTCTGCCCCTGCTCTAACCCTGAGTAGCTACCATTCTGCTCCTAGAACTCTCACTTATCTTGCTTCTAATCTTCTCAAAACCTTAATACTAAATTCGAAATTGCTTTTTTCCCTTTGATGTTCTTATTTTGCTTATTGCAGACACTGTTAAAAACATTTTTTTCTTCTCTGAACTATATGTGTAACTTTTTGTTTACTGTTAAATGCTTTTAATGAATAATGCTCAATGTTTATTGTACCTCACTTGGAGCTTTTCTCCCCAGGCCTCTGCTGAAAATGTTCATGAATCCAGTTGGACCAACCCGGTCAACAAATGTAAAATAAAATAAAAATAAAAATGTAATTCACTGACTCACCCAAGCTCCATTCCTCACTTTTGATGTTTCTTCCTCAGCTTCCCTATGGGCCATTCTTCAGTCTCTGCTGTACTACCTTTCCCAGGATGTAAAAAGAAGACAGTTGAAAAGGAGTCTTCAGGCATCATGGCAGTTCCTATTTCACCTAAGATGCTGGTGGGTGACTTAGGTGTGGCTGACTGTTGTTCCCCAGTACTCTTGGTGTAGCCTTTTAAGCAACCAAAGATAGCCAAATTTTTTTATAGCTGTAGGGATGCCCTTGGCGGGCAAGGGAGAGTAGCTTTTGTCGGTGTAAGAGAAAGGAGCAGGTGAAGGACCTTAACTCAGCCAGAAAGGGCAGGTGGAAGTGGAGACCAGTGTGCCTAATATGAGTCTGTTTTCAGACAAAGCGTGATTAGTAAAAAAAAAAAAAAAAACTTTGTCTCCTGTTGATATTTCTCTGAACAGGACAGATTTATTGAAATTTGCCAAGGGACTTAATGCTCTTTCTTTGCCCACTCATTCTTCCAGCAAGAAAAGGAAAAAGTTTCTTCCCTGTCTGACAAGGAATTTTAGTCAGAAAAACAGACATTGTAGTGGCATGTTTGTACTTCAGGAAATTCTCTTCAATCACGGTACTCTTATTCTGAGGAAAGTATTTCGTTAGTTGTCTCTGCTGAAGAGATTTATTTTCCTGAGACTTTATCTAAGAAGAAAGAGTATTTTCAGTGGGATCAGAATGAAGTTTGTATGGCACAAAAATACATTATGACTTATTGCAATTAGAGATGCCAAACTTTGTTGCTATCCCTCCTGTCTTGCGTGCCTTATAGAATGTTTTCTCACTGCTTTTATCATATTTGGTGGTTAGCCTCCTTCCCCCAGGAATTCTGACAAGGTACCTCTGGCACAAAAGTACCAGTTTTCTAAACCTAAAGCAGATCCAGCAGTTATTTCCCTGTCCAAATTTGCTTCTGCTAAATAGGTTATGACTGCTAACTCCACTCAGCCTGACAGAGATTATAAAGTAAAGGATACATTTGGGAAGAAAATGCATTCTTCTAGTACTTTAATTTTCAAAATTGTAAACTGTCAAGCTCATATGTTCAAGTTTTTATTGCTATAATTTGGGAACATTCACAAGTTAAGGCTAACCTTGTTTCTTCTGTGGTAAAAAATTCATTAAATACTTCTCTGACAGCTGTTTCTCATTTGACATTTTTAAAGTGTGCCTATGATGCTGTTGATCTTCCTTCAGGGCTGTGGCTTCTTTATCAGTTTTGAGGAGATTAGCTTCTTCCTGATAAGTCTGAGATTTTAAATTATTTCGATAAAGAGGTTCTGTTTGGTCTTTCTGCTGCTGAGTTGTTTGAAAGGTGTGATGAAAAGGGAAAACTGATTCAAGGATTATCTTAGATTCTTCCACCCTTCTTTTTCATAGCAAATAGTAAATGTGAAGTTGTTCAATCTCACCTTCATTCTTACTGATGGGTTCAGAGCTGATCCCTCGGCTCTGAGTTGGCCAAATTGCAAACCTCGAGGTCTCCAAACAGTGAGGCTAAAACCCTGTCCCATGATACTCCTCTACTTCCCTCAGATCTAGTTTGCTGCTGCAACAAATCGAGCATGATCCTTTAGCGCAGGCCATTTTTTTGTCAGTTAAGTAAAAAGATTTCCTTTACTGGTTTCTTTTTTCGTCATCAGAGAAAACTTTTTCCCTTAGAAGAAGTTAGGCTTGTATTTACTTTACTCCGTTTTTGTGGGGAGTTTATTGTGGTTTCCTTTATTGGCATTAGGCCATTTTCGTGCCTGCTCAGGCATCTTTTTACTCTATCCCTTCATAGCCAAGTTCAGGCGCTAGTCTCTTTACTTTAGTTTTCTAGCCAGTTAGGCTTAATTACTTTCATTTATAGCCGAAGTTAGGCTTTATTTTCCTTATAAATAGCCTTTGTTTGTCTAAAGAAAAGTTGTTGAAATAGCCAAGTTTGGCGTAGTATAATGGTTTTGAATTGGATTGAGATCTAGTAATTCAGCTGGTAGGCTTAATTTTTTTCTTTGCAGCCGAGTTAGGCTTAAAATTCCTGTCCAGCAGTGGATTTAATGAAAAGTTTTCATGGCCATTCAGTTGTTTATTGACATTGTGGTGTTTTCTTGTGGATTTTGTTATACTTGGATTCAACATGTCAGAAAAGGTAAAGTCGGGCTTCAAAAAATGCCCTATATGTAACAAAAAAAATGTCTCTCACAGATGGTCACACTATCTGTGTTTATTGCCTAGGGGAGGTCCACCTTCAAGGATTGTGTTCTGTATGCCACAGATTTAGTACCAGGGTTCTGGCAGAAAGAAAAAGGAAATTAGTGGAAAGGGGCCTTATTAAGTCCTCCTTTCAATCGGATTTGGACTCCGCCCCTCAGGAAAAGCCAAAACCTGTTTCTTCTTCCTCCTCTGTCTCTGGTTTGGAGCCAAAAAGCCTTTTGGCTCCAACGGTATCAAGGAAAGTATCTGACTCAGCTTCACAGTTAGCGGAGCCGACTATTCAGGTAGTGGGTAGGAGCCGGTCCCCAGTTTTGGAACCGGTATCTTCAACCCTAAGGTCTCCAATCCTGGGTTCACCTGCTCTTTCCATGGCCTCCTTTTGAGCTTCCAGACTGTTGGATTTGGATGTGGATCGAGTGATGAGGAGATTATTGCAGAATCCAGCACTACCAAAAATGTTATCAGCTTTGACTCTAGTAGCGTCGGAGCTGATCAAGTCATCTACCCTACTTGCTGTTCCTCCTCCGACTCGATTCGAGCCTTCAGAGCTGGAGGGAGCTGATCAGTTGATTGTGGAGCTGACACCCATGTTTGGCCTCTCTGCACCGACAACCCTGATGTCTTCGGCCCTGGCTGCAGACTCTGGGAGCCGACACTCACCCGTCGGTACCGGGGAGGGGAGTCAAATTGATGTTTCGGTTCTGACTCCCCCCCCTCAAGGCTTCAGCGTGGATGAGCTCAGCTCCCACCTCGGGATCGGAGCCGGCGGCTTTGGTGCGGGAGGAGTCCTTGATGTCTTTGGACCCTGGGGCTTCCTCGCATTGGAGCCGTGATGTCTTCAATGCCATGAGGAGGGTCTTGTCCCACCGGGCAATCACAACTTCTGAGAAGACAACCTCCTCCCTTAAAGTGCTGGAATCTTCTCCATCACCACAGATCCATCATAAGCATAGGGATCCGGAGCCACAGGAAGCCCCCTTGGGGGAACCCTGCTCTTCTGAGACCTCCCCAGAAGCTCCCACTGAGGAGGTCCCTAGGAAGAGGACATGTAAGAGGAAACATGTAGATTCCCCTCAGGAATCTGTCACATCCAACACTGATTTGGAGGAGTCGGAAGGGTCCCCAAGGTCCCCCTCTGAGTATATATCTTTCACGGATATCTTAGAGATCCTGAAGCAGAGGGATGACTGGCAGCCCACCAACCCTTCCAATGATGAATTGGTGCTCCTGAAAGCTTTTTGGTCCCAATCCTCCACCTCTTGGGTATCTCCGCCATTCAATGAGTTGATGGATCTTTTATCTCGAAGGGAGTGGGAATCACCAGATACCATGGAGCCTGTCTCTAGAAGACCAAACAAATATATTTCTGCACCTCATAATAAGACCTTTTTGTCCAAACCTATTCCTGTTGATGCCATTGTGGTTGCGCAACCACTAAGAAAGAGATGTCAGTGACCTTGACGTCTGTCCATCCTCCTAATAGAGAGTCTAGGATCATGGACAGATTTGGCAAGCACATGTTCAATTCTACGACATTTGCTCTTCGATTGTTGAACTATTTAACTCACTTTACCAGGCTTCAAAGAGATCTCCTAAAAGAGCTCTGAGGTACTGTTCAGGGTTCAGTAGCTGATATGGTGGCAGACAAGGTAACATCTCAGCTTGCTACCCTTAATTCCATTGTTGACTCTTCCATGCGCCTCATGTCTTACTCAGCTGATGGGACAAATAGGGAAGCGGGTACAGGAATAGCTCTTCGGAGACATTACTGGATGTGCTTGTGTTCTTTTGCATAGGCTTTCAAGTCATCCTTTGTGAATGCCCCATTCGATGGTTCCTCAATTTTTGGACCTAAAGTTAAAGAGACTCTCACCAGATGTGAACAAGATGGAAAAACTATCTGCCGTAGGAGTCCGTTTTTCCACACCTACTATACCTTATCCCAAAGGCTAACAGGGTGGGAAAATGTAGTTCTGCAAAGCCCAAGGAGCCTTTTCGGACACACAAGGTGAAACCCCCTCCAGGGGCAGAGGAGAGCGCAATAATGAAAGACACCGCCCACGCAGAAGAGGTGCTCTGCAGAACCAGGGTGACAGGGATCAGTTCCTTGGGAAGCACTATCCTGAAACGAGGCCCGCCTGTCCGCCTCTGGAGGCATTCGGGGGACCTTTATCTTTATATATAGGCGCCTGGCTCAAAATCACAAAAGACAGCTGGGCACAAAGTATAAAATCCAGAGGTTATATTATCCCCTTTCAGTCACGCCCAAAACCATTAAGAAAGATCCCAGATGTTTCACTCAGTCTTTGAGATGTAGCAACAGTAGAGATTCAAACGTTGCTAGAAAAAAGAGTCATCCAATCAGTCCCGGCAGACCAGAAAGGATCCGGAACTTACTCAAGATTCTTTTTAGTGTCAAAGAAAACGGGGGACTAACAGAAGCTGTATTATATGGATATGGATTGTATGATACAAGCAGTTAAAATGTTTTTAGTCCCATTAGCGTTATATCCAGGTCAGGCATATTTTTGTCAACCAGAGGAGAAGTTGTGGATGGCACTTAATAAAGAGTTGAAGGACTTTATCTGGGAGGAGAAGATAGCAAGAGTCAAGTGGGATAGGTTGATTCTTCCAGTAGAACAGTGTGGATTGGGATTACCCAATTTGAAAGGGTATTTCAGACTACACACTTAAGAACCCTATACATAGTACAAGTAGAAAACTATAATTCAAAGTGGAAAGGAATGATGAGGAAACATGGGGAAAGCTCATGAAACAAGAAGAGACTGGAATTTTGGATGTAGGCCTTTAAGGGGAATAACAAGAATCATACAGAATATTATATCTATAAAGTACTAGAAAGTATTCTGAGAACTAAGCCAGATGACAGCAATTAGGGATATAGACAGTAGGCAAGATGGGGCTGGAATTTATTGGAGAAAACTGACAAAGGAACAAAGGTATTGGGAGCAAATAACTAGAGACAGAAAGATGACAGAATGGGAATGCAACAAGAATTTATTAGGACTGCAGATAAAAGATTGCCTTCCCTATCAAGGATTGATATCAGAGTATAGGTAAAGAGAAAGAAATAGGGGGCTCCTAAATGAAAGACCAACACTGTTACAGTTTTTAATAGAGTCTGGAACAGAAGCCGCTATTAAAAAAGGAATAATTAGTAGAACATATAAAATATTGCATGCAATCAGAGAAGGTTAGAAAGGATTGGGAAGAGAGATTGGCTAAACAATTCACAGAAAACAATTGGACGATATATATATATATATATATATATATATATATATATATATATATATATATATATATATATATATATATAAAATGTCTCACAAATATGCAACAAAATCTAGAAGATTTAGGATTTTTGCTTGGAAATGTTTATGTAGATATTTTTATACCCCAAGTTGACTACAGGGAAGTTTTCCTCAGGTAGACAGCAAATGTTGGAGGTGTGACAGGGAAGAAAGAGGTATTTGACATATTTTCTGGGACTGTGGTGAGCTGGTGGACTTTAGGGATTCACTGCAGGATGCACCATCAGAGTTGTTGGGTGGGCAGATTGGTGTGATGAGGGAGATGATTTTTTTGAACTATGATACAGAATCGGAATTGCCTAGACATTGTAAGTTCTTGCCGTGCCTAATTAATGTGGCTGCCACAAAAGGAATTACTAGAAAATGGAAATTGAAATCTAAACCAAGTGTATGTACTAGAAGTAGTGAATATAGTAACAGAGATAAAACAACTGGAATTGAAATCTTTAGAAATGGGTAGGAGCAAACTACATAGGAAAAAATAGAAATTGTGGGAACAATACATACAAGGGAGGAATGAGGTTTAAAAGAAGGTAGGACTTAATTGAGGTATGTAATGTTTGACTGACAGTGATTGGGTAGATTATAAGTGATGTATAATGTTTATTACTGGGAGTGTATCAGTGTGGTCTGTGATGTAAAATGCTTGCAACTAGGATTGTGTCAGTGTTGTCTGTTTTCATTTATATAAATGTATGATTGCCTACATTGTAAGTAATGGTTTAATAAAGATGTTTCTTGTTTAAAATAAAGTATGTGTTTATTCCATACACAGCACTGGGAGACTGCCTACTAACATTTTTAGATCAGTCTCAAAGCATAAAGGAAAACATTACTTTATATACTTAACAAATCATTACATTTTTAAATATTTTATGTCCTCATGATCCTTGCTTAGAGCTTCAAGTGAACACTTCACAAATATGTCTTTTTAAAATATCGACCACCTGTGCTTAAGATTTATTGGCCTTCAACTTTGTAATATTCGGTACCAGTACACACTGTCTCACAGACATCCTTGCAAAGACTCATACCCCAGCCTGAGAAGGCCAAAGTATACTGTTGATTAATCTGGTTTCCACGGACACCTGACACCATTTACTCATTTTCAAACATAATGTAACGTAACATAACATAACATGCCTTAAGTCCTTCAGCACTTACTTTGCCTTCAATTATCAGTCAGTACACTGCAGAGAGAATGCAATTTTAAGACGCTTGACATATAAAGCTACTATTTATGTGAAACTGTATCTTGCATAATCATGCATCTGTTTTTTCAGTTTTCCTTTGACATAGACATATTATAACCATTGTATTTGACTAATTTGTGAAGAAACTACAAGTTAATATGCATTTTGTGAAGAATAAACATGAGTCATAACTTTCCATAACAGTCGTCCCACTGACACTGAGTGCCATCCACAGTTATATTTTGATTCTTCTTAATTTGATAAAATATACTTCGACATTATAATATTTATTATGTTTAGTGATTTATTAATCATTTGGTACCTTGATAAGTGGCACTGCATGTGCAGGTGAGGTTAAGTATTTTGTAATTGCAGTCTTTAGGACAGAAAATATGAAAACAATTAAAGGAATAATACCAATTATTGTAATGATACCTTGTGATATACTCGTTCCCAGGTTACCAAATGCACTGCTCAACCATCCAAAAAGTGTCCACTGTTTAGCTGTACTGTCCAGATCCTTGCCTCTTTGCTTCATGAAATTAGCTAACTTTTCTTGTTTATCATGATAGTCATTAATATAGGAACAACAATGATTTCCTATGCACTTGACACCCCCCTTGGCAGCTAGCATTATATTGTGTGCCAGCTGATTTTGTAGTATCACAGTTCTAATTTCAGTCATTTCTTGATTTGCCATCCTGATGTGATGTGAAGTATGGTTTGCTACTTCCTGAGGAATTTGAGCAAGCATGGTGATTTCGAGCATTGTCCTTTGCACTCCATACCCAGGAGTAAAGACTGAAAATGCTTGCTTTTTCCAGTGAATTGCCCACTTATTTCTGAGTCTGCCTGCTGGAGGGTTCTCAAAATGTTGAATAGCAGGAGTGACATAGCCTACAAAACAACATCTAGACCAGTTTGTAGGCAACCATGAGTAGGCACGATCACCACAAATGTAGTAATGATTCTCATTCATGCCCATGCCACCACCCCAGTCATAGCTTTTTTAAGTACAAAGAGTTCAGCAGACTTTTATATCTAGTATCATTGCATCTGCTGGTTCCAACTGGTACATTCCCATTTCTGGCATAACATGTGTCTACTGGATTTGTGGTTGCAGGCTGAAAAGACACAACGTTTGAAAAGTTAGTCACATTATGCCAAATTAGATTAGTGTCGCTAAGTTCCTTTTCAGATGTCACTGGAGATGCAGGGATCAGAATCATGGGAATCCCTACCTTAGAATGATGAGGTAAATGTGAACACACCCAACAGTTTGTCACATTTAAGTCCACAGTGTACTGTCAAAAGCAACAGAAAACTATTTTCTCCTGACCAGTTTATAAAAGGAAACAGCAACAAAAATAAAGTAAAAGTACCTGTTGTCACTGGATTCATCATAGACTGCCATCTGAGTTTATTTTCTTTTTTAATCCTTTACTGGGACAGGTAGTTTGTCCTTTGCACTTTGATTTTCCTTCGCTGAGAAAGATGATTTGTCTGCGGCCCTCACTTGACATGTTTTCCTGCAATCTAATGAATGGATCCAAGTTGTTAGTCCTGCACAGCAGATTGCAGTGAAGGTGGTAAGCAGGACCTGGAAAGAGCCTTTTCACTTTGGACTCAAACAGTTCTTTCTCTGGAAAGTTTTAACTTAAACCCAATCACCAAGCTGTAGTTGATGATAGGGCTGGCCAGGAGGTTGAGAAAGAGCTTCTCATACAGTACTGTGGTACTGCTGCAAGAAATGAATACATTTTTTGTAGGAAGATTATATAACATCATGCATTACAGTTAATTCCTCATTTGACACAAGAGGAGTAGCTGGAAGGGTCATGGGTCTCTCCATCTGGCCATTTAAGGTTTGTTTCGGCACAAATCTTCTTAATCTTATTTTCTACTAATCCAGATGACAGTGGATGTTTGGGACAGTGAAGACTCAATTTAGTATTAAAAATCTTGTATAACTCTGTGGTCAGGGAATTAATAAAATGTGTTCCCTGCTCACTATTGATAGTACAAGGTATCCTAAATCTAGGTAATCATCCAAAAAGTAGCTTCTTAACAACTTTCACAGAATCTGCCATATGACATGGATAAGCTTTCACCCATGCAGAAAACAAGCATACCACTAACCAATATATACTGTTAACTACAGACCTTTGGCATCTGGACAAAGTTCAACTGCACGTTAACAAAAGGTCCCCAAAGTGGTGGTAAGCATTTTTACTAACATTGTGTTTTAAACAAAAAGTACAATTATTAACATACTGAAGTATCAGAGAGGAGACATGAGGGGCATACCAACTTTGGGTAGGCAGCAGAAGTCAGCTGTCCAGATGTTGCCGTAACCCATCGTTGGATTTACTGTATCCATCTTAAAGCCACCTCTGAACTTCTCCCTCTGATGCTTCACCTTGGAAAGCTGATACTGTCTTAAAAATTAAACACATCGTTACTGATAGATTCTTACAATAACCTATGTAATTTTGTGCAGTACAACTTGCTTAGCAGCTTGATCTGCCAAATTATTTCCCTTTGAAACAGTATCTATACCCTTTTGTTGGGCAATACATTTAACTACTGCTAATTCTTTAGGTAACGAGAGAATTTAAAATAGCATTAACAAAAAAATAATTTTTAATCTGAGTTCCTGCCTAAGTTAAGAATCCTGTCTGCTTCCAAAGTTGCCCAAAATCATGTACTACACCAAAGGAGTAGCGACTGGCAGTGTAGACATTGGCAACTTCATCTTTGGCTAACTCACAAACCCTTTGTAGAACCACTAACTCAGCTACCTTGGCAGAATATATACTCTCTACTGGGGCAGACAGATATTCCTGCAACCAAATTTCCATTTCGATCACTTCAACAAGAACCATCCACAAAAAGGTCCATTTCAGCATTAGGTATAGGAGTGTCATTTAAGTCATTCCTAGGAGAAAGATAATTAGTGTCTCACACACACACACAATCATGCTCTTCACCATTCTTATGAGGTAACAAATGTGCAGGATTTAGAACAGGACAGCATATGAGAGAAATAGATGGATTTGAAAGAAGAGTAAGTTCATATTTAGTTAGAAATGCAGTCGAGAGGGGTTGAGTTTTCATTTTACGCAAGAGACATGATAAAGAATGAGGGACGGCTACTGTAACATAATGCCCGAGCACCAGTGATTGCGCAAGATTGACTAGAGTGGTGGCAGCGGCCAAAGCCCTTAAACATAGTGGAAATCCCTTTGTAACAGAATCAAGTGCTGTACTCTATAATAAGCTAATGAACGATAGCTGTCCCCATGTTTCTGTGCAAGCACTCCCTCACCAAATCCATTTCTTTCATGACAAAATAAAATGAAAGTCTTTCCATATGCCAGTAACCCTAAATCTGATGCAGTAGCTAAAGCTTGCCTTAAATTCTGAAATTAATTTTCCTCTTCACTGTCCAAAGGGAGGGGCTCTGGTGTATCCTGTTTTAAAAGATTTGTCAAAGGTTTACCAATTTCTGCATAGTTAGAAATCCACTGTCTACAAAATCTTGTCATACTTATGAAAGGTCTAAGCTGATGCTAAGTAGTTGGTTGTGGGTCTTTAGCTATTGCCTCAATACGAGATGGTAACATCTGCCTACTATCCTGAGATGTCAAATGACCAAGATAATGTACCTGAGATGAACATAGCTGTAACTTTTCTCTCTATAGCCTTATGTCCTTTATCTGTAAGGATAGTTAAAAGATGTATTGTATCCTGCTGACACTGCTGGATGTTCTGTATCTGGTGTTCCTGAATGTCTAGCAAACACTGCTTTGAGACAATGCAAATAATCTGCTCTGCTGGGGCTTCCCATTTGTTTTGCTTACGTGCCTGTATCTTAGACCAATCTGTCCTAAATTGACCCACTTCTATAATTTTATTTAACAACCTTGTCCTTTTGTATATTAATGCATTCCCTGTGAGAGTAAAATCTGTTATTTCAGCCTTATCAAGTAACTGTTTTTTTATTTCATCTGAAGTGACTACCCAAAATAGTTTAAATCTGTCAAAGTAGGGTTGTAACATTCTGTTATAGTTTTTAATTCTCCCTTAAACCTTAACGGATCTTTTCTAATATTTGGAAAACTTTTGGACATAATATAAAAATCAGAAAGGGTCCAAGGACAATGAACAAGCTCTCCATTATTAGCCCCAATATTTCTCTAAGAGGTGTCAAAAGATCTTCTCCAGAGGCAAGAATCTGTTGTCCTATCCTGTTGTGTGAGCATGTGCAGTAAGGTGTGGATGTATCAAACACTAGTGCTCAAGTTGGAGAAGTAGAGGCTTGTTGGAAAAAAGAAGGAGAAGAAGAAGAAACCTCCCCGAATGCAGATGCCTGTTGTGAAGATGAGGGTTGAACAGAGGAGCTAGGTTGAGATCTAACTGTACAGTGCTGACCTGGTGTCCCCTGGGCAGTTGTCCAAAATGCAGGGGTCTGAGAAATAGCAGAATCTTGTACAGGATCCACCCATTCCAGTGCATATGGAGGCAAGGGTGCAGTGCCTACTAGAGGATTATCATCCTCTTCTAAAGTCATTGCTTTTTGACCATCCACAATTTCTTCCAAACATGTCAAGACAGGATAAAGGGATCCCTTTTTACTGGTTTGTACAGCCTTCTTGACCTCTTTTACCTGTTGTAGCAACTTCTTATTAGTATCCTGTAGTCCTGATTCATTTTCCCTTTTAAGAGCTTCAGTATACCGATAATAAAATGCTGACCATTATTCCCCACTTAACTTATTTTTCTTTTCTTCCAAAATAACCTTCAAATTCCCTAATTTATTCTTAAGTTCCATTTTATGGAAATTCTTCACAAAGGCAATTTTTAGTAAGCTGAAGCCACTCATTCAAATACTTACAACTTTCCTTTCCATAATTATGATACATATACAATTTACATTATGATCCCTTTACAGGGATTTGATCCTGCCCGCTTAATTTTTTTTTCAATAAACATCTTTATTAAATTATCAAGTATGACACAGACAATCTTTCATTTATATAAGTGAAAAACAAACACTGACACCACTTTAGTTGCAAACATTATATATCACAGACACCACTGAAACAACTGTAGTTGCAACATTATACATCACTTATAATCTGTCCAGTCATCGTCAGTTATGCATTCTGTGGCTCATTCAAATCCTGCCTCTTAAACCTCATTCCTTCTCTGTTCCCACAATTCCCATTTTTTCCTGTGGAGTTTGTTCCATCCCTTTTCTAAAGATCCCAATTCCAGTTGTTTTATCTCTGTTACTATATTCATACTTCTAGTAAAGTTGGTCTACACTTTGATTTCCGTTTTCTAGTAATTGCTTTTTTTTGGCAGCCACCATAATTAGACTCAGCAAGGCTTTACTATGTCTAGGCAATTACGATTCTGTATCATAGCTCAAAAAATCTTCTCCACGGTCAGTCCAATCTGCTCACCCAGCATCTCCAACAGAGCGGTCTTCAGGGAATCCCTAAAGTCTGCCAGCTCACTACACTGCCAAAAAATATGTTCCCAGCCACCTCTTTCTTGCCCATCACACCTCCAACATTTGCTATCCATCTGAGGAAAAATTCTTTGGAGTGTACTTGGGGTATAAAAACACCTATGTAAACACTTCCAGGCAATCATCCTAAATCTTCTAGACTTTGCTGCATATTTGGCAGATATACATATATCCCCCATTGTCCTTTTGTGAATTGCTTATCCAATCTCTCTTCCCATTCCTTTATAAGCTCCTCCAATGGATTCTTATAATTATCATGCAGTGTTTTATATGCTTTACTAATTATTCCATTTTTAATGGCAGCTTCTGTTCTAGATTCTATTAAAATGTCTACCAGTGCTGGTCTTTCATTTAGGACCCCCCTAGTTCTTTCTCTTTGCCTATACTCTGATATCAAGCCTTCATAGGGAAGGCAATCTCTAACCTGCAGTCCAAATACATTCTTGGCCTCTTCCCATTCTATTACCTTTCCCTTCTAGTTATTTGCTCCCAATACCTTGGTTCCTTTGCCAGTTTTCTCCAATAAATTCCGGTCCCCTCTTGCCTATTATCTGTATTCCTAACCACAGTCATCCCTATCAGCAGAATCTCTTTTCTCCATTCTCATGCTGGTTTAGTTCTTATAATACTTCCTTCTCCTGCCTGCTTAATTTTGTTACCATTTTCCCTATTAAGCCTTACTTTGTAGATTCTGGATCCTGGTAATTCAGAAAAGAAAAATGACTGCATCAATCACACACCATTCAGGGAGGAAAGGGTAGGGATTCTGTCGTTGTGCAATGACAGAGGAAAGGTTTCGATCAGCCTTTTTCCACAGCATCACCTTACTTTTGTCCCGACATTAGCTCAAAATTTACAGCCCAGCATTGCAAAATGGATAACGGAGCAGATAGGTACTGTGTCCAAAACTGACCATTCTTTCGGACCCTTGGAGGGTACTTTCACACAGTCACACTTATGTCACAACATGCTATGGGCTCATTAACTTTATTTATCAGCACACCCACACCTATGTCCCAACATGCTATAGGTTGATGAATTTGATTTATCAACACACACACACACACACACACACACACACACACACACACACACACACACACACCTATGTCCTAGCATGCTGTACGCTCATTAATTTTATTTAACTATAACTTTAACTTTTTCTCTCTCTCTCTTTCTTTTCAGTCATACATTAAACAACACAAAACATCTCTCATGCCTCTTTACCTTTTAGTATTGAGGGTAAAGCCCTTGACACAAGGTGCTTCCTTGTGTTACTCTTCTCTTTTGTTGTATGCACATACAAATTAATAAACTTTTCCTTATTTCTTGTGGGGTCCTTCTACTATTACTTTAAATATACCTAACAAGCAAACTCAGTCATTTGCCAAAACAGTTATTCACTTATTCCACTCTTTTTTTAACTACAGTTATCTTAAGAGAGGAAAAAAAAATTTTCAGATAAATCAATTTTCCCCACCTACTCTAGCATGTTTGCACAGCCTGAATAGTTAGGTATCTGAATTTCTGACTATTCCATCCAAAGCAGTGTGGAATTTATAGAAGAACTTTCTGTGCTGGGCCCTTGTAATTTATTCCACACTGCCTGTGCAGCAATACCAAAGTTCAGAATCCGAGTCTTAAGGCATCAGATGTTAAAAGTTCACAAATAAATAACAAAGTGTTTTATCTTTTAATCTTCAGTCAAGAATAACGCTTCAGGGTGTGCAAAATACAGGTTTATTCCATAAACAGTGCTGGGAGACTGCATACTAAAACTTATAGATCAGTCTCAAAGAATAAAGGAAAACCTTAATGTATATACTTTTCTTATCAATTTCATTAAAGCAGAACTCTGACGTTGCATTGCTTTTAGCAAATCATTAAAGTTTTAAATATTTTATGTCCTCATGACCCTAGCTTAGAGCTTCACATAAACACTTCACAAATATGCCTTTTTAAAACATAGACCACCTATGCTTAAGATTTATTGGCCTTCAACTTTGTAATATTCAGTGCTGGTACATACTGTCTCACAGACATCTTTGCAAATACTAAGAAGCCTAGAGGGTACTGTTGATCAATCTGGTTTCTACAGATACCAAACACCATTTACTAATTTTCAAATATAACATAACAGAACATAACATAACATCCTTTAACTTCTTCAGCACTTACTTTGCCTTTAATTATCTATCAGTACACAAAAGAGAGAATGCAATTTTAAGACGCTTGAAATATAAAGCTACTACTTATGTGAAACTATATCTTGCATAGTCATGCATCTGTTTTTCAGTTTTCCTTTAACATAAACATATTATAACCATTTAATTTGACTAATTTATGAAGAAACTACAAGTTAATATGCATTTTGTGAAGAATAAACATAAGAAATAATAACTTTCCATAACAAGAAAATCTGGCTGTATTTCAGATGTTATTATTTTATACCTGATAAAATCAGAAAAGTACATTTTAGTGCTGCAGAACATTTTGAGGCAGTTTCATATCTTTTTCTGATACAAAATTAATTAAGCTAAAACAAAGGCAATAGCTGTAAATTATGTACACACACATGAATTGGTTCAGCAATATCCATATTTAGGAGTATGGATTAAAATGGATTCTGGTGTGGCAGCTAAAGATATTTGGGAAGAGACTAAACAAAAGATAATCAAAAACTGAGAAACTGGCAGCTCTGTTATATGGATATTGATAGCAAGATACAAACAGATAGAATATATGGCTCAGTGAGGTTAGGAAATGTTAACAATGTTATTGAAAACTCTGAGCTCTGATGGATAATTAGACTTCGGTTAGATAGGGGCTATAGATTGAATGAGCACATCCCATTGAAACCTGTGTTGAAGTCTCGTAGGTTACGTAGATAAGAATTTTGTATATCTTTTTAAGTATTTTGAATACATATTTTATGTTGTTAATTTTTATTCTTTTATTTATTTATGTATTTATATATGTTTTTGACTGCAGTGAGCACCTTAAAGGTCATCTGATGGATGTGATGGATGACTGTTTCGTTATTTTGTATTTGATAATTATCATGGAAAATGGATCTGATTGGTACTTTGTAATTTGAATTTTGGTGGATTGTGTTTTATATATATATTTTATATATATATATATATATATATATATATATATGTGTGTGTGTGTGGGGGGGGGGATCTATTTGTGTTTTTGTTAATGGTCTGAAGAAGCGATCTTGAATCATGAAAGTGCTAACCTTTTGCAATAAATGTTACTCTTTATTTTTATCCTTGCTGTGTGTTGGTATCTTATATTACTATTGTGTTTTTATCTTATTTAAATTATCACATATGACATAGGCAATCTAAAATTTATATAAATTAAAATAAACCACATTGACATAATTTTAGTTGCAAACATTATACATTACAAGCCATGTTGAAACAACTGCAGTTGCAACCATTATACATCACTTATAATCTATCCAGTCATTGTCAGTCAATCATTACAAAGCTCTTTTAATCCTGCCTTCTCTTAAATGTTATTCCTCCTCTGCATGTATTGTTCCCATAATTCTTATTTTTTCGTATGAGCAGTTAAAATGTTTTTAGTCCCTTTTGTTTTATACACAGGTCAGGTATATTTTTATCAACCAGAGGAGAAGTTATGAAAAGCAATTAATAAAGAGCTGAAGAATGTTATCTGGGAGGAGAAGACTGCAAGAGTCAAGTGGGATAAGCTGATTCTTCCAGTAGAACAAAGTGGTTTGAGATTACCCGATTTGAATGGGTATTTCAGAACTATACAGCTAAGGCTCCTATATATTGCACATGCAGAAACCTATAATTCAAAGTGTCAAGGGAGGACGATGAAACAGGGAGAAGGTCAAGAAACAAGGAAAGACTGGGATTTTGTATGCAGATCCTTAAGGGGAATAACAATAACCATACAGAATATTATATTCATAAAGTAGCAGAAAGTATTCTAAGAACTAAGCCAACACGGGAATGGAGAAAGGAGATTCTTCTGATAGGGACAACAGGCAAGAGGAGGCTGAATTTATTGGAGAAAACATGCGAAAGAACCAAGACATCGGGAGCATATAATTAGAAATATAGGGTAATAGAATGGGAAGAGGCCAAGAATGTATTTGGACTGCAGGCTACAGATTGCCTTCCCTATCAAGGACTGATACCAGAGTATAGGCAAAGAGAAAGAAATAGGGGGATCCTAAATGAAAGACCAGCACTGATTTTTAGTAGAATCTAGAACAGAAGCTGCTGTTAAGGAAGGAATAATTAGTAGAGTATGCAAAATATTGCATGATAACTATAAGACTCAATCAGAGGAGGTTAGAAGGATTGGGAAGACAGATTGGATAAGCAGTTCACAAAGAAACAGTGGGAGGATATATGTATTTCTGCCAAATATGCAACAAAGTCTAGAAGATTTATAATCTTCGCTTGTAAGTGTTTACATGGGTATTTTTATACCCCAAGTAGACTCCAAAGTATTTTTCCTCAGGTAGACAGCAAATATTGGAGGTGTGATGGGGAAGAAAAAGATAATTGGGAATATATTTTCTGGGAGTGTAATGAGTTGGCAGATTTTGAAGATCCCCTGCCGACTACTCAGTCAGAGATACTGAGTGAGCAAACTGGTGTAACTAAGGAAATTAGTTTTTTGAGCTGTGGTACAGAATCATAATTCCCTAAGCATAGCAAGACCTTGCTGAGTCTAATTATGATGACTGCCAAATAAGTAATTACTAGAAAATGGAAATCAAAGTCTAAACCAACTATACTAGAAGTGAATATATTAACAGAGATAAAACAACTGGAACTGAGATCTTTAGAAAAGGATAGGAGCAAACTACATAGAAAAAAATGGGAATTGTTGGAACAAATTTGCTTTTCTTCACACTACTCCACTTCCACTACACAGCCCTTAGTTTAATATTTAGCAACTGCCTATCTACCCAAAAGATCCCTGAGATCTGAAAATCAACAACTTTTGCTAGTGCATAAGCCCCACCCTACCTGCTGGCCAATTTCTATACTCTTACTCTGTGGCCAGAGCCTGGAATTCACTTCCTTTTACAATTCCAAGAAATCAAAACCTAATATCATTCAAAATTTCTTTATGACAGTAACTCTCTTCATCCAGGACCTGTACTTGCACCAAGTCTCCACCCTTTAAATCCTGACTACCTCTGCCTCATGAATATACTCTGATAACTTTTCCTCTCAGCTACCGTACTGCTCTTCTCTACCTATCCCAAATCAATACTAACTTTTAAAATGTGTTGAGACAATCTAGCTACTGTATATCTTTTGGCAGAAGTTGTATATAGTGTTAGCCTTTTTACCTATTTTTGTACCACTCTGTAACCTAAGTTTTGTATTATTGTAACTGTTGACAAATTTTACTTTCCATTTAGTTTAACTAATTTGTCAATTATTTTGTTTTGTTGAGATTGTATTAATTGTTATATACTTGTCTGTGTTCATGTTTACTGTGGAGCTTTTCTCCCTGGGACTGCACTGAAAATGGACTCTTACTTGCCCAGTGGACTATCCTGTAAACAAGTGCCAATAAATTAGCACTCAGTGACACCTTTCTTTTTACTAACAAGCTCATCATCTGAATTCATTTTAATACTTTTGTTAAGTGGTTTGCACTCATACTTGAACACAGCATCCCAGAAAGACATCCACCATCAGGGAGCACTCAATATGTGAACACAAGGTTGCTTATAAGTGTACTTCATACCACAGCACTTTAGGCCAAAGGTCAGTGATCAACTTTGTAGTTGCGTGAACAGATCTGAGACCATGTGTTGTGAAACCTCAGTTGAGGAAAGGTACAAAACTGTTGTCTGATCACTTCATGGTGATGAGTTGACTCAGGTAGGAAAAATCTGCCGAAAATATATTGAGATTGACCTAGGAATGCCCAATAGATGCTTGTATGCAGGATGAGTTCAGTCCTCACCTCTGGAAGAACTGTGGGATGTTCACGGCATGGAATCCAAACAAACACTGTTTAAGGCCTCAGTAGTTTAGATGAGATAACAGCACAGAGCATTGCCTTAAATGCAGTTACTGCTTGCCCTGGTGATAGCCCTAGGACCTGATGGTGCTGTGAATAAAGGCATTAATTTCAAGAAAAAAGACTTTCATGTTGTGCTAGTGGCTAGTCTCTAGACCTAATTGGTATAGGTACTGATAACCTGGGAAGCTACAGAACTTACCAAAGTGAAAATGTAGGTATCTGAGGAGTTTGGTGATGACATAGAGAATGTCCTAGAGGCTGAGGCTTTAGAGAGGTTCTGTTAAAGCAACTCGTGAATCAGAAGGCATGTGGAGGGGATGAACATTTCCCAAGCTGTTCATAATGAGAGTAGAAACATGTTGAGTTTGGGGGTCATTGCGAGGAGGAGGAAGGACTACTTTAAGAAACTGCAACCAAGGATATGCCCTACTTCAAAGAGGCAATGACAAAAAATTAATAAATAAATAAAATGGGGTTGAGTCCATTTCTGTTGGGGAGATCACTGATTTGATTAATTGTGGCAAGGCTTTGGAGTGAATGAGATCAGGCTAGAAATGTTCAATGTATATTGTTGTGGTTCCATAATAAATGCACCTTGGTTTTGTGGTGTGGAAGACAGGAACATTATTTGTAGATAGGCAGAATGGGGCTATGATCTCCACATTCATAAAGGAGAGCATCATTATTTTAAAATTATAGAGGGAGTCATACTGTTCAACCTCCACTGGAAAGCCTATCATAGGATCATAGGAGATTAGATTGAGCTGGGAGGTCATTTTAAGCCTAGCTGTTTCAACCTAATGTAATACCGTAGAGTTACTAGTCAATAACCAGGATTGCATTTAGTGATGACTCCCCATGTCCAGGAGGGTTGTAGGTGCTATCCCTGGTAAGAATTTATGCTGCCCCATCCTCTCATCCTGGTTCCTCTTGAACAGTGTCATAGAGGTGCTCTGCTTCACATGAATTGTTAGCTTGTTCCAAATATGTGCAGTCCTTCCCTCCAGCATGTCCTGTTTAAGTTGCAGGCCATATTTAAGTCCCTGAAATGGGTAGCCCTAGACCCATTTGATTTACAGATATGCAGTAAGTTCATTAGGTTTGGGTCTTGGGTTGCTCTGCTGGTCAGGCATAAGTCTCCCCTAGGAAGTCTATACCATATGGAGTACAATGACAGGGATTTTAGTTGATCTGTGTAAGGTACATGCTGGAGGCCCTTGTTCTTCTTTGTTAGAAACCTCTGAGGTCTCTCTAATTGCTGTAGGTGCTTAGTATTGCACATACCAAATGGGGTGTTATACTCAATTATGAGCCAGATAAGTGCCAGTATAGGGGGGTTATAACTTCTTTTGCTCTTGAGGCGATGCCTTTACCAATCAAGTGAGCTACGTGGAAAGCTTTCCTTACAATGGTAGACACGTGGTGGCTGAAGTTAAGGTTGCAGTCAACCTGTGATCTCAGGTCCCTTACCACTTCTTGGGTATTTAGGGTATTGTTATTGATTTGATAGTGTGAAGGGACATTGTTTGTGTTTAAGGGAATGATGATACATTTCTTTGCATTCAGTTTGAGACCTGAGACCAGCCTGGAGTATACTGACATCATTTGGGGAATCGATTGCACCTAGTTTGCAGCCATCTGCAAACTTGGTCAGTCACGACCCTTAAGTTTTGGCCTGAACTTTTGAGCAGTATATACCAAACAGTAGGGGGCCCAGCACTGATCCCTGTGGCACCCCGCTAGTAACAGGTCAGCTGGTTGATGTGGAGTCACCCACTTTGATAGTGTGTGTCCAGTTTGTTAGCCAGTTGGCAACTCATCTTACAGCCAATGGGCTTCTATTCAATTTGTTAAGTTTATCTATAATGACTGAATGTGAGATTGTGTCAGAAGCCTTTACCAAGTCAAGGTATGCTGTGTGCACAGATTTGCCCTCATCGATATCCTTGGTCACACTTTCAAAGAAATCCATCAGATTTAACAGGCAGGATCAACCCTTCAAGAAGCCAAATTAGGTAGGAGCCAGGGTTGGAGGTCACCTACATCTTTATTTATGAGGCCCATAATGATACATTCCATGGCCTTACAGGTGAGTCTGGTCAGGCTTATGGGTCTGTAATTCCTCGAGTCTGTTGCTAGGCCACCTTTGTGGAGGGGAATAACTGCAATTGTTCTCCATTTCACAGAAAAAAAATCTGTGGCTAGGCTATAATTGTAAAGAGTACTTAGTGGTGATGTTAGTTCATATTTTAGCCTGTTTAGAAGACAGCCTGGGATGCCATCTGATCCCATAGAGACTGTGTTCTTTGCCTTGGACAGGGCTTTGAGAACCTGCCCTTCAGATATGTAAGGTGGGGTGGATGTTTGGGGAGGGTTTGATGGAAGTTAGGAGGGGATAAGGGAGTGAAAATTTCACCAAACCTATCCGCTAACAGGTTCGCTATCTTTGTGGGGTCAGTTTGTGTGATATCATTGGCCACCAGTTTTACATATGCTTGGGTCCTAGCGTTTAGATTACGTACTTAGCTGTAAAAGGCCTTATGGTTATCCTTGGCAGTACTTGCTAGGTTTCTCTCAAAGGAGCTCTTGGCAGATTTGACAAGTTGTCTTATCTGCCTGTTAAGGCTGAGGAGAGTGCTTTTCCATTTTCGGGTCCTTGTCTTTGTTTTCTTGGACAGCAAATTTTTGCATTTATTGTAGAGTTTGTTGATGCTGGAAGTCTACCATGGCAGCTTGATTTTACTTGAGGCTCTGACTTTGATTCTGTGTGGTACAGCTAAGTTTATATACTTTTCCAAGTGATTGGACAGGGCTTTACTGTAAGCTTCAGCATAGTTACCACTTTCTGCTTGGGGTGGGGCTTGGGGTGCATTTATACCTTTACTTAGGAGAGTATAGTTTGCCTTGGTGAAGTTTTTTAGTCTGATTTCACCCTTTGTGAGTTCTGGTGTTAGTGCCAGTTCGAAGGTGACTGATTTGTGGTCAGTTTTAACTAATGAAGGTCCAACAGTTGCAGCAGTGCACCTGACTGACGTATTGGTGAGAACCAGATCTAGAATGTTTGTTCCTCTTGTCAGGTTATGGACAATTTGCTCTAAGGCATTTGAATTCACAAAGTTAACAAACTTTTGTGCTAGCGAATTTGGGCTAGAGTAGGTTTCCCAGTCGATGGTGGGATCATTGAAATCCCCCATAACCAGTGTGTTTAGTAAATTTGGATTGTCTTTAGTTTGATTAAGTAGGCCTCATGGAAGTGGGTCTATAACTGGCTTGGATTTGAATTGGGGTCTTACCCACCATCACCTGAACCTGGAGTAACTCATGGAGTTGTCCAGTCTAACTAGACATGAGGTGAAGTAATACATGAGAGAGTTAATTCAATAACTGAGCATTTCATTTAGGCGGTGGGGGGAATTGTGTGGATTACATCCTGGCAGATATTAGAGGTGTATGTATGTATATATGTATAACTGAAGAAGGCATAGAACCATATTCTGCAGAATTTCTTGACGTGTTTGTGGAGTAAGTGTTGTGTCTATATTTTTGGCTTTAAGTTGTATATATCCTTCGAGCGTATTGGACTTCATCAAAGGTGTGCTTTGTCTTCCCTCCTGTTCATGATCATATTACATTACATTACATTTTCTTGATGGCGGAAGGATACTATAAATAAGCCTGTTAGGCTTTTCCTTTTGTAATATTCTACCATTTTTTTCTACCTAGCCAATGCTGTCTAGAACATTCTTTGGATTCCTTGTCTAGCACTTGTTCTGGTATTCCATTCTGTGGTCCACTAGCCTGTGTGTGGGAAAGCACTTTTAGAAATTGAGGGAGTTGTTAGCCCCTACATTCTACTGCCTGTGCCCTCTCCTTCCCTCTCTATCCTTCCTGCTCACAAAAAAGAATGATCATCTTCCCTTAGATGTTCTTATGCACCTGTATCATGCATCTCTTTTCTGGTCTCAGGTGAGAAGAGCACTAGCACTTCTAGTCATGTTCATCCCTTTCCATTCCACAGATCTTTCTGGAAACATAGCTCTGAATTCTTTCCGGTAGCCTGATGTTCTTTTCCTTATATGGCCTCCAGAAGTGTATGCAGTACTGAAAGTGTGGTCTCACAAGTTCCTGTGAATGGAAGCTTTGCTTCTGGAATCTGTTCCTCTGTGGATGCAGCCTAGGATTCTGTTTGCTGCTGCTACTACTGCCATCATACTTTGCTTCCAGTTGTCTAGTCCAGATTTGATTAATTTTCCCCCAATCATTTTCCTGCTAAACTGCCATCAGTTCCACTCCTTTCAGCTGATCCTTTATACAAGGGTTGCTTTGGTTTAAGTGCAATGTTTTCCAATGAATCTCTGCTGCCATCTTTCTGCTTGGTGCTAAGCATTTCCAAATCCTTCAGTAGGCTGTTTCCCCAGTCCTCCATCACTGTATTGGTTTTTATGTCATCAGTAAAGAGGTTGATCACGTTCTGTGTTCCCTCAGATAAGTTTTATAATTGGGACAGATCCACTGTGGTACTCCATTAGTCATTTCCCTAATTCCTAACATTACCCCTCACTGCAACCACCTAAGTGCTACTGTTTAAGCATGCAGCTTTTCGGGTTGCCATTCTGGGTCCTAACCTCAACTTGTCCAGTTTTCCTAATATTCTGCTGTGTGGGACAGAGTAAAGGTCCTTGCTGAAGTAGAAGTAAACTTTGTCTGCTGGTACTAACATATCAAATTCACCTGTAACTCCATTGTAACTGGATCACTTTGGCTGATGTCTCTTTTTGGCTGTAAATTGTGTTGTTGCTGTTGGAGATAGTTGCCTTGTTGACATGCTAAAGTTTTCCCTTTGGGATTCTCTCCATACCTTTCTGTGTTACTGCTGTTAAGCTAAGAGGTCTGCAGTTCCCCAGACTTTTCTTCTCCCACCCTCGTATGAGGGTAGTACATTTGCTGTCTTTCACTCCTCCAGTATATTTTTACCAGCCACTGATCTGTTGAAGAACTCTTTCAGGGGATCTGTCAACACACTAGCCACATTTCTGAGAACTTTGAGAAGCAGCCCCTCTGGTCTTTGTGCTTTATTCTGTAAGAACTACATCCCCCACAACCTCTTTCCTGTCTGTCATGGTGTATGTCCATTGTGCTTTCCAGTCTGCACTGCCTGCTTTCTAGTATACTACCCTCCTCTTACATTCCTCTGTCTGGAAGCTTTTTTTTTTTTCAAGTCTTCTCTGATACCCCAACCGTCTTTGCTCAGCCTGGCGAGGTATGTCCTTCCCTTCCTTCCTTACTTATGTATCTAAAAGCACCTTTTTCCCTTCTTGATCTCTTCTGCTATCACTTCATTTTTTGTCTTTGCTGCCCTTACCACCTTTGTTTCCTGTTTTATCTCTAGTACTTCCTCACTCCCCCCTTCCCTCTTATTGTAAGCCATATCTTGTGACCTTATAGCTAGTCACACACTATTATGTTGCCACATTGGTCCTATTTTGTTTTTGCATCTTCTTCACACTGATGTCTGTGGCCCTAAGTACTCTGCTAATGAACAATAATCAAAGTATGAATATTAACTTTTGTATTTGTATTTAATTCTTGTTAGTGCTGTACTAAACATATGTAAAGCATTGCTTACTTATTTGTGAAAAGTGCATATATATATATATATATATATATATATATATATATATACACCAGATATGATTGCTACCTTATGTATTACATATAATTTTGTTGTTGAGCTTGTCTCCCTGGACCTCTGCTGAAAAATGTTTTTTGTGAGTTGGACTTTCCTGGTCAACAAAGCTAAATAAAAAAAATAAAAGTGGATATGAGGCTTGAATGGTATCAGTTTGGGGACATGAAGTTTGCAGCATTTTTTCAAATTATGATTTCCCCTTGACATCAAGTGACTTGTAATTTGCAGCATACACAAGAGCAAGTCGTGCTGAGTGTTATTGGTGGGTAAAAATAAAAATCTGCAAATTTGAAGATGTTCTTCTCTCCAGAAAGTGTAGATTGCACTTCGCAGATAATGGCAGTGACATTAAGTGTAGGAGTTTAAGTACTTTTGGGCTTTGGTCATTAAAAGTGTAGAGGTGATCTGTACTGCAGAAACTGTATCAGACTGTAGTGATGGCACTACAGCTGAGTCACAAAATGAAGCTCTGCATTTACCAGTCAGTCTGTGTCCCTGTCCTTACCTATGATACTTCCTTTTTGGGAATGACATAAAGAATGAGATTGGGGTTAAAAGCAGTTAAAATGAGTTTCCTTCATAGAGCAGGAAGACTCTTTCTTCACGATAGAACAAGGATCTCTACGATCTTGGAAACTTTTGGAATAAAAGTGTGTCCCTCCTGATTGAGATGAAGCTGTCAAGGATGCCATTGAAGTGTACAAGGTATAACCCTTTGATATGAGGTCCTGAAGCAGAACCAGGTCATGCTAGAAGGATTATATTTATTTACATTTTGGATACCGGGATATGAACTTGTAGATCTCAATTTGCTTGGGAGCACATCACGAATCACACAGGATGAGCTGAAGACTGTTACTGGGAATGTGGTAGTCTTGTCTACTCTGCTTAACATACTACTAATACAACCCTCACCAGAACAAGTGCCTTAGAAACTAGATGTATGGATGGAAGGATACTTGGTAGGATTTTTGTTTTTCAGAACTCCTTTAGCTTCTTCCAGGAACATTTACATGTACTGGCTCTCTTTTCCAGTTGTGGGACACACAAATTCTGTTTTATAGCAGGATTTAGTTATTTATTTATGTTTTTTTTTTTTTTTTTGAGGTAGTGCACTGATCAAGATTGACTAATTTCAGGCTCAGCCTAGGTGAAATATAAAACATATCACAAACAAAAATACAGAAATGTAGGCAATAACAGAATAGTTCAGACTAATTATATAGAAACAAACTGTGTATATACACTGCAAAGAGTAAGCACAATTAGGCGAGGTGATATGTCCTCTTGGAAGGAAGGTTGGTTAGGTAATATGCTCTATGTTGAAGCAGGAACATTTTGTTTGGATGAAGTGCTTTTTGAGTTGCACTGTGAATTTGGAATAAATATTGATTTCCTTAATGTCAATGTGGAGAGCTTGCCAAAGAGGAGGTGTCTAAGAGGAAAATGCATGTGTAGTATGGTAGAGTTTGGTTCTAGGGGTCATGAGAGTTGGTGTGGCTTGTGAGTAGTGACTCAGGTTGTACGAGGAGGTTTTTTTGTGAAGTAGCTGCAAGGGGAGTAAATGTGTGGAGTTGGAGTAGTTTGTACAGTTGGGATTATATTTGTATTATGGGTAGCCATCTGGCTTTTTCTAGGGTGATAAACTGATACTCACACAGAGATGAGTTTGCAATGAATCCGCAGATGCTGTTTGTGACACTGCCAGCCCAGCTCTCTGGAATTTTGTAAATAATCATATGTCATTTGTGAATATTATTATGATTCATATGCTTGTCTTACAAATGTAAGAGAACTATATATGTGTATATTAAACTACTGGTGCAGATGTGTGTGTTGAACAGGATTTGTACAGTATTGCGCTTCAAGGATGTGACCACAACATACCCTAGTGGAAAAGAATAGGAATGTATATAAATTATATAGCTGCACAAATGTATATTTTAATATTAGAAGCTGGAACATACAGAGTTAACTTGCAAAACTTTAAGAAAATAACTTGAAATTGTTTTATGATTGTGTTATCTCTCAGTTTCAGTGAAGCAGACCCAATGTCTAGAGCTAGAGGTTTTTCTATTGTCTTGGAGAGAAGTAATTACTAGGTCTAAAATGTAAAAGTGTTTAATTGTTTTATGACTTCCAGTTCTGAGCAAACATTTGAGAGATATGTATTTTTAAAACAGAGATGTTAGTTTCTGTTAGCCTGGGAACTGAAGGCAGGTGACAAAGAGGGATGTCATCCAAGTTGACCCAGCAGTAATATGTGATATTAATTTAAGAACACTCTCAGAGAGAGACTTTGCATTTTGTATTCTCTCTTTAACCTGGAAACATCCATCATCAGCACTTCTGCCTGTGTGTTGTCTGTAAGGAAGATTTAAGGTATAGTATCTTTTAGATATAGATAGGAATATAGTAAAGATTAGTTTAGATGTTTTCTGTATTTATTGGAGACTGTCCTGCAATGTTGTTTTAAGATATTTTCTGTGATTTTGAACTCTGGAGTAACTGTGTTGATTGAGTATTGTCTTGTTCCTTTATTATTTATTATTAAATATATTGAAACCCATCTCTGTGGCTGGTTTGTTTAGAAATATTTAATCTCTTAGGGTACTGGCAGGTGTATTTGGTGACACTGTACATGCCACTCCTAAATAGCCTTACTGTTGGTCAGACTACCATTTGGATAATAGTAACATTACACAGTAGGATTGGTCATCCTTTGGTAAGGGCCTTAAAGTAGCTAATAAAGGGTTCTGGTGGTAGTGATAACTACATTATAGTCTGGGCATAAGGGGGCATAGCTAGTAAACCTGTGCCAGCCTTTTCCAGGTGTGTGTTTGTGTATAAATCAAATCTCAAAGTTTGTGTGTATATGTGTGTGTGTGTGTCTGCTACTTGGGCAGGGATACAAAGCACTGGTTGGACAGAGAGAGTATTGGGAGGACTTGGCTTGGATCCCTGGCTAAGGACTCAGCTCTATAGCTGTCCCAGTGGGGAGTCTTACTGGGGATCTGGAGAAAGAGGGAGAAACCAGACCCAGACTGACTGTGATCTCTGTATACTCTTAAGGGAAATTGTACTTTATTGTGTGTGTACATGTCATCCTCCCCTTGTGTACGTCCCATCACTGTTGCCAGTGGTTAGGATTGAGGCTCCTTGAGTACTGGGCCAGTGCAGGGGCGTCACACTGTTCAAGACAGTTTGGAGTGTGGCAATGTGTTTTTGGGAGGCAGAAGTAAAAATTAGGAGCTCATTCAATTTGAGATGGGAGAACTTTGCCAGTGGCTGCTCTGGCTGGTTGGGATTGTTGGGATAGAAAAGGGGAGATCTTCTTGGCCCAGAAGAGGAGGTAGTTTATTTTGGCTCTCCCTTTGTCTATGTTGAAATGGAATTTTTCTGACTGATCAAGCCATGGTCTTAGGTATTTGAAGGTGGCTATTGTCTCTACTGAATGGTTCTGTAGGTCAAAGATAGCTAAACAGTTAGATACTTGGTGGATTTTTTGCCAATTTTCAAAAAGCATAGTTTTGGTCTTTGGAGGTTAAGAAGTGGTTTATGGTTTATGAGCCACTGGTTGAGCTCATGTAAGTCTGAATGGATTTGGCATTGAATGTTGAAGTGAGAGTGATCTGATAAGTAGATGACCATGTCATCAGCATAGAGGATAAGTGGAAGATGGGAAAGGTCACAAGGAAATTTGTTAATGAATATGGAAAAGAAGAAGGGGCAAGAATGGAGTCTTGTGGTACACCTTTGGTAATAGATGCAGATTCTGTTTGGGAGGGTTCTGTTTTAATTCTGACGTGTCTGTCAGTGAGAAGTTTTTAAACCAGGGAGTGGTATCTGAACTGACATCAATTTCAGTTTGTTTTGGAGAAGGTAGTAGTCAATGTGGTCAAATGTCTTTGTCAAGTCTATAAATAGGATACTTGTAAGGGGGCTACTATCAGAGTTTAACAGGATGTCATCAGGATTGTTGCTATCTAAATTAATGTTGCCCCTTTTGAACCTGCCTCTTCTTGCCCATTAAAATTTTTGTCCTGGAAAACTCTCTTTCTGGTAGCCATTACTTCTGCTAGACGAGTGTCTGAACTTCAGGCTCTCTCCGTCAAGCACCCTTATTTGATCTTTCACTCTGACAGAGTTTCTCTTCGAACCAATTCATCCTTCCTCCCTAAAGTATGTTCCATTAACAATATTAATCAGTCCATTGAATTACCCACTTTCTTCAAAAACCACTCCAACAAAATGGAGTATATGTTACACAAATTAGATGTTCACAGACAGCTAAGGTTTTATTTGGATAGAACAAAAGATCACAGGAAAACAGATCAACTCTTTGTGGCTTTTGCTGATAGCAGGAAAGGACTTGCAGTTACCAAAAGAACTCTTTCTAAATGGTTAACGGATTGTATAATCTATGTCTACGATTCTGCAGATCAACCCCTTTTACACAAACCCAAAGGACATTCCACAAGATCGATATCTACGTCTTTGGCTCATGCAGCTCGCCTACCTCTGGATGCTATTTGTGCGGCTGCTACCTGGTCTAAGCCACATACATTTATTTCTCATTATAAAGTAGACAAGGTTTCTAGGGACAGGGCAACCTTTGGTTCCACTGTGCTCAAGAACGTCCTCCCGTGAGTTCCTCAGGATCAAGGAGCTAGGGACGCTACCCATGTGTAAGAACAAACGGCGAGATTGAACACTATCACATATAGAAGTTATGTCCTTACCATAACGTTCCATGTGGAGTGTTCATCTCGCCTTTGTTCTTACAGTCCCACCCTCCCACCCTTAGGAAGAACATTCTTTGATGCCTGGCCAGAAGCATTTTTGGCTACTGCTATTATTCTGTGTACATAGTTGGTATTCACATATATGTTTATATGTGTCTGTTTAGATATGTTATGTGTGTAAGCATGAATGTGCTTTTATATAGATTGGTTTGCTTGCAAACTAGATCTGAGGTAAAGGCAGAGGGGGATTGTGGGTATTAGATTGTCTCGAGCTTCTTCTCGATGCAGAGCTTGCAAGAGGCCGGCACGGAGCCGAGGATCGGCTCCGAACCCATGTGTAAGAACAAAGGCGAGATGAACACTCCACATGGAACGTTATGGTAAGGACATAACTTCTATTTCCTGCGTCTACTGCCTTGGCCCTCTCCACTTGCAAGAGGACTGTTCCATCTGTCACTCTTTTAGTGGGAGGGTCATGACAGGTAGGCGCAGGAAACTAATGGACAGAGGTTTATTGAAACCTTCTTTTCAGGAGGCTCTGGATGCTTCTGACCAGGCATCAAAATCCTCTAAGGAATCGAAGACGTCGGAGCCCAAGTCATCGGCTCCGAGCTCTTCAGCAAAGGTTAGATCACCGGTTCCACAGACTTCGGGGCCGAGTGTTCAACTGGTATCGGTTCCTGAGCCTCGAGTCTTGGAACCGGTGATGGAGCTCGCTCCTTCGACCTTATTGAGGTCGGCTCCGTCTTCGGTTCCTTCGACCCGTTCTTCTTCCAAACTCTCTGATATCGATGTGGATCGCGTGGTGCAGAAGTTATTGGAGCATTCGCCCTGTCCAAACTTATTTCGGTTTCCACCCAGTTGGTGTCGAAACTTGAAGGCCTCGGTGTCTCCATCCATTCCTCCTCCGAGACCGGTTCAGTCTTTGGAGCGGAAGAGGCTGATCTACTGATTGTGGAGCCCTCGGGTCCAGAACCGTCCTTTTCTCGGTCTGTTCCTCTCACCTCGACTCCGTCGGACCCGATACCGGAGTCTCCGGGCCGACGCTCTGTCCTTGGTTCCGGGGCGAGAGTCGAACCGGCGTTTGGTTCCGACTCTCCCTCGGGCCTCGGCGGATCGATTCGGCTCCGTCCTCGGGGTCGATGCCTTCGGTACCTGTGTCGGGGATTCTTCCCATTTCCTCGGAACCGGGAGATTCTTCGATGCGGGACCCGGGGGCGTTCGACCTGATGAGGAAGGTGTTGTCTACCCAGACAACCACATCAGTGGAAGCAACCTCTCCTCCCCATAAAGGGCCGTTATCCTCCTCTGCACCCACGGCCACATCCAAGCATCGGGCACCAGTGTCTCAGCCACCCCTGGAGGGTGCCCCCTCTTCCTCCGAGGCTTCTTCGGATGCTCCCCACGAAGAAGTCCCTAGGAAAAGATTGTGTAAGAGGAGACACTTGGATTCTCCACAAGAATCCTTGACATCTGATACTGACTTAGATGAGTCAGAAGGGTCCCTAAGTCACCTTCAGAAGATGTCTCTTTTTCGGACATATTGGAGATCCTGAAACAGAGAGGTGACTGGCAGTCCCTTCCCCCTTCTGAGGATGAGTCAGTTTTGCTGAAGGCATTTGGTGCTCGCCCTTCTTCCTCCTGGGTCACTCCCCTTCGACGAACTAATGGAACTAATTGCTCGAAGGGCGTGGGAGGCTCCTGACACAGTGGAACCAGTCCCAAGGAAACCCAATAAATACATCACGGCACCTCAGGACAAGTCCTACTTAACAAAAGGAGTTCCAGTGGATGCTATGGTGGTGGCAGCGGCCACGAAAAGGAGATGTCGGAGTCTTCTTCATCTGTCCATCCTCCTAATAAAGATTCTAGGACGATGGATAGATACGGGAAGCGCATTTTTAGTTCAGCGGCTTTTTCCATGCGATCCCTGAACTATTTGACCCATTTTACACGTCTACAGAGGGATCTAGTCAAAGTGTTGGGAGATACCCTCCAGGGTACTACAGATGCAGCTGTCTCAGAGAAAGTGACAGCGCAACTTAATACCCTTACATCTATTGTTAACTCGTCCATGAGGCTGATTTCCTACGCAGCGAAGGTTCGAGTAGGGCAGCAGCTTCAGCGATTGCTCTTCGCAGACAATCCTGGATGCGCTTATGTTCCTTTGCGGAAGCCTTCAAGTCTTCCTTTATTAACGCCCCATTTGACGGTGCCACTCTCTTTGGCCCCAAAGTAAAGGAGACCCTTACCCGGTGTGAACAGGAGGGAAAGACTCTGTCTGCTGTCGGAGTCCGTTTTTCCACCCCAACCAGACCGTACCCCAAAGGGCAACGTGGTGGAAAAATGTGGTTTCGAAAACCCCAAGGATCTTTCCCAGGCACACAGGGAGATGCCCCCTCTAGAGGCAGAGGAGGGGGTAGAGGTGGAAGACGCCGCCCTGGTGGCAGAGGGGGTCCGCAACATCAAGGTGACAGGGAGACACTCCCTGGTAAACCTTTCCAGCACTCCTGAGAGGAGGCCCGACTGTCCTGCTCTGGAGGCAGTCGGGGGTCGCTTAGCTTTATACCCTCAGGCCTGGCAAAATATAACTACAGACAAGTGGGTAAAAAGCGTGGTTACCAGAGGTTACAACATACCCTTTCTATCTCATCCCATCCCAAAGAAAAGACTCCCAGATGTACCGCCCCATCTGCGAGAGCCAGCAGCTATAGAAATTTCAAAGCTGCTAGAAAAAAGAGTCATCCAACCAGTCCCAGTGGACCAGCAAGGATTCGGGACTTACTCAAGGTTCTTTTTAGTTCCAAAGAAAACAGGGGACTGGAGGCCCATTCTGGACCTAAGCTACCTCAATACCTTCGTCAGGAAAGAAAAGTTCCGAATGGTCACGCTTCAATCGATCCTTCCATTCTTACAGAAGGACGACTGGATGTGCTCAATAGATCTAGAAGATGCATACTACCACATCAAAATGGCCAGGGTATCCAGAGATCATTTGCGCTTCCGGCTGGGAGCCAGTCACTTTCAATTTCGAGCCCTGCCCTTTGGTCTGACCTCAGCCCCCAGGGTCTTCACCAAATGCATGGCAGTGGTAGCATCTCACTTGAGACGCCAAGGATTCCAGGTGTTTCCGTATCTGGACGACTGGCTCCTTTCTGCCACCACCCAGCGTCAACTATTACAGGCCAGAGACTTTACTCTTCAACTGTGTGTTCACCTAGGGATTTCCGTAAACTTCGGAAAATCCTTACTTCAGCCATCACAAAATATCTTGTTCATAGGAGCAGAATTAAACACACGTCAGTTAATTCTAAGACTTCCCCCAGAAAGGATACTATCACTTCAGACTCATATCGTCTTCTACTCTTGTCAAGGAAATCTCCTGCAAAACTGGTACTGAAGGTGTTGGGACTCATGTCAGCCTCCCTTATTGCAATACCCTTGGGAAGGCTGCACATGAGAGTCCTACAATGGCTACTGTTTGCACAATGGTCGTTTCAACAACTACCTCTAACACACAAGATTCTTATAACGAAGACATGCAAAACAGATCTAAACTGGTGGCTTCAAACGTGCAACCTTTCCAAGGGGAGACCATTTGTGCTACCCACGCCCACAGTTACGGTGACCACGGACGCTTCCCTGATAGGGTGGGGGGGCATCTTTCAGGGACAGACAGTCCAAGGCGAATGGACCAATTTGGAGTACAATCTGCACATCAATGTTCTAGAGTTGAGGGCAGTGTTTCTAGCGTTGCAACACTTTGCTCCCCTTCTTCCTCTGGGAACTATTGCAGTTCAGACGGACAACATGTCTGTAGTCTGGTACATAAACAAGCAAGGGGGAACCAAATCCTATCAGCTATGCAGAGAGGCCATGAGAATCTGGCAGTGGGCGGAGTCCACGGGTCGCTTTCTAATAGCAACGCACATCCCGGGGTCATCCAACGTCATAGCCGACAGGCTGAGCAGAGCAATTCTGTTACTGCACGAGTGGTCCCTAAAACAGTCAGTAGCGAAAAGGATTTTTCGCACGTGGGGCCAGCCTTCCTGCGATCTGTTTGCGTCTCCAATGAACGCCAAATGCAGGAGCTACTTTGCCCTATTACCCCCTCCAGGGGAAGTCCCCAGGGACGCACTGGTTCACGATTGGCCCCTGGGACTCCTGTACGCATTTCCTCCATTTCCTCTGATACCAAAGTTTCTCCAGAAAGCCAGAAACCTACACAGGACAATAATCCTCATTGCCCCATTCTGGCCTCGTCAAATTTGGTTTCCCTTCCTGAAGACACACTGCATTCGGGGACCCTGGATCCTGGACCCAGAGCCAGATCTATTGACTCACTCGTCAGGGGCTCCCCATCCCGCGCTCCTGTCCCTCCATCTAGCAGCTTGGCTGCTCCAATTCCCAACTTAGCCAGGTCTGATCTTTTGTCACCAGCAGTCCAGGATATATTGGTGGCTTCTCATAAAGCTTCCACTACTAAAACATATTCTAGTAAATGGAAGCAATTTGTATTCTGGGCGAATACACACCAAGTGGATCCTTTTATAGCTTCTTTGAATAAAATATTAGAGTTTTTAACGGACTTATTCCATCAGGGTGCTTCTCCTGCTACACTAAGAGTTCAATTGGCTGCCATTTCAAATTTCCATGTGGAAGAATGTGGAGCTCCTGTTATGGCTCACAGACTTTGTAAAGCCTTTTTAAAAGGGGCTTTTCATATTAGACCACCAGTCAGATCTCCTACGTCACCTTGGAGTCTGAACTTGTTGTTATCTAAATTAATGTTGCCCCCTTTGAACCTGCCTCTTCTTGCCCATTAAAATTTTTGTCCTGGAAGACTCTCTTTTTGGTAGCCATTACTTCCGCTAGGCGAGTATCTGAACTTCAGGCTCTCTCCATCAAGCACCCTTATTTGATCTTTCACTCTGACAGAGTTTCTCTTGAACCAATTCATCCTTCCTCCCTAAAGTGTGTTCTATTAACAATATTAATCAGTCCATTGAATTACCCACTTTCTTCAAAAATCACTCCAACAAAATGGAGTATATGTTACACAAATTAGATGTTCACAGACAACTAAGATTTTACTTGGATAGAACAAAAGATCACAGAAAAACTGATCAACTCTTTGTGGCTTTTGCTGATAGCAGGAAAGGACTAGCAGTTACCAAAGGAACTCTTTCTAAGTGGTTAACGCATTGTATAATCTATGTCTACGATTCTTCAAATCAACCCCTTTTGCACAAACCCAAAGGACATTCCACAAGGTCAGTGTCTACATCTTTGGCTCATGCAGCCCGCCTACCACTGGACGCTATTTGTGCGGCTGCTACTTGGTCTAAGCTACATACATTCATTTCTCATTATAAGGTAGACAAGGCTTCTAGGGACAGGGCAACCTTTGGTTCCACTGTGCTCAAGAACGTCCTTCCGTGAGTTCCTCAGGAACAAGGAGCTAGGGACGCTACCCATGTGTAAGAACAAACGGCGAGATTGAACACTATCACATATAGAAGTTATGTCCTTACCATAACGTTCCATGTGGAGTGTTCATCTCGCCTTTGTTCTTACATTCCCACCCTCCCGCCCTAAGAAGAACGTTCTTTTGATGCCTGGCCAGGAACATCCTGCTGCTGCTGCTGCTGCAAATATTGTGTACATAGTTGGCATATATATATATATATATATATATATATATATATATATATATATATATATATATGTCTATTTGTCTTTCTATATATATAGTTATGTATAGATTCTTATTTCTGGGCATATGTGATGTAAGTATGAATGTGCTCTCTCTAGAGATTGGTTTGCTTGCAAACTAGATCTGAGGTAAAGGCAGAGGGGGATTGTGGGTATTAGATTGTCTCGAGCTTCTTCTCGATGCAGAGCTTGCAAGAGGCCGGCACGGAGCCGAGGATCGGCTCCGAACCCATGTGTAAGAACAAAGGTGAGATGAACACTCCACATGGAACGTTATGGTAAGGACATAACTTCTATTTCTAGTTTCAATTAAAAACTCAACCAGTGCAGATCTTTCATTTAGGATTCCCCTATCCCTTTCTCTTTTGTCTATACTCTCATATCAATCAGTGATAGGAAAGGCAATCACTGGCCTGCAATCCAAATATCTTATTCATAGGTTCATAGGTTCATACTAGGCTATCTGCCCTAGGGCATTTATAAGCCTAGCCAGAGTGTGTGTGGCTTTCACCACCCCTTAGGATGAGAATACTATACCCATTAGTTTGCTGTGCCTCTGTCCAGCAGTGATACAGAGATGATTCCCGGGGTAAACCTACGATCTCCCATCCACTCGTCAAGATTTCTCTTGAACAGAGTCAGTGAGGGGCTCTGCCTCACATGGACTGGGATTCTGTTCCGTAGTGTAGGGAGTCTCTGGGTGATGAATCTGTCCCTCCAGCACGTCCTGTTTATATCCGTGTTGAGGTTTAAGTCTCTTGCTCTCGTGGCTCTGGTGGATTTGGATTTTTTGAGGTGGAGCATGTCCATTAATTCCGGGTTGGACATGGCCTTGTATGTCAGGCACAGATCACCTCTGAGCAGACGGTATGCGACTGAATAGAGCTGGAGTTTCTTCAGACGGGCATTATATGACATATGTTTGAGCCCCTTTATCCTTTTGGTGAGGAACTTTTGGGGTCTTTCCAACTGCTGCAGGTGTCGGGTAAGGTACATTCCGAATGGGGTGTTGTACTCAATCATTGGTCTGATAAGTGAAGAGTACAGGGGTACAATGACCTCTCCTGATCTGGATGTGAATCCCTTCATGATCAGGTGGGCAATGTAGAAGGTCTTCCTAACCACTTTGGCAATGTGAGTGTCAAAGAGAGGTTACTGTCAACTTGGGTCCCCAGGTCCCTGATAACTTCTTCCGTGTTTAATGGATTACCACCTATGTGGTAATTAGGGGTTACCTTGTTTTTCCCAAAGGGTATGACTATACATTTTTTGGCATTTAGCTTAAGGCCATGGCTCTGACACCAGTTATCCATTTCTATGAGACCTTTCTGGAGGATTTCTGTGTCTGATGGAGTGTCAATTATGGTGCCCAGTTTGCAGTCATCTGCAAATTTTGTCAGCCACAATCCCCCTATGTTTGCCTGCACTTCAGAAAAATAAATGCCGAACAAGAGGGGGCCCGGGACTGAGCCCTGTGGGACACCGCTCGTGACCGGCTTAGAGTCTGACATGGCACCAGCAACTCTAACCCTGTGTGTTCTGTCCTTGAGCCAGTTTGCAACCCATCTTGTGACATATGGGTTTACATCTAAGCTGGTGGGCTTTTCTATGATGCCCGAGTGGGGTATTGTGTCGAACACTTTTGCTAGGTCAAGGTAGGCTGTGTGAACTGCCTTACCCTCATCAATGGCCTTAGTGACTGTTTCGAAAAAGTCGACCAAGTTCAAGAGGCAGGATCTGCCCTTGACAAAGCCAAATTGGGTAGGATCCAGTGTCTGTTGGTCCCCAATGTCTTTATTTATGAGTTCCATTATGATCCTCTCCATAGCTTTGCAGACAAGGCTCGTCAAGCTTATGGGGGTAATTTCAGGGTCCGTAGAAGCACCGCCTTTGTGGAGTGGGACCACAGTTGCCATACGCCATTCTTTGGGTACGTATCCTGTAGTAAGGCTAAGATTAAACAGCAGCCTTATGTGTGGGTTTAGTTCCTCATTGAGTTTGTGTAGCACACAGCCAGGGACACCGTCCGGTCCCATTGATGCTGTGTTTTTGCTTTAGAGAGCAGCTCTCACCTGGGCATCTGAGATGTTTGGGAGGCTAGACTCTGGTGGGATAGATATTTCTCCTTTTGGGGGGGAGGGAGGGGAGAAATTTGCACTGAACCTGTCTGCCAGTATGTTGGCAATGTCTGTGGGTTCAGTGATTTTTGTATCATTTTGGACTAATTCTGAGCATATCTGGGAGTTTCCACCCAGGTTTCTAACATAGCTAAAGAAGGCTTTATGATTGTCTTTTGTGTCATTAGCGATTTTTCTCTCAAAGTTGGCCTTGGATGATTTTATGAGTGATAGTAGTTTTTTGCTAGTATTGATCAGAGATGCCTTCCCTTTTAGGGATTTTGCTCTGTCATGTAGTAGCTTTCTCCTCTTGTTGTAGAGTTTATTTATGGCTGGGGTCCACCAGACCGGGCGCCTGCCTTTGGTGGAAAGGGTCTTGATTTTATTAGGGATTGCTTGATCCATACATTCCTGGAGGTGCTCGTAGAAGGCATTTGTAAGGGTTTTAGCAGTGTGGGTTGTGGTTTCCACTGGCTTGGGGGCCTTGAAGGATACCACTCCAGTCTTAAGAAGTGTGAAGTTTGCTTTTGAGAAGTTCTTCACTGTGGTCTTTTTTGCTGGGGGTGGGGGCGGGATGTGGTTCTCCAGTGAGATTAATTTATGGTCTGATCTCACCAATGAGGGATATACTTCCGGTGTGGAGCATTTTGTCCCCATGTTTGTGATGATCAGGTCTAGTATATTTTCTCCTCTTGTGGGAATGGTGACTAGTTGTTCCATAGCATTTGAGTTTATGAACTCAAGGAACCTTTGGGCTAGGGTGTTGGGGCTTGAGTAATGTTCCCAGTCTATGTTTGGGTAGTTGAAGTTACCCAATATGATGGTGTTTGGAGAGACATTCATACTCTCCAGTGTCTTCAGGAAGGCTGTGTGGGTTTCCTGACTTTGAGAAGGTGGTCTGTAGCATGTTACAAACTGTAGAGCAGTTTTACCTATGGTTAATTGCACCTGGATGGTCTCTGATGCTTATGCGTTGCCACTAACCTGGAGGTGTGGGTATCCTTTATGAATATGGATACTCCCCTCCTTTTGTGGTTCGGTCCGGATTTTGGGGCGGGCATGATATGAGGTATAACCTGATAGTGCTGGGGTGCTCTCAGGAGCCTTGAACCAGGTTTCAGTCACAGCACAGACATCGATGTTCTCCATACTGAGGAGGGCTTCGAGGCGTGCATCTTGAGGTTTAGACTTCTGGCATTGAGCAGTATTAGCCTTAGTTTTGGTCCATTTTTCTTTTCTAGGGGGGTAGGTTTATGATTTGAGCCTTGCCTAAAAAGGATCTATGGGGTGGCAAGAGCCTTTGCCAATATCTGGAAGCCCAGGGTGACAGGTGCAAGCCGTCCCTTGGAAGCAGCGTGGCTTGTCAAGAATGTCATCCCAGGCAGACAGACATTGGATCCTTAGAATGACACCAGTAATTAAGCCAAGTATTAAAGCTGATCATTTTGTCTCTGTATTGTGGCATCATTCTTGGTGAGGGTAGGATACTGCTCAGGGTCAGGGTCATAACGGCCTGGGCTACATAATCTGAGAGCTCCTCTATGTCTCTTTTCATGTAGTCCAGGGAGGTACGTCTCAGGTCGTTCACACCGGCATGGACAATGGCTGAGTCATACTTGTACTTGCTGTGGAGTGACCTGAGTGCTTGTGTTATGTGGCGGATTCTAGCGCCTGACAGGCAGCTTACTGTGATCTTTTCCTTGTTCAGTCTGGTGAGTGGGACGTCAGTGTGTCTGACTATGGAGTCACCTATAACAAGTGTGTCTGGCATTGTGTTTGGCCTTAAGGGCTGTGACTGTTTAGCACACTGACTTTGAGAACTATGTGTTGCATGTCTTATGTCTTGAGGTGGCAGTTGCTTGGGTGTCTGCTTTGGAGGCCTCTGTAGTTTTGGTAGATTTTTGATCAGTGCCTCCGAGTATGTCTTTGTGTGTTTATGTGTTTGCTTTGCAGTTGTGATAGTTCTATGTGAAACTGGGTTTGTGGTGTACGTGGTTTCCTTCTCCTCCTGTCTGGTCTTGCCAGTCCTGAGTTGAGAGAGCTCAGCCTCCAGTTTGGCTATATAGTTGCATCTCTCACATGTATTTGTGTTTTGTGGGAGAAGGAGTGGGTTGTCTGTGTACATGAGGCAATTGTAACATTGCCTCAAGATGCCCAGATTCACCAGCTGAACAGGAGAGGACGCTAGCAACTGACCCTTCGACATGCTAGAAAAAGTGAAAAAGTTTTTTGCCTATTCTCTGCTAACCTAATTACAGTCATCCCTATTGGCAGAATCTTATTTCTCCATTCCTGTGTTGACTTATTTATTGTAATTATTTAGTTATCTACACAAAGTCCACTATTCCATGCTTGGCCATTTTCAGTGGAGGCACGGAAAGAAAAGCTTCACAGTAACAGGTACAGATGACAAGAAATCTCAGTATTGCTCACAGTCACAAGTAACAGTGACACAAGAATACAAGCTGCCAAAATCCAAGAAAAGCATTTACATAGCATTGAGTGAACCAGTGGCACAACAGTACAACCTGTCAATATGCATCAACTTGTAAATTGCACAAAAGTATACCATAAAAGTTTCATAATCTTAGGTTTAACATCAAATTTACATAGAATAAAGTGACCATTTTGAAAACCATGTATACTTAGAATAAGGGGTACAAAGTTAAAGAGGATTATAGTGGTGAATTTGGGTATAGACACAGTTTTACAATTTTATAACAAGGTTAAAATTTAGGTAACTCCTGAAGAAGGAGTTGAGCAGTAACATACCCATATAGAGGACAGGTGGCTGTTGAGGGCAGCTTTGAAGATAGTTGCTGATTTTGGAGATGGTCCATGAGTAGAGTAATTGGCCTGCATGGTGTTTTGGCTTGTGTATTTGGAGCAGATAATGGGTGCTCAGAGTGAAGAGGACAGGCTGGATTATACAGGGAGAATATAGAGCTTAGAGTTTAGTTTTTATTATTACATTATGCTAATTTATTAATATAATATTTATAATTTGTGAATATAATATTCTGCATGACTGTTGTTAGTTTCTTTAAGGATCAGAATCCAAAATTTCATTCTTTCCTTATTTCTTGAATTACATCCCAAAAATGTATCAGCATTTATTTCCACTTTGAATTGCTGCTTTCTGTTTGTATTAGGTATATGAGTATTAATTGTGTATCTCCCTTCAGATCAGGTAATCATATACTTCATTGCTCTATTTGGAAGATCATCTGCTCCCTCTTGACTCTTGGCCCCTTCCTCTCCTGAATACAATCCTTCAACTAATTTTTAATCACTATCCACAACTTATCCTCTGCTTGATATAAATTTGCCTGACCTGTATACAAAATTAAAGGGACTAAAAGATTTTACTGCTTGTATCTTGTTATCTATATACATAGGTAAGAGCTTCCTGTTTCTCATTTTTTATATTACCTTTTGTTTAGTCTCTTCCCGCATATCCTTAGCACCCATAACAGAATCCTTTTTAATCCATACTCCTAAATAATTCATTTTGTCATGTCCCCATAATTGTGGATATTGCTGAACCAGTTCATGTGTGTGTACACAGTTCAGATCTATAGCCTTTATTATAGCTTCATTAATTTAATTTAAAAAAATGGAACTGTCTCAAAATGTTCCACAACACTAAGATATGCCTTTCTGCTTTTATCAGGTACCAGATAACATCAGCTCCAAATAAAGCCAACGTTTCTTGAACACCCTAACAATTATATGCTTGAATTTCTAGGTTCCTTATTTTCTTTGCCAGTAGTTTTAAGTATAATGCAAATTATACAGGGGAAAGAGGACACCCCTGCCTGGTCCCTCTGTTCAGACACAACTTACCATAAATGAATCCTCCCACTTTGATTTTTAACTCCGATACTCATATGTCCTTCTTAGTAACCTTATTACTGTACCATGAAATACAAATGTTTCCATTTCCCTACTCATCATAATCCCATCTTACCCTATCAGATATTTTCTCCACATCAAGACCCACCAGTAACAGCAATATTTTCTTACATTCTGCTTCCCTCTAGATCATCATTGTTCTATTACTGTTGTCAAATTTTGTCTGTCCTCCAGAAAACCACACTGGCCCATAGCTATCAGTGTTGGCATCAACCTTGCCCCTCTTCTAGCCATTATAGACATACACACTTTATGGTTTAAATTTGAAATGTGCCAGTAGTGAGTTGAATCAGATGACTTGTCTTTTTACCATTATTACGTATTGATGCCACCTCAGCTTTTTCCAGGATCTAGCCTCCCCTCCGTTTACAATACTGGTAAAGACAACCTTCCATATCTTTATCTCTTTCTTCCCTCCTAGCTTCCGCACTTTTACAGGAAAACTGTCTGTTGCTGAGGACATTCCTGCAGATTAATTATGAATCACTATTTAGTTCATGAGCCTTGTCTACATCTAACCTTGGTATATTTAACTCATTACAGCCAAATACACCTCCGGTTATTTCTGCAGTTGCCTCCTACTGCACCACTAGGCATCAACTATTGCTTGTTCATGTTTGCATTAATAATTCAAAAAACATGCTACATACAAGGTATCAAAATATTTGCTCTTAAAGCATACATGATGGCAAACACAATTGTATTGATATTTGACCTTTTTCAATGGGTATTTAATAGAATTATAAGGTGATAAATTCATTTTTTAGAGGCTCAATCCAGACCCTGTGTGTGTTAAAGGTACAAACTCAAAAGAGCTGCACTGGAGGCAATGAGTTGCGTCTTCCATAAATACTTCCATTTGTGCTTATTGTTGATTTGCCCAGTTCTCGACTTTTTGAAATTTTTCAAAAAAAAATCTAAAATATTTATAGGAAGTATGGTTATTTTTTCTTGTTATAGGTTCACGAACTTTGGCAACAATCCTTTCTACTTTCTGTTGCCTGATTAGTTGTGCAAAAAGGTTTTGTGCCCTGGAGCTTTTATCAAATAAAATTTGCTTAACAGCAAGCTTTCTAAACTCATGCACACTATCCAGGTCCTTCCTTCATTTGTAAGCATACTAAACAAAATAAACCACAAAATGGTGTACTATGTAAATTTAAATTAAATTAATTGCCACACCAGTAGTCCCAGCCAAGTTTTTATTAACCACAGTTTTAGCACTTGTGCTCCAAAACACAGGAACTTCATCATGGAGTATTGATGCAGCATTTTTATTACTGTTTAGCAGGCTGCAATTGTGCCTCCTCTTGTTATACGAAATTCTCCTTATTTTGCAGTACTTTTATCCTTCTCAACTGCTCTAATGAATTCCTATTACTTCTTATCCAGATCTCTTTTACTTTTATTTCTATTTCTTTTTTTTACTCTACTTTCATTTAATCACACTCAGTAGCTGTAACTTCTGAAGCACTTTTTATCATCCTTAATAAATCCCAGACAAATGCCACTACACATTCATTAAATTACTCTCTTTTAAACAGCTAGGCAGGGAAGTGCTAGTTGCTCATATTTACTTCATTACCATCCATTTTTATGTTAGTAATTAGTGGCACTTGATCTGAAATAGTTACTGGATGTTTGTCCAAGTTTTCAATTAAATACACATGTTCCTGTGTAATATAATTTTGCGAAATATAGCTCAGTAATTGTACCTTGGTGAATAATATGTAAATTTTCCTTGAGTTTCTACTACCGGCTTTACATCTATCAAACTATCCTAGAGGCCATTTTAAGTCTAGTCAGTTTTGCTTTTTGTGCTCAAGATAGTGTAGCCCATTTGATTATAGATTCGTCTTACTCCTCCCGTGGTCTACAATTATATATTTGTCCAAATGAGAATGACTAGGATCATACCGTAGATAATTTGAGAGGGAAGCATGCACAGAATAAAGCATGTAGGAGCTGCGTCTGTCCAAAATGTCCATTATTAGTATAGGAGATAGTCGTGGCCTAACTTTTCTGTTTCCCATCCATTAATCTAATTAGTGCTTGAAATTGGACATGGATGAACTTTTTAATATGGATGGAAAGTCAGTTCCATAACAGTAGGCATAGCAGCTTCAGAAATCTACCCTTATATTTACCTTCTGTTCCTTCCCTAGATGCTTCCTCATTGCTGCTAATAAAATCACAGTGCCCACCTATAAGTAATAATCTCTGCTGTAATTTGATTACTTGTCCTTCACATTTTTAAGCATCATAATAGCATTTTGAGGTATAATAAAAAAATAAATGCCAGCGTAATCCTCATCCCTTGTCAGCAGCCCCTTATTACCACACATCTGTCATTATTATCTTTTTTACTTATTCTGTCATTAGAGGAGCTCAGCTAGCAATTAATATAACTGCTCTTCTTGTCTTTTATCCCTGATGTTTGCAGAATATCCATCTTAAAATCAGTTCTTTATCCAATTTGCATCTTCAATTATTTCAGAATGTGCCTCCCGTAGCAATGCATTTAAACTGTGCATTTCTTAATATAATTAAGTGCTATTTCCTTTTTGCCTATACCTGTGAGACCATTCACATTTCAAGATAATATGGAAAGTCTCATCATTATGGCAAGCAGTCATTATTCCCACCAATTTTATATGGCAACTTTATTAATGTCTATTTCCAGGTTTTTTTTGTACATGCACCCGTTAATGTTTGGATTGTTAGTCCTTTATACATTTGTTCTTAACATTAACAGTAAAACCTTTATCACATTTTGTACTACTTTTTGTTTTAATATAAAAACCCTCAAACAAAGAAACAAACACACCTTCAGGACATCCCCATAACCTGCTCACTTAATACACAAATATCGTCATATACATCTTAAAATACTGATGTTTAACCCTCCTAATAGGAGCATTTGTGCCAAATTGACAGCTGCTACCACAGGCCCTAATTAATCTGAAATTGAGGTTATCCATGCTAAGACACGTTATTGCCTGTCCTTCTACTTGCACTAATTGGTGCCTGTTCTTTTATTTGTTATCCCCTCCTTGATGTGAAAACAACTATGCATGCTTTCAGAAATCATTAACTTTTAGCCTTGAAAAAAACAGTGTTATCTTTTTTATTTCTTTAATGCCAGCTAGTCTCCAAGGAAATAAAACAGAATAAATGCAGTCCTTTGCTGAATCCTGAAAGACAAGCTAAAACATTTATTGATAAGGAAATCATTTCATTATATTTGGTGTTCTCATAATTACATGTCTCCACTTAAAATGTGTTAATGTGAGAGTGTTCGATCTCGCCGTTTGTTCTTACACCTGGGTTCGGAGCCGATCCTCGGCTCCGTGTCGGCCGCTTGCAAGCTCTGCATCAAGAAGAAGCTTGAGACAATCTAATTCCCACAATCCCTCTCTGCCTTTACCTCAGATCTAGTTTGCCGCTGCAGCGTTCGCATCACTGGGTCGAGCTCGAGCATCTAAGCTAAGATTTAAATATTTTTTCTTGTTTATTTCAGAATAATTTTATTCTAAAAAGTTTGTTTAGTGAAAGGATAGCCTCACTAAGAGTGTGTGTGTGTGGTACGGTTGAGGAATTCTCGGTTCCGTTTAAGTTAATTTAAACTTATTAGAGTTTCCCTCGGGGCCTGCCACCCCTTACTGGATTGACTACCGGATAGACATTTTTCTTTTTACTGGATTTGACAAATTTACCGGATTGGACTTTCCTACTGGACTTGACTTTTCACTTTCTACCCATATTAGTTTAAGATGTCTGAGAAGGCTAAATCTGGGTTTAAGCATTGCCAATGTGGGCAAAAGATGTCAGTTACTGACAATCATAGTTCCTGCGTCTACTGTCTTGGCCCTCTCCATCTGCAAGAAGACTGCTCAATTTGTCATTCTTTCAGTGGGAGGGTCATGACAGATAGGTGCAGGAAACTCATGGATAGGGGTTTGTTAAAACCTACTTTTCAAGAGGCTCTGGATGCTTCAGACCAGGCATCCAAATCCTCGAAGGAATCGAAGACGTCGGAGCCCAGGTCATCGGCTCTGAGCTCTTCAGTTAAAGTTAGATCACCGGTTCCACAGACTTCGGGGCCGAGTGTTCAACTGTTGTCAGTTTCCGAGCCTTGAGTCTTGGAACCGGTGACAGAGCTCCCTCCCCCGACACTGTTGAGGTCGGCTCCGTCTTCGATTCCTTCGACCCGTTCTTCCAGACCCCTCTCTGATACCGATGTAGACCGCGTGGTGCAGAAGTTAATGGAGAATACGGCCTTATCCAAACTCATCTCGGTCTCCTCTCAATTGGTGTCGAGACTTGAAGGCCTTCCACTGTCTCCATCTGTTCCTCCTCCAAGACCTATCCAGTCTTCGGAGCCGGAAGAAGCTGAGCTGCTGATTGTGGAGCCCTCGGTGCCAGAACCGTCCTTTTCTCGGTCGGCTCCGTTCACCTCGACTCCGTCGGATCCGGTACCGGAGTCTCGGAGCCGAAGATCCATCCTGGGTTCCGGGACCGAGAGTCGGACCGATGTTTCGGTTCCGACGCTCCCTCTCGGGGCCTCGGCTCGGATCGACTCGGTTCCGTCCTCGGGGTCGATGCCTTCGGTGCCTGTTTCGGGGATTCTTCCCATTTCTTCGGAACCGGGAGATACCTCGACTCGGGACCCGGGGGCCTTCGATCTCATGAGGAAGGTGTTGTCTACCCAGACAACCACATCAGCAGAAACAGCTTCTCCTCCCCATAAAGGTCCGTTATCCTCCTCTGCACCCACGGCTACAGCTAAGCGTCGAGCACCTGTGTCTCAGCCAACCCTGGAGGGTGCCCCCTCTTCCTCGGAGGCTTCTTCGGATGCTCCCCCCGAAGAAGTCCCTAGGAAAAGATTGTGTAAGAGGAGACACTTAGATTCTCCACAAGAATCTTTGACATCCGATACTGACTTGGATGAGTCAGAAGGGTCCCCAAAGTCACCCTCAGAAGATGTCTCTTTTTCTGACATCTTGGAGATCCTAAAGCAGAGAGGTGATTGGCAGTCCCTCCCCCCTTCTGAGGATGAGTCAGTCTTGCTGAAGGCATTTGGTGCTCGCCCTTCCTCCTCCTGGGTCACTCCGCCCTTCGATGAGTTAATGGAGCTGATTGCTCGAAGGGCGTGGGAGGCGCCTGACATGGTGGAGCCAGTCCCTAGAAAGCCTAATAAGTATATTACTGCACCCCAAGACAAGGCTTATCTGACAAAAGGAGTTCCAGTGGACGCTATGGTGGTGGCAGCGGCCACGAAAAAGGAGATGTCGGAATCTTCCTCATCTGTCCATCCCCCTAACAGAGATTCTAGGACCATGGACAGGTACGGGAAGCGCATTTTTAGTTCAGCGGCTTTTTCTATGCGATCCCTGAACTATTTGACCCACTTCACACGACTACAGAGGGATCTAATCAAAGAGTTGGGAGATACCCTCCAGGGTACTACAGATGCTGCTGTCTCGGAGAAAGTTACAGCACAACTCAATACCCTTACATCCATTGTAAACTCGTCCATGAGGCTGATCTCATATGCAGCCGAAGGATCGAGTAGGGCAGCAGCTTCAGCGATTGCTCTTCGTAGACAATCCTGGATGCGCTTATGTTCATTTGCGGAAGCCTTCAAGTCTTCCTTTACTAACGCCCCATTTGATGGTGCCACTCTCTTTGGCCCCAAAGTAAAGGAGACCCTTACCCGGTGTGAGCAGGAGGGAAAGACTCTGTCTGCTGTCGGAGTCCGTTTTTCCACCCCATCCAGACCGTACCCCAAAGGGCAACGCGGTGGGAAAATGTGGTTTCGAAAACCCCAAGGTTCTTTCCCAGGCACACAGGGTGATGCCCCCTCTAGAGGCAGAGGAGGGGGCAGAGGTGGAAGACGCCGCCCTGGCGGCAGAGGGGGTCCGCAAAACCAAGGTGACAGGGATACCCCCCCTGGAAAACCTTTCCAGCACTCCTGAGAGGAGGCCCGACTGTCCTGCTCTGGAGGCAGTCGGGGGTCGCTTAGCTTTATACCCTCAGGCCTGGCAAAATCTTACTACAGACAACTGGGTAAAAAGCGTTGTTACCAGAGGTTACAGAATACCCTTCCTATCCACCCCCATTCCAAAGAGAAGACTCCCAGATGTTCCGCCCCATCTGCGAGACCCAGCAGCTATAGAAATTTCAAAGCTGCTAGAAAAAGAGTCATCCAACCAGTCCCAGCGGACCAAAGAGGATTCGGAACTTACTCAAGGTTCTTTTTAGTTCCAAAGAAGACAGGGGACTGGAGGCCGATTCTGGACCTAAGCAACCTCAATACCTTCGTCAAGAAAGAAAAGTTCCGAATGGTCACGCTTCAATCGATCCTTCCATTCTTACAGAAGGACGACTGGATGTGCTCAATAGATCTGAAGGACGCATACTACCACATCAAAATGGCCAGGGCGTCCAGAGATCATTTGTGCTTCCGGCTGGGAGCCAGTCACTTTCAGTTTCGAGCCCTGCCCTTTGGTCTGACCTCAGCCCCCAGGGTTTTCACCAAATGCATGGCAGTGGTAGCGTCTCACCTGAAACGCCTAGGATTCCAGGTGTTTCCATATCTGGACGACTGGCTCCTTTCTGCCACCACCCAGCGTCAACTGATACAGGCCAGGGATTACACTCTACAACTTTGTGTTCACCTCGGAATTTCCATAAATTTCGAAAAATCTTTACTACAGCCATCACAGCATATCTTATTCATAGGAGCGGAATTGGATACGCATCATTTAATTCTAAGACTTCCTCCAGAAAGGATAGCCTCACTACAAAGCCACATATCTCTTCTTCTGTCATCCAGAAAATCCCCAGCAAGACTGGTTCTGAAGGTTTTGGGTCTCATGGCAGCTTCTCTCATTGCGATACCATTGGGAAGACTGCACATGAGAGTCCTACAATGGCTACTGTTTGCACAATGGTCGTTCCAACAGCTACCTCTGACACACGAAATTCTGATCACGAACACATGCAAATCACACCTAGTCTGGTGGCTTCAGACTTGCAACCTTTCCAGCGGAAGACCATTTGTGCTACCCACGCCGACAGCTACGGTGACCACGGACGCTTCCCTGATAGGGTGGGGGGGGCATCTTTCAGGGACAGACAGTCCAAGGCGAATGGACCAATTTAGAGTACAATCTGCACATCAATGTTCTAGAGTTGAGGGCAGTGTTTCTAGCGTTGCAGCACTTTGCTCCCCTTCTTCCTCTAGGGACTATTGCAGTTCAGACGGACAACATGTCCGTAGTCTGGTACATAAACAAACAAGGGGGAACCAAGTCTTATCAGCTATGCAGAGAGGCCATGAGAATTTGGCAATGGGCGGAATCCATGGGTCGCTTTCTGATCGCAACGCATATCCCGGGGTCATCCAATGTTATAGCCGACAGGCTAAGCAGAGCTATACTGCTGCCTCACGAGTGGTCCCTCAAACAGTCAGTTGCGAAGAAGATTTTTCGCAAGTGGGGCCAGCCTTCCTGCGACCTCTTTGCGTCTCCAATGAATGCCAAATGCAGGAGCTACTTTGCCCTATTACCCCCTCCAGGGGAAGTCCCCAGGGACACGCTGGTTCACGATTGGCCCCCGGGTCTCCTGTACGCTTTTCCTCCTTTCCCCCTGATTGCAAAGTTTCTGCAGAAAGCCAACAACCTGCAAAGGACGATAATCCTCATTGCCCCATTCTGGCCTCGTCAAATTTGGTTCCCCTTTCTTCTGCAACACCGCATTCGGGGACCTTGGATCCTGGACCCAGAGCCAGATCTACTGACTCACTCGTCAGGGGTTCCTCACCCCTCGCTCGGGTCACTCCATCTAGCAGCTTGGCTGCTCCGCTTCCCTTCTTAGCCAGGTCTGATTTTCTTTCACCTGCAGTTCAGAATATACTAGTGGCTTCTCATAAAGCTTCCACTACAAAGACCTACACTAGTAAATGGAAGCGTTTTGTATTCTGGGCAAACTCACAGCATTTGGACCCTGTCATAGCTCCGTTAAACAAGATCTTGGAGTTTTTAACAGAATTGTTCCACCAAGGAGCGTCTCCTGCCACTTTAAGAGTGCAATTGGCTGCCATCTCCAACTTTCATGTGGAAGAATGTGGGGCTCCTGTAATGGCTCACAGACTTTGTAAGGCCTTTTTAAAAGGGTCTTTCCATATTAGACCACCAGTTAGATCTCCTACATCACCTTGGAATCTAAACCTTTTATTATCTAAATTGATGTTACCCCCATTTGAACCAGCCTCCTCTTGTCCATTGAAGTATTTGTCGTGGAAGACCCTCTTCTTGGTAGCCATTACATCCGCTAGGCGAGTATCTGAGCTTCAGGCTCTTTCCATTAAACACCCTTATTTGATCTTTCACTCTGACAGAGTATCTCTTCGCACTAATCCATCCTTTCTCCCCAAAGTTTGCTCTATTAATAACATTAATCAATCCATTGAATTACCTACCTTTTTCAAAAATCACTCCAATAAATTGGAGTATATGTTACACAAGTTGGATGTCCATAGACAACTTAGATTTTACTTGGATAGAACAAAGGATCACAGGAAATCTGATCAACTTTTTGTAGCCTTTGCTGACAGCAGGAAAGGTGTAGCGGTTACCAAACGAACTCTTTCCAAATGGCTAACTGATTGTATTATATACGTTTATGATTCTTCAAATCAAACTTTATCTGTCAAACCCAAAGGACATTCTACAAGATCAGTGTCTACATCCCTGGCTCATGCAGCTCGCCTACCATTAGACACTATTTGTGCAGCTGCTACTTGGTCTAAACCACATACATTCATCTCTCATTACAAAGTAGACAGGGTTTCTAGGGACTGGGCAACCTTTGGTTCCACTGTGCTCAAGAACGTTCTCCCGTGAGTTCCTCAGGAACATGGAGCTAGGGACGCTACCCAGGTGTAAGAACAAACGGCGAGATCGAACACTCTCACATTTAGAAGTTATGTCCTTACCATAACGTTCCATGTGGAGTGTTCATCTCGCCTTTGTTCTTACATTCCCACCCTCCCACCCTCAGGAAGAACGTTCAGTTTGGTGCCTGGTCTGGGTTATTCTGCTTCTGCATTCGCAGTTGTTGTATATATATGATGTACATGTGTATATATATGGATATAAGTGTTCTTGCATTTATGTAAATTTTTGCATGAGTGTGTTCTCTCTCTGACTGCTGGTTTGCTTGCAAACTAGATCTGAGGTAAAGGCAGAGGGGGATTGTGGGAATTAGGTTGTCTCGAGCTTCTTCTCGATGCAGAGCTTGCAAGCGGCCGACACGGAGCCGAGGATCGGCTCCGAACCCAGGTGTAAGAACAAAGGCGAGATGAACACTCCACATGGAACGTTATGGTAAGGACATAACTTCTAATTAAATGAAGTCAAGGGTGTTAATGTAGACATTCACCTATGCAAATGTCAGACAAAACATATCAGCTGTACATATATTGTGATCTATGTACTTCTCTACCCCATCCACCACCTCACCAACCCAAAATTATAGCCTGTTAACTTAAACTCATTTCTGTCTAGATTTTCTTCTATTTTGGTGCTGCAATGTCTACATTTCTTAATACCAAAAAGAAAAAAGATTGAAAGAATGACAGAAAGAAAAAGAAAATTTGAAAAAAAACTGTATCTAATTAGTTTAACTTTATCATATACAAGAAGTTAAATACTGTAGTATGAAATATGAAACTTGTATTGTCAAGGTTACACAGAAATAATGTTAAGAGCAGAAATTGTTGTACTTATAGTTACAATTTTCCTTCTAGTTCCCTTCCACTCAGACTCCTTCCATACATTAATGATATGAAGTGAGGCAAATGCTTTCCAGTTATCTACAAGTTTAATATACTGAATAAAAGTGCACTCCTTTCATGTATTCTTGTATAACAATATTGCACAAATGCAACTGATGCTTTGCAGTCTCACATTTATTCACTAATTTCTCTGTTGCTGGTCTTCTTCCAGTTCATCTTCATCTCCATCTCCATCTCCCTACTCCAGATTCCAGTTCAGTTCCAAAGTACTCCCAATTCTTCTGGTGAACTCCTATGTTTTTTGCTTTCTCTTGAGCATTTTCCTTTGTAACAGTAGAAAAAAATTCACTGACAAAGTGTCTCTGTGTGCTTTTTTATCAGAAGAATAAGCATAGTCCCCTTCTGCTGACTGTCTCAATCTTTGATGGACCAACCTTTGCATTTTTTCCTTAGTCTGTTCTGTTTAAAACATGACTTTAATTAATTTTGAAAAAATATTATGAAAACAGCTGGATATAGCACCTTGATTCTCACACCTTTCTTGATATCCCCTGATTACTGAAATAAATATGTTGCTTCTCTGCCTGGTGTGCAGTGAACAGTTGGTTTCCACACTCTGCTGTCTCCAACTTTTAATACTTTGTCCTTTAGCCACAGTTCTGTATGGATCTACTCTTTCTGCTGGTAGGTGTGCAGCTTTACTAATAATGGTCTGGGCTGTTTTCTCATGACCAGATTTGAAGCATAGGCATGGGGTGCCCTTTCAATTAATAGTTTATGCGTGGAATACAGTGTACATGTTGCTTATTTGTGCCTTCATGAAATTAATGTAGTCTGTTCCTTCTAGTTTTTCTGGTACAGCAGCAAATCACAGATTTTCCCTACGTGCTCTGTCCTCTAATTCTACCATTTTTTTTAAAATATCTTCTTGACCAATCTCATACTCTGGCAGCCTTTTCATTTCCCTCACTGATTTTTGTATACCTTTATTCACTCATCTGAATATCTGTTTAAAGCTTCTTCCATTTTCAAGCCTTTTGTTATTTGAGTTGATATATTCCCTCAGTGATTAATTTATTTTAAATAGCTCTGAGCACATTTGACTGATTTTTTCAAGATTACTGGAAGCCATGTCTTGCACCAAAGCTGGCACTTGAACTGCTTTTTGATGAACAGCTGCAAGATTCTTCTCAGTCAGTGTTTTCTCCTCATCCTTTTTAGCTGTTTTTTTTTTTTTTGAGGCAGTCTTTGTTTCTTTATTTGTTGGCAACCAAGCAGTGTACTTAACAGTCACTAACTGAATTCTACCCAAGGTGACAATATCACTGGATGTTATTTCTCATTTTTTTTTCTCTCTGGGAGAGCTGTAGTTAAGCTGTTTTTCAGTGTTCAGCCTTATTGGAAGTCCCCATCTCCTTATAAGACTGATAATTGTACATTCAAATGTGTTTTCCTATTATATTTTGCAACATAATTATCTCTCTCTTTCCTAAGTCCTTTGCCAGATTTGGCATTTCTACAGAGCAAGACATTGCTACACTATTGTAGTTTCCATGTCAGTGCAGTTTAGATAATTACCTTCTGGGTATCTTCCTGTGGCTGCATTTGGCGAACTTGGTGATTTTGACTTATTATAATAGACTGTAACCGAGCTAGCTGGTGCAAACCTTTAGGATTATACTGGACAATTATTACTCACCAGTCCCAAAACAAGGAAGGAAAGCATGTAGAGAGAGGGTGTGGATATATTATTGCTGTATCTTTAATTATCTTTATATATATAATCTCCACATTTTTGTGTGTGAAGTTACCAGCAAAGAAGACACCATAGAAGTGTAAGATGGTATATGCCAAATGGGGCATTGTACTCGATGATATGGCCTAATGAGGGAAGAGTAGAGGGAGACAATGACCTCTTTCTTCCTGGATGCAAAACTCTTAGTAATGAGATGTGCTACATAGAAGGAATTTCTGACCACAGTGGCAATGTGGTGATCAAAAGAGAGGTTGCTGTCAACCTGCGTTCCCAGATCTCTTATAATGCCTTCTGTGTTCAGGGGACTACCACTGATGTGTTAATTCATGGAAACTCGTTTTTTCCCAAAGGGGATGGAAACACAATTTTTGGCATTGAGCTTAAGGCCATGGTTCTGACACCAGTCATTGGTTTCAGTGAGGTCATTATGTATCATCACTTGGGGAGTTAATAATAGCTCACAACTTGCAATCATCTGCAAATTGATTCTGCCAGAGTCCATTCGTGTTGGCCTGGACTTCATAGAAGTAGATACCAAACAGGAGAGGACCGAGGACCGAACCCTGTGAGACTACTCGGCAATCTAAACAAATGACATTAATTCTTTGAGCAGGCATCTCCTACAAAGCTGACTGCTTCTCCAGATGACTTGCACAGACTCTGCAGAACAGCTTAAACAGCAGAACATAGCCGTTATCTGTAATACCGACTCCAAAATGCAAGTCATCTACAGCGAATCATGATAGCCATTTGTAATCCAACTGTCACCAACCACAAAAGTAAAATGGGTCTAATGAGTGATGAGTAGAGGGGAACAATGACCTCTTTTTTCCTGGTTGGGAAACCCTTTGTGATGAGGTGTGCCACGTACAAGGATTTCCTGACTACTGTGGCAATGTGATTATCAAGGTAGAGACTGTTGTCCACCTGTGTCCCAAGGTCTCTTAACACACTTTGGCTGTTAAGTAGACTACCGCCTATGTGGTAGTTCATGGGTACAGAATTATTACCAAAGTGGGTGACAATGCACTTTTTGGCATTGAGCTTGAGGCCATGGCTTTGACAACAGGCATCTGTCTCAGTGAGGTCCTTTTTGTAGGAGGTGCACATCTTTAGGAGTTTCGATTATGGCTCCTAGTTTGCAGTCATCTGTGAACTTAGTTAGCCAAAAACCTTCTGTGTTAGCCTGTACTTCAAAGAAGTAGATACCAAACACGAGAGGAGCCAGCACTAAACGCTGTCGTACTCCACTGGTCTAAAGTCAGATTTGGAGTCTGCTACTTTGACAGTCTGTGTTCTGTCAGTGATCCAGCTGGCAACCCATCTTGTGACATAGGGATTTATACCTAGTATAGTGAGTTTATCTATAATTTCAGAGTGGGGGATGGTGTTGAAAGCCTTGGCGAGATCTAGATAGTCTGTGTGAACCACCTTACCTTCGTCTATGGCTTTGTTGACTGCTTCCAAGAAGTCTATCAGGTTTATGAGACATGATCTGCCTTTTACAAACCCAAACTGGGTGGAGTCCAGAGTTTGGAGATTACCAATGTCTTTGTTTATAAGTTCCATGGCCTTGCAGACCAGGCTCATCAGGCTAATGGGACGGTAGTTCCCATGATCCGTGGTGGCTCCCCCTTTGTGGAATGGGATAACCGTCACTGTGCGCCATTCAGTGGGCACAAAGGCTGAGGTGAGGCTATGACTGAACATGGTACTTAGGTGAGATGCCATTTCTGCTATTATTACTTTTTCTTCAAGGTATTAGAATCTTGTAGTATACAAGTTAAGGTGGTGGTTGTTTAAAGAAAGCAATTTTTGAGATATGCTCTTCTCTTGTGTTTTGACTCTTTTTTTTTTGTTGGTGGTGGCTGTCCAAGACTCTGCATTTCGAGTGGCGACACTACAGTCGAGATCCACACCATAGTCCTGAAAGAGAGGCAATTGGACCTGGTGTTTGTAGGTACACTGCACAGTGCCAAAACAGACTGCTTACTATAATATGATGGTTCCGTCTACTCAACATCTTAGTACTGATTGAGAAGGTCTGGATTGTACCTCTTCAGGCCACTTTACTTACTACAACACTGCACATCGCTGATACGTGTGATTCAATCCGCCGTACTATTTCTCATCTTACACATTCCAAATAACAAATGTAGGCATCTGTTCCACAATCATCTGACCACCCACATATTGTCAAGCTGGCCATGTCTCGCGTGTGTTGTTCCACTGGAACATGCACCCGTATTAAGAAATAACCTTTCAGTTTCAGCCTTCTGAAAATGTACTCCTGCTATTACCTAACCTGTACACCATTACTAATAGTCAGTGGTGTATACTTACACAACATTAACCAAGTACTCTACTGTGCTGCACATGAAATGTAGTTCATACCAGTGGTTAATTGTAAGGCCGTTATGGTTATTCAGTTCTAAGCCACTCCATGCACTAACTGAATGCAAGGTGCACTCTGTTGTTAATCCAAATGTTCAGCAATTACTCATTCATACAACTGGCCGCACATAGCTCGGTTCTGTTTTATGAGTATGTATATAGTGACTTCTATTGCAACTACTGTTTTCAGACTCAAACTAATGCAAACTAACATAAGTATTGCTTTACATGCCTCTCTTTCCCATAAGTATACACTGTCTTTCACACACACATAGCACTACATATCGTCAACACTACTTTGCACTCCTGCATAGTTGGTTTCCTGACATTGCATTATAACAGACCGATTTCTCTCATACAGTCAGATCTCAATAATCATCAATCTATCTTTAAGACCTCTGTATCCAAGTAGTGTACTACAAGCCATAAATATTTTATTTTACACTAAATACATCTTACCAGTCCTTTATTTCAATATACAGTTGCCATATGTGCACCGATTATTCATGGTACACTACAATATCCTGGACAAATACACAAACTTTAATGTTTTTTAATCCACAGTTTTTTTTTATTGTAAAACTACAGTCCAAACAAAACATACTATGTTAAAAATATTAGCTATTCTTACACAAATGCATAAATGTTAACTTTTTAATACTACTCAGTTACTGTCCTCCGTTGAGGTAGAAAACCTGTGTACTGGCCTAAAGGGTTGGGATATCTGTCACGAATGCGCCAAACACAGCAACTAGGAATGACTCGATGCACTCTACTCCCAAGCCATCCATAATGCCAGACAGTGAACTGTCGATAGGCAGAATGCCGAAAGTGACGATTATCATCAGTCTCCAATGGTATTCCAAAGATAGCCCCTGTATGTATCGGCAACATGTAGAACACCCTGATGAAGCACAACTTCACTCATTTCCTGAAAAAAAAATTACTTTTAATGCAACCATAGCCAATTACAATTACGGTGAAACAGTCAGACTTCTGTAACAAGTACAACAAATCTTGTAATTATGCAAAAGTACACTTCCTAATGCATAGCCAGTGTCATGTTCATACCAATTTGAATTTGTATGTGCTGTATATAACAAAATGAGTGCAATGTGTATTAGCAATTATTTCGGCCATAGATGATAAATCCTATACACTGTAGACAGTAATATGGTCCCTCATCAACCATACAACATTACTCTTTACCATGCAGAATGATCAAGAGTTCATGCAGAGATTATGGCTTACTTTTCTGATATACTATACTGTACCCATTTACATTGCAGTGTGTAATTGGTGCATTGAATCATGACAGCATCTGCTTGAAGAATTCATCACGTATATGACAAGACTCTCTGTCAGCAGAATTTACTTTTCATGTCATTTAAACCAACACTATTACACGTTGCAAACAATACCTGTTGGCACTATAGACAACCATATATCTGTTACATCATTACAGTACTTATATCAACAATTCATGAACAATCAAATATGTACCAGTGTGTACATCTCTCTTTCTCTCTCTCTCTTTCTGCATGTATAATTTGCAGTTTCCTAGGTGTTCTATTTCAATTAAATTATGGTGTCCAACTCTTTTGTCAATCATGGCACTCCTGGTGTCACCTGCCCCTTTAAGTTTGTAATAAACTGTGGTCATCTTGGGTGCTATAAAATTAATCATGCCTACACAGTATAACTATGTCTTCTTGATGTACTATTACAGTAGCCAGATCTGATCTTTGTCAGTATACAGCATTCTGTCTTATTAAGTAATGACTCACCGGAACAAAAGATAAACAGTTTGTTGGTGAATTCGCACAACAGACTCTTTCTTGTGTGGTAGGCATATCCCTGCAGCAGTGGCACACACACCAAGTAGGAGGTCGTTCTGCCTGACGTTGTTCAGTAATTTCACTGTTCCGCCTCTCTTGCTCCTCAAGTATCTCCTGTACTAGTGCTGGATTCCTTTCTGCTATCACATTGCACAGATGACGCATTTCATCTGTGGATAGCCCTTGAATTTTGTCCTGTAAACACACAAGCATTTTCATTAGTTAATCATAAGTAATGTGCCTGTAAAAATGTGTTATGCCCCTACACAGAACATCTTGGGCACCAGTTTTTAAAGGAATACTGACCTAGCAAATGAAAATATAATTAGCTTTTATCATCAGCATGTCCCTATCTCAGATACACATTTTTAATAACAAATCATTTGACTAAATACGGAAGATGTAATAAGGGATCTGGGTACCCAAGTAGATAGTAATCTCTCCTTTGATAATGACATTGCCAAAGTGGTTAGAAAATCCTTCTACGTGGCCCACTTATTATCACAAAAGGGTTCGCATCCAGATCAAAAGAGGTCATTGTGCCCCTCTGCTCATCGTTCATCAGACCCATCATAGAGTACAATGCCCCATTTGGGATGTATCTTACAAGACACATGCAAAAGCTGGAAAGACCACAGAAGTACCTCACCAAGAGGATCACTGGCCTCAAACAGATGCCCTATGCAGCTCGACTGAAGAAACTCCAGCTGAACTCGGTTGCATACCGTCTACTCAGAGGTGATTTTTGCCTGACATACAAGGCCATGTCCAACACAGAACTGATGGACATGTTCCACCTAAAGAAAATCTTATCCCCTCGAGCCACATGCTCTAGGGATCTAAACCTCACCACAACAATAAAAAGGACATGCTGGAGGAATAGATTCCTGTCCCAGAGACTTCCCATGCTTTGGAACAAGATTCCCATCTACATTAGGCAGAGCTCCTCACTAACATTCTTCAAGAGAAACCTTTATGAGCGGATAGGAAACAGAAAGTTTACCCCCGGGGATCACTTCAGTGGCTCTGCTGCACAGAGGCACAGGGAACGAATCTAAGGGGTGGTGAAAGCCCAACACATTCTGGCTAGGCTTATACATGCCTTCGGGCAGATAGCCTAGTACCTACCTATGAACCTATGTCGCTGCCAACCTCACTCTTGGATGAAACTGTACCTGTAAACTCTGACAATCCTGTTGTCCTTCATGTGTCATGATGTTAGCTTGCTGTCATTCTCTCTGACTCCTCTCCCTCATATTTGCTTGCTTTTTAGTAGTCTTCCTTCCGGAATTAGGATGCACTTTTTTTCTCCGGCTCGGCAAACCATCACCCTGTCTCACTGTAGGTGCATTCTCACTAGTGTACTTGGTCTCCATGGTGATAAACTCTGAAAATTGAATACAGGCGAAAAGCACAAGGCAAAGACATTTTATTAAAAAAAAGTCAAAGTGTATGTCCATCTTTGAGATACAGCACTCATTTGCAAACAGAACCGTGAAAACACAAATCAGCCACGGGTAAATTAATCCAGCAATGTTTAAATATGATAGAGTAACAATGATAAAGTACATGATTGCTGCATACCAACCTCTTTACAGTGCTTTTCAACAGAACATCCACTTAAACGTGAATTATTCAGATTCTGTTAACATCAGTAAATAGTATGCCACAGTAAAGTCAGTGACTGCTCTGATACGCTGCTGCCAACCTCATCATTCACAACCATGTAAAAAGCATCATCAGCAGCTCATTTACACTGTGCACCTACTCTGTCTATTATTTAGAAAACTTGACATCACTACTACTTTCATCCTATGCCCCAAAGATCAAATGTTAACCTAAGTATGAGGAAAAAAGAAGCTATGGTGCCTTTAAGATTACTGCACATTCCGGTATTCCTTGTTTGGCCACCCACCTGTACTCTAGTTCTGCTAAGTTTAGGTTGTCTTGTAGCCAGGCAACTTTACTATAATCCATATAAAATGTCCATACAGTACCCTAATAGTATAACTCAATCACTGACTGCACCTCATCTGGACATTGTAGAAATAAGACACATCATGAGCATCAAACAAAAGCAATGCACAAACCATGAATACAGTCATGCTCAAAGTCTCATGAGCAGAGTCCTAGTATTATCAATAAATATATGTATATATATATATATATATATATATATACACATAAATATATATATATATATATATATATATATATATATATATATATATATATATATATATATATACACATACATATACATATATTCAACATATATAGGCCAAGTATTATCACTCAATATGTGTGTGTGTGTGTGTGTGTGTGTGTGTGTGTGTATATATATATATATATGTGTGTGTGTGTGTGTGTGTGTGTATGTGTATATATATATATATATATATATATATATATATATATATATATATATTTTTTTTTTATTTTTTTTTTTTCTTTCTAATTGGCAAAAACCCACAACCTGGATTACAAATGAGTCCAGCCAAGAATATCAAAGTCCAACCTCATTGAAACTAAAGAGTATTGAAGATCTTGCCAGGCAAAATAACCAATTGCCAATTATACAAAGTATTAACTGCCACTCTGTTGCATATCGCCTACTCAGAGGTGATCTCTGCCTAACATACAAAGCTATGTCAAACCCAGAGCTGTTGGACATGCTCCACTTAAAGAAATCCTAATCCCTCCGAGCTACAAGCTCTAGGGACCTAAACCTTGTCACCTCAATAACCAGAACATGCTGGGGGGATAGACTCCTGTCCCAGAGACTTCCCATACTGTGGAACAGACTACCTATCTATGTCAAACAGAGCTCGTCATTAGCACTCTTCAAGAAAAATATTCATGATTGGATGGGAGATAGGAAATTCTCCCCAGGGATGGATCACTTCTGTGGCTCTGCTCGACAGGGGCACAGGAAAATTATTTTCTTGGGTGGCGAAAGACAGGGTACATTTTTGGCTAGGCTTATATAGGCACAAGGGCCAATAGCCTAGTACCTACCTATGAGCCTATGTCCCGATAGCCACGCCGATGTGGGACAATGTCCACAAAACCCCAACTCATGGGATGGTGCCACCAAACACCCCAACTACATCGACTCAATGTGTGATTCCACTATATTGGGTAAAAGGACGCAGTGCAATGCCCTGCACACTGGGTTACTTAACCTGTTAAAATTGTTGTAAAAGTACTTTGACTCAACTGTATGTGAGCATATCATTCCATCAATGATTGAGTAGAAGCAATGAGTATTTGAACTGATAGAGTAGCAATGCACATACCTGTATAATAAATATGTAAAAATAAGAATAAAATTAAATACAACTGTATTCAGACAAATCTTTAGACAAAAAAAATTGACTCGTATCCGACTTCAGTTCCACTACCTCTTAGTTGGACAGGTCACTGAAAGACAAAATAAGATGGTTAAGTACAATAAATTTAAATAAGAGTGAAAGGGAGAGGCATTTGCTCCAAGATGGGAAAACTTTCACCATTGTGTAGTTCATAAATGGTTTGCATAGAACTGATACGGAGGTGACTGTAGCAAACAAAGGAAATTGTTATGTGACTGAAATCTTTGCCAGTTACCAAGGTCAACCAATGCAGTTATAACACATGAACACTCCGGCACCATATACTGTCAGTACTCTCCTTTCACGTACCAAAGTAATACTGCATGTATGAGACCCTCATGGAAAATCAACACTCAAAGTCCACTGAATAAGCGAACTAACATTGAGTCAGAAATACTGACAAACTGTGGCGTAATGCATACGCAATATCCCTGTGCATTCCTGGTTTAGAATGACATAAGCATTTTAAAATACAACTGTAATACAGCAAACATTTATCAGAACTTGAGCAGGAATAAATAACTTGTACCGCACTGCAATGCAATTCTTGACTAAGCCTAATTTAGCATTAGGTGATAAATACATAACTTTCAATTGACGGAACTGTGATCCGCAGTCTGCTCGCACTTTGACAATGCGGGAGATTTCAATGACCGACTTAGTATCATCTAGAAGGAAACCTCATTGTTCTCCAAACTGTGTGTCTGTTGCAGAAATCTGGAGTGGTGTTCATCTATCAACTGGCTTGTGTCCGGGGGTGGATATGTGGCAATTGAGGGCTGTATGTTTCTTGGATCATCATCTCCTAGTGTTGCTCGTTCCCTCAATCTGGTGCAGTCTGTCAGTTGACGCAGCAAAATCATTCTCTTTAATGGTATGAAGTATCTGTATTCTTTCTTCACTTTTTTACGCACCACTGTCCATCGTCCACTTTTCTTGTTAAACTTTCTACGATACCTGATAATACAAGAGAGTAAAATTCAACCTAGAGTCAAATGCAAGTAACACAAGTTCTTCAATTAATGCTTTGTCTACACCATCTGCTATTTAAACTCTCAGACACTGCAGTTATTACTTATATAATCTTTAATGTCAAAACATGATGTGTTGACTCAAGTAATTTAACTTTATCAAATTATGATTGGTCATTATTATTACAATGTCTAGAAGTGTATTGCAGATGAGGTTGAAACAGGAATGAATAGTTTGAGTGTAATAGTTGCCTTCAGTAACATAGAATGACTCTTACAAGTAACATATCTGTTTGTTTTCAGTGTTACATGTGCACTTGGAATACAGAGTCAGGAGACAGGATGTGTATTGCACCAAGTAATAGTGTCACGGTTGAAGTTACATACTTAATGCACGCTAAAGTTCAGTCTATCCTTTTGACCATTTTCAGGACTACTCAATAATGTCAGATGCCCTAACTCATGTCGGCATGTACACTAACACCAAAACATAAATCTAGACAGATATTGTAGCACATAAATGTGGAGTATTGTGCATTCTTACACTTGTCTTCCGTCCTTGTTACGATGGTATGGACGTCCATGGTGGCTGTTGTGTTCTATGGCACCCATAGAATTCCGTGCTCAATAAGCAGGAAATGTATAGGCCTGCCGTTTTGAAGCATATTTTAATATAAGTTGGTGGAACTGTTCTAATTCCGCAGTTGTTCTACACAAATAAAATGATTATAAAAATTAACAAATTAGAATGTTAGTCAGTTTGCACGGCATTGTGTAAAGCTGTACACCTACACAAAAGGTATTTACCTGTAGCTCAAGTAATGCCATATTTTCTCCACAAATTTGGGATCCAGAAGAATGTCTTTTAATTGTTCATGTGCAGGGCTTTCAGGCTCTAGCCATGGTGCAGTATGCTCTGTCCCAAGAGAGTCATGCTGACATTGTCCCAACGGTTCCTCTTCATCTGGATCTCTCCCCCACTCATGCTGGTTTACCACATGGTATAAAACACCTGTCCACCGTATATGTGGTATCGACAAGAAGACAAAAAAATTTTTGAGAGACTAGCTCATGTAGATCACGTACATGTACTGTACTAAGATCATGCATTTCCATACCATGAAATCTTCCAGGTTGTCAGAATGCTGACAGCAATGCCAGAAGTGATTTACTATTTGCTTGGTCCACTGGCATATAATTCTGCAGCCACGCTGTTGACCTGCCTGTTAGTCAATAACAATAATTAAAAATTGAGACACCTATTAAAAAATGAACTTCTAAAAAGTAAATGTCGTTGTACACTTTGGATCATATGACCATTTTGTTACATTTGTAGCAATGCATATCATGCAAAACAGGGCTTACACAAACATTGCAATAGTTGTAGAAACCTTTCTGCATAATGTTTGAGGGGGTGTTTGTGTTTCCATCCAACTAATTCAGGAGCTCAAGGTGTTTTGCTATGTAATGTTACACACAGGCAGTAAGAGACAGACAAGACTCCATCTGCTGTCATTGTTCCCTCCCTGTAATCTGGCACTGCCACCAAGACTTATGCAGTCCACCATAGTGGCCATGTTTCTAATTAGTTGGCTAAGACTTCTAAAACATTTTGTCCTTGGTGTGAAACCAAACTCATTCACCCATCTGGTTACATTACCTTTATGACATAAAAGCTTATTTAGTCAAAATGCAGAAGGCCAGCTGAAAAACAGTTCAGTAAGAACAGTTACCTTGTTGATTCGTTTAGAAATTTTTTTCGCTCCATGCCACATGTCAAAAGAATGATTCATTGATGCATACTTTGTTCCTGAAAAGAAAAGACAGGCATTCTACATTGTGTTGCGACTTTGAATGTTAACTGCTAATGAGACTGCAGAACGAAGTCTTAGTCATAACTTTGGCAATCTGTAGATGCGCATCAGTCACCACTTCATTAATATTGACATGACAGTCCTGAAAACTTTTCATGCATCTTTCAAAGGCAAAATTCTCCATTCTTGGTGAACTCAATTCGGTTTCTCTCTTGTCAACCACGTGAACAAGTAGAATCTCTTTTGTTTTTTCATCCATGCATGTATAGGTGCAGTACTATGCACAGTGTCCGGGAGTATCCATACGACCATTACCTAGAAACATAAACCAAAGGTAATACGAGTCTCACACATTAGTCTAGTACTACATAGCACAGTAGGTACTAAAAAATGATCATTTTACTCACCCATAATTGTCACATTCATGTGTTTATGATCCTCCATCATCTGGGTAACCATTTCATTCCAGTAGTCTTGCACAACAGGAACTATATACCTTCTCTGTAAACGGTAATAACTATCTTCCCGGATGACTGATAAACCAAGACACTGGGCTAGTAGTGCAATTTTAGCATAATTGTTTCCAGTCATGAAGATTGCTGCTGCTAGCATAAGATCACCTGCATGTAACCCATTCCTTACTGTCTGCTGACTCGACCACTGGTAAGCTACATGACCATTGCAGCATGCCTAAAAGAAAGAATTTGTTGTTAGTAAGTTAGCAAGTCAACTATTATTACACCACACTATGTCAGGTACTGTTGCCCTATGACACCAACCCATGATAGTACGATGCATGAGCCTTTCATTTTATCTGACAGTGACAAAACTTCTTGACATATGTCACACCTCGGCATAATGCACTTCCTTGCTAGTTGCAGGAGATTATTCTTATACACCAGTAGAACAGTTTTCTTTGACAGTGACTCTGCACAATCTTCTAAATCTATTGACAATGGTGATACACTCGTTGATCCTTCACCTTCTGTACACTTTGTGTTTATGTTGTGCAATACAAACTCATCATCACTGTCTTCCGTGCTGCGTTCTTGATCCACACACTGAACCAGAAGGCTGCTCACAAGGGTTGCCAGGAAAAGACACAACAGAAGAACACAAATGGGAAAGGGAAAAAAGTAATTAAAATGTAGTGTACTCAGCCCAAGACTGTGATATCAGTAAATGATCAGCAATCACTAACACTAATACCTTTCAAGTGAATCTTTACTACAGGATGAGCTCAAACATGCAGTGTATCCCTGTTGCTGATTAGGTCTTCGATGAATGATGAAATCTGGTCTTCTGTGTGAGGGAAAAAATAGTTATGTGAATAGGCCGTCTGTATTTGTAAGCAATTAGATGACACCATTGACAATGTAATCTGATTGACTAACCTTGGTGGTGTCGTGCATGCCACAGTTGTGCTAGATTTGCAGTTGCTCACTGCAGGGTGCTGCAAGTCACTGCCACATGGAATGTCTTCTAGTGGAACAACATCTGACATGTTGTCATCCTCACCTTCTGCATTGTGCCTGAAAAGTTAAAGTATGGTTAAAAGTGTGACTAGCAATTTGTGTTTGTCCACTGCTAGTACTGTACACAGACAGACGACTAGCTAAGTGTGCATACTGTCTGAAAACTCTGGCTTTGTCATGTAAATGTACCTGATGCTGTCACCAAATAAACTTGGTGCGGTCATTGTGCTCGACGTATTAGCTTGAAATGACATTGGTGTGGACTGCAGAGGTGGAAATGGTGACTGGATGGCATCCATAGATGACTGGTAACACTGTTTGTCATATCTGCAATCAAGTAGATATGCTTGCTTAATTACATTGTGTCATAGTAGTCAGTAGCACTTGTAAACTTAATTTTAATTAGATGAATATATATCACTAATAGCATGACATAGTAGGACATAGTTTGTACTCTCTTCCTTGGTAGTACAGCAAGTCCATCTCTTAATTTTGTCACACGTCTATCACATCTGCCTATTTTTAAATTATTTTATTTATGTAACATTTAACTTGGGAAATCCGACTTGGAACAAAGTCAGTGTTCAGTGTAGGATGGGCAGAAATGCTCCACATGTATGTCTTGGTAATGTGGGAGGAAACTGGAGTACCCGGAGGACTGCACTTCATGTACTTGTTTCTGATAAGGACTGTACAATGATACCTGTTGTATTCATTTTAAAGTGTTCGCACTTTATGATTAAGCCTAATTTAGAAAGAAGCACTATGCATGTTAAGGAATCAATGGGTCAATACGATGCACTGCTGCATGTCTGTAACAACAATTGTGACTATATCTCACTAGTGCACTGTCATTGTACAAGCAGGTATGTACAATGGGATAACTGTTACGTTAAAGTGCCTTTGAGCATTAGCCATCCTTATCACGTAATAACTAACATGCATATGAGTAATGTAATAAAATAAAAACTTACAAGTCAAGCAGGAAACGAGCCACCTCCTTATTTGATTTTACTTGTAGCTGCTGTTTATTAGCTGTCCAGCGATCAAATTCGCTCCCAATCTCAATCCGTGTCCTTCCACGCTTAGCATCCAGAGCTTTCTTCAATCTTTTCTGAGCAGACAGTGTTACTGACCTTCTCTTTCCACTTGCCTGGCTGTTGTTGGCAGACATGGTTGACTCAAAGTACCTGATCAATTCGTTAATACTGTGGATCAATTGACATTGTTGGGCAATGTTAATATACATTATCCAGCCCTGAATGACCCTTTGTTGTTCATGACCTGCACACTTTTTATCAGCTAAAGAGTGATATCAATTAATGATAGTCATGATTTTGTACACATTGCGAGGAGTCAATCATGACAGCAGTAGAGCACTATAAGTAAAGGGTTCCAGTCTAAGACACATGAGGTCATAGCTGGATGTGGGCATCAATCACACAAAACATACATGATGTCATTACTATGAAATACCCTTTGAAGCTCAGCACTGCTACAATTTCTATGCAGTCTGAATAATACATGAATGGGAAATGACAAACAGGTGACTATAAAAGAAACATGTATATGTCCTGCAGTATACTCAGAAGTCATTGTTGGAGTTAACTAATTACATTGCTTTAAAGACAATACACCAGTATGCTTGGCACTTATAATGCACTGTACTCAATTGGACAGTGATCCGAAAAGTGAGCTCCAAAATGCACATTACGCACAATATGCCACAAGGTAGCTGATGGTTTGTTAAGTATAACTGCACACAAAGTACGGAGATATTTCAGTGAGATGAACAGCCAGACTGACATTAAGCAGAAGTTTCTAAGGTTCCAGAACTAATAGGTTGGTTGTAGTTTGAGTGTATATCTATCAGGCAAATGATGGCAGACTTACAGAATGTTATCTTTATTTTTATTTTTTTTATTTTACATTTGTTGACCGGGCTAGTCCAGCTGGATAATTTCCATTTTCAGTGGAGGCCCGGGGAGAAAAGCTCCACAATTAAAACAAGGTTAAACATTTAAGCAACAATGCATACATTTTAGTGTAGTAGAAAATACAGTGAAAAAAAACAGGTAAAAAACAAATAGCCTAAGCTATATATTCATTTTTTTTTTTTTTTAGAACAGTACAGTAATTTAGTCATTTGAAATAGCAGGGAAAGATAGTGATTTTTACGTAGGGAGGTATGGCTGAAGAGCGAAGAAGTCATTTAGTCTGGATTGGTACAGGAGCAGAGCCAGAAGTTGTTAAGATGTAATAGAAGTTGTTTTTTGAAAAGTTGAAAGAAGTCTAGTGAGGTAATGTGTTGGGGGAGGTTATTCCATATTTTCCCTATGGAGTTTGAAAATAGACAGTTGCCTGCTGAATTTGTAATTCTAGTTGTGGTGACTTGTATCTTTTCGACAGATCGCAGCTGTTTCAAGTTTTTGTAGGGAGTAAGGAGGTTACTGAGAGCTGGTGTTTTGTTGGTTGATAAAGAATGTTATGTGTAATTAAGAGTTGTTGATAGATAAGCTTGTTAGGTAGTTCTAACCATTGTAATTGTTTTAAGTTATTACAGTGGTGAGTTCTGTACTGGGATGCTGTGGCAAAACGGGCTATATTATGATAGGATGTAGTTAGTTTTTTCAGGTTACCTTTAGAGAGATTGGTGTAAATAGAGGAAGCATACAGTAGGGTGGAGATAAGATGTGATTGAGCTAAGGTGGTCCGTGCTTCTGGAGTAAGGAAGGGTTTTATTCTGTACAGTGAACCTATCTTTTATTTACTGCTTTTATAGTGTTATTGATATGACAATCATAGTTAAGATTATTATCAATAGTAACACCAAGCAGTTTGGTAGTAGAGTCTGGGGAGATAAGAGAATTGTCAGCTGCAGTAATAGTAAAATTTAGTTGAGGAGATTTGTGGGTAGGTGAGAATAGTAATAGTTTTGTTTTCTTGGAGTTGAGAAGGAGACATCTTTTGAGAACCATTGTTCAACGGTTGAAAAGGTAGATTGTGTGAGTGACTGGAGTTCAGATTGGGTGGGAGCTGTACAGATGATGGTAGAATCATCTGCATATTGTATGCAGGTAGTGTTATGGATAGATGATTGAAGATCATTAATAAAGATAGAGAATAAGAGTGGACCTAATATTGATCCTTGAGGTACTCCTAAGGAGATAGGTAGTAGAGCAGATAGAGAATTTTTCCAGAGTACTGCTTGTTGTCGGTTTTCAAGGTAGGATGAGAACCAGGTTAAGGAGGAAAATCCAAGGCAAGTGAGTTTAGTATGTGTAGGAGAAGTTTATGGTTGACCATGTCGAAGGCTTTTGACAGGTCTAGGAAAAGAGAAGCAGTTAGTTTGTTATTATTATGGTTACAGTTTATTGTGTTAGTAAAGGAAAGTAGTGCAGTGGTCGTACTATGTGAGGGTCTAAATCCATGTTGAGTGTTTGCTAGTAGGTTATTTTGAAGGAGATGGTTAAGTAGTTGTTTGTGTATGCATTTTTCCATGATTTTAGCTAGTGGAGATAATAGTGCTATTGGGCGGTAGTTAGAGAGGTCAGTGGATTTGCCTCCTTTATGTAAGGGTATGATGTGTGATATCTTCCAGATTGCTGGAAAATCACTTTCTTTTATGGATCTGTTTATTAGGATCGAAACAGGGTAGGCTATAGCTTTTGCTGCTACCTGAAGGAATTCAGCAGGAAGCTTATCTCCTGAGGGGTAGTGGGTTTAAGTTTTGTAAGAGAGATTGTATGTAGGAGGTGGGTATGGGTTGAAGTTGAAGGAAGGAATGACTTTGTTGGTGTTACTTAAGATCAGTTGGGAAGCATCAGGGATAAATGGCTTGCTAGTGTTTGTATGGAAGTAGTAAAGAAGCTATTGAAGTTATTGGCTATTAAAGAGGGATTATCAGGGTCTAGATTCTGTGGGTTAGGTGTTACTATTTTACCTGGGGTAAGTAGATGATTGATAGTAGACCAGAACCTTTTTGGTTCTTTTTTTGTGGATTGCTGAAGTTCTACATAGTAGTTCTTTTTGTCTGAAATAATAGCATTTTTGGTTTTGTTTCTCAGCTCTCTAAAGGTTTGATAGTCTGTTGGGTTTCTAGAGGAGCGCCATTTCTTCCAGGATTTATTTTTAAGCCTGATCTTTTGTTTAGTATTAGAGGTAAGCCAGGGTGCTGTTCTGGTCTTTATTCTAATGGTACGACTTAGGATAAAGCAACTTATTAAAGAACATTCTACACAGATGACAGCAAGAAGGCCACAATGCCAATAGGGATGTCTGGTATTGTGGGATGCAGAAAATAGTAGTGATGTACCAAGCAGTTACTGAGGAGCAAATACATACAGTTTTAAATGTAATATATTGGATAGAGGTCTGCCTTTATAGTCAAGTCTTTGAAAGTTCTTAGGTCTTTTGTGAGTTGCTAGCCATCACTTGGATGATGATAGTCAACAACTCTATGGGTATCACAATGCATGAGTCAATGTAGATGTGATAATCCCTGCCTCCTTTGTCATATTTCATGAACATAAGTTCTTTGTCTCCGTGTCTTCTAAGCTACGCCCTAACAGATGACCTTCTTTTGTTGTTTCTTCAAATAAAGGGTGGACTCCAGCTTGTAGGCTTTTGATCTTCACAATGCATAGCAAATCACTGCTGTTGCCACATCATATGTAGATTTCCCTATTCATCTGCTAATTATCTCAGTCTTTGCTGTTAGCCTAGCCCAGAGCATGTGCATTCCTTTATTTACTAAACATTCTAATGGCCTCATCCTTTGGTCAGGGACTTCCATTTGTCTCGTGGATCTCCAGCTGAGAAATCTATTGTTTATAGTCCTGCTGTCAGAACCCTTGTTTACCTGAAAAAAGCATTCCGAAGGGCAATAAGCTACTGAATTAATGCTAACAAGACTAGTGTAATAGACGTGACTGCATTCAGCCTGCAGGACTCATACTGATGTAATACACATAGTGCATAAAACTGTCTGGAGTTGATGGTTCTGCTTAATAAAGTAGAGACAAGGTTTTTTCACATGTAAAAAGAGACAACAATTAGAAGACATGAGAAGCTTGCTGTGTAACAAGCTGAGTTTGATCTGTGTCTGCACCATGGCTCCACATTACCAACCAAATGTGTCATATTGTCAAACTAAGAAGTCATTTATTCCTGTATCAGTAAACACGGTCAGGACAATTACTTTGCAAATAAGTTTTAAATGAGTAGGTCAAAAGTACTGGGAATGGTTAGGAATGCAATTACCCCACACCAAAAGAAAAAAAGCCTGAACAGTAAATGTGTTAGATGGACAGGATGAATACAGAAAACTCTTTTATCAGTATGGGACAGTTTTATGTCTCATATTCTTGATACACAAATGGCTCATAACAGATGATACAACTGCTCTGGATAAAGTTAATAACTTTATGTAGACACTGGTGTAGCTAAGAATAGTACCGGTGACCACTTTCTTTTTAATGGGTTCTACTATCATACAGTAATGGAAATGTATGGTACTTGGCGATCTGTTTTCATTGATCTCCACACTCACACACACACACACACACACACACACACACACACACACACACACACACACACACACACACGCAGACTCATGCACAAAAACACTTTACACACAGTGATGGACTTTAAGATAATGCATGTGTGAAGTTATCCTTATTAAGGTCATCATATTGCAATGACAGTTAAGGAAATTGTTTTTGGTTCATCGGATCAGAGGATGTTAGTGGGATGCTAAGCTAATGCCCCTGTGGCCCAAACAGTATGGATAGAAGTTAAACATTGCTGTTATAAAGATAGACAGTTGTTGGAATAACAGTAATTCTTAGCATGTATTTCTCTGAATGATGTCAACTGTGAAACAGAAATTTATATCATTACTTAGTGTTATGATTTAAATTATTTTTAAACTTGCATCACCGCCTGTTCTGAGCAGAGATGGTAGGATCATAGGAGGTTACTAGATGAATTTGGGGGGGATAAAAAAAGATGGTTTAGTATATTGAAGTGATGAAGTCAAGGAACCATTGGGTGCGTGCATTAGAGAAGGAAGGTAGTTGAAGTCACCAAGGATCAGGGTCTTATGGGGTACATTGAGAGAGTCAAGTAGGTCCAGGTTGGAGGAGTGGGTTACCTGAGTCATGCAGGGGGGGTCTCAAGCTGGTCATAACTTGGATGGCTGTCTGGCCAACTGTTAGTTGCACCTGGAGTAGTTCGACTGCATCACGCTGTCAAACCAGTCTGGAAGTGTGCCTATCCTTAATGAAGATAGACATTACACCGCAATTACTATTCCCGACCTCATTTTGGGGTGGGAATATGTGCAATCAGGTATAAGCTGTTAAGGGAGGGATGCTCTACACAGCCCTAAAACAAGTTTCCATGACTGCAGAGACTTAAGGTAAGCATGTCCCAGTGTGAGTAGGGTCTCAAATGAGTGCATTTTCAAGTTAAGGCTCCTAGCATTAAGCAGCATTTGAAGTAATGCGAATGAGACTAGGGTAAGTGAAGGCACTGTACTCTGAGTCTAGGCATCATGCTGATGTAATACACATTGGTCATGATAATGTCTGGACTACAAAGTAATTCCTGCATGAGAAAGTAGGGAAAGGTTCTTTCACGCAGAAAGAAAGAGCAATGAGAAAAACTTTTGAACTAGACCACCTGTGAAGCTGACTTACAACTGGCTGTGTACCTCGGCTCCACATTCCACAACCCCTGCTGTCCATTTCTCAGCAACAAAGCCTCATTACTCCTTAGTCACATTCGGGGGGGGGGGGGGGTGAGCTCCTGTGTCGATCTTGTTTCTATGAGTAAATTAAAATGTGAACCTGTTGATTGGGACAGCACTTTATGAAAAAAGAAGTAAAATAACTAATCTTTGGCCATGATCAACACAGAGTGTTACCCTCCAAATAAAATACTGTTAAAAGATTTGTCATGCACTAACTCCCATAAAGTTCCCATCGGCTCCGAGGGAAATTGCAGTGGTAGTGGAATCTCCCTCAGTGCCGATACTTCTCGAACCCATACGGAGCCGGTCCCCCAGTCTTTCGGAGCCGGCGGAGAAGTCGACTCGGACCTGGTCGGTCTCTTCTCGGTCGTCGAGGATGTCTGATTCGAATTTAGACAGGGTGCTTCAAAGGCTTTTTCAGTCTCCGGTCTTTCAAAAGTTGATCTCGGCTCCAGCCCAGTCGGCTCCGGAGCTGGTTTCCCATCCTGCTATCTCGGTTCCTCCTCCAACAGCTTTGGCCCATTGGAGTCAGTGTTGGTGGAGCTGGTGGAGGTTGTCGGGTTGGTTCCTACCCTAACTCCAACCCCGCCCTTCGGGTCGGGGTTCGTTACGCGGACCTCCTCTGTCTGCCCCGGGGGGGACGCTTCGGGACCGATCCTTTCGGTTCCGAGCCTCCCTCTCGGTGCGTCGGCTGTGGGAGTTCCGACTGCTGTTGTGGCCTTGGGGGTTGAACCATCCCAGGACTCTGGGGGTCCCGCCTTCAAGGCCATGAGGAGTGCCTTGGCCAAATCCTCTCTGGCCACTTCTACCATCTCACCACCACCTTCCCTTGGCACGGAGACTGGCTCCTTTGCAATCCCCCTGTCTCACGACAGCGGAGCCCTTAGGCTTGAGGTTACCCCCATTGGGGGTTCCCTTCTTCCTGGAGGTCCCTCCGAATCGCTTTCGGAGGAACCTCCGAGGAAGAAACAGTGCAAGAGGAAGCACGTCGAGTCCCCTGATGAGTCTCTCACCTCGGATACCGACCTCGATGATGCGGAAGGGTCCCCCAAGTCATCCTCGGATGATGTATCCTTTGCGGGCATCTTGGAGATCGTAAAGCAACGAGGCGACTGGCAGTCCAAACCCCCTTCTGCTGAGGAGTCGGTTTTCCTCAAAGCCTTTGGGGCTCAGCCCTCCGCCTCCTGGTGTCTCCGCCTTTCAATGAGCTTCTGGATTTGATCTCTCGAAGGGCATGGGAACACCTGGACTCTGTTGAACCGGTGCCAGCTCGCCCCAATAAATTCCTTTCGGCACCCTCTGATAAGGACTTTCTTTCGAAAGGTGTGGCTGTAGATGCCTTGGTGGTGGCATCTGCCACCCAGCAAGATGTGGCAGAGGCTTCAACATCTGTCCATCCTCCTAATAAGGAGTCTAGGAGCATGGATCGGTACGGAAAGCGTACCCTTTCTTCAGCGACCTTTACACTAAGGTCTCTGAACTACTTGACGCATTTCACGAGACTGCAGAGGGATCTGGTCAAGGAGCTTTCGGATACCCTCTCTGGTAACTTACCTGAGCAATTGGCCCAGACGGTTAACTCCCAGTTGGCTACCCTGTCCTCGTTATCCAACTCGTCCATGAGGCTCATTTCTTATGCAGCCGAAGGAGCGAGCAGAGCGGGAACAGGTGTTGCTCTACGGAGACAAGCCTGGCTACGCCTGTGTCACTTTGCGGAGGCCTTTAAGTCTTCCTTTGCTGACGCCCCCTTTGATGGGTCCTCTCTGTTTGGACCCAAGGTAAAGGACACTTTGACTCGCTACGAACAGGAGGGTAAGACTTTAACTGCCGTAGGGGCCCAGTTTTCCACTCCCTTCAGACCTTATCCCAAGGCTCGAAGAGGAGGGAAAATGTGGTTCCGTAAGTCTCAAAAGCCTTACTCGTCGCAGCAGAGCAATTCCCCTTCTAGAGGCAGAGGAGGGGGAAATTTTTCAGGGAGACACCGTCCCAGAGGTGGTGGAGGCCCCCGCAACACTGGAGACCACGAGTCCTTTCATGGCTCCTCCTCCTTCCAGCATCCCTGAAGGATTACCCGACTGTGCAGCTCCGGAGCCAGTCGGGGGTCATTTTTTGAGGCACCTAAAGGCCTGGGAAAATATCACTCAGGATCAATGGGTGCTCCGAATCATCGCCGGAGGTTACACCATTCCCTTCTCTCAACCCCCCCCACCATCCCAAAGAATCCCGGACCTGCCACCCAGTCAACGGGATCTTGCAGCCAGCAAAATATCGAAGCTGCTTCAAAAAGGAGTCATCCAACCTGTTTCCGCAGATCAGGCCGGATCAGGGACTTACTCAAGATTCTTTTTGGTACCAAAAAAGACCGGGGACTTGAGGCCCATTTTGGATCTCAGCAAGTTAAACCGATTAATGAAAAAGTCCAAATTCCGGATGGTCACCTTGCAATCCATTCTCCCGCTTTTGGAGAAAGGTGTTTGGATGTGCTCCATAGATCTCAAAGACGCCTATTATCACATTCTGATAGATCAGGCATCGAGGAGACACTTGCGCTTCAGCCTAGGAGACAGTCATTTCCAGTTCCGTGCACTGCCCTTTGGTCTCACCACAGCCCCCAGGGTGTTCACCAAATGTTTGGCGGTGGTGACTGCTCACCTGAGAAGTCTAGGATTCCAGGTGTTTCCATACCTAGACGACTGGCTCCTAACTGCCACCTCCAGGCATCTACTCTTGAAAACTCTAGCAGCCACTATCTCTCTAGGCAACTCCTTAGGAATCACCTTCAATTGGACAAAATCCGTATTGCTGCCATCGCAGCGTATTCTGTTTATTGGTGCAGAAATAGACTCAAGGCAGATGTGAGTCTATCTTCCTGTGGAAAGGATAGCAAAGCTGCAGTCTCAGGTTCGGGCATTACTCCTCAGACATCGCGCTCCAGCGAGAATGGTCCTGCAGCTGTTGGGTTCCATGTCAGCCACCATTCTTCTGGTCCCCTTGGCAAGGTTGCATATGAGGATACTCCAGTGGCTCCTATCAGTCCAGTGGTCTTATCAAGACCTTCCCCTCAGTCACCACATATTGATCACAGAGACGTGCAAACAGGATCTTCGTTGGTGGCTTCTTTCCTCCAACCTGAATCTAGGGCAACCCTTCGTTCCCCCATCCCCCTTGGCCACGTTGACTACGGACGCCTCCCAGACAGGGTGGGGGGGACATTATCTGGACAGGTCGGTCCAAGGCACGTGGCACACTGACGAGAGTCTTCTCCACATCAATATCCTGGAAATGAGGGTGGTGCTTTTAACATTGCAAGCACTGCACGATCACCTCCCCCAGGGTACAATTGCCATTCAGTCCGACAACATGTCGGTAGTTTGGTACTTAAACAAGCAAGGAGGGACCAGGTCTTACCCCCTTTGCAGAGAGGCCATGAAGGTATGGGATTGGGCGATTGCTACCAAACGTTTCCTAGTGGCAACACACATTCCGGGGAGATCCAACGTGATAGCCGACAGACTGAGCAGAACTATTCTCTCCCCTCACGAGTGGTCCTTGAACGACAGAGTGGTAACACAGATTTTCACGAGATGGGGAGCTCCTTGTTGCGATCTTTTCGCAACTCTCCTCAACGCGAAATGCCAGCAGTTCTTCTCTCTCACCCCAGTTCCGGGGGAGATCCCCAAGGATGCTCTAGTCCAAGCTTGGCCCCCCAGTCTGCTATACACTTTTCCACCGGTTCCCCTTCTCCCCAAGGTGATTCAGAAGGCGATTCGCTTGGAAAGCAAAATGATTCTAATCGCCCCATACTGGCCTCGTCAAGTCTGGTTCCCCTTTCTTCACAAATATGCATTGGAGGGTCCATGGTTCCTGGACCAAGTTCCGGACCTCTTGACACATCAGTCAGGACAGCTCCATCAGTCCCTCCATTCATTGAAGCTAGCAGCTTGGCTACTCCTCTTCCGACCATAGTTAGGAGCCATTCTTTCGACCCTGAAGTCATGCATATTTTGTCCTCGGCCCACAAGACTTCTACTAAAAAGATGTATAGCAATAAATGGAAGAGGTTTGCTATTTGGGCCCAACTCCGAGGATTAGACCCTGTGACAGCCTCGGTGTCAGAGGTTCTGAAGTTTTTAGCTTCCCTGTTCAATCAAGGTTGTTCGGTGTCTTCCATCAAAGTTCAATTGGCTGCTATTTCCAATTTTCATGAGAGCGTAGAACCACCTTTAATGAGCAACAAGTTGTGCAAAGCTTTTATTAAAGGAGCTTGGCTTCTACGGCCCCCTATATCTCATCCTGCACCACCGTGGGACCTTAACGTGGTGTTAGGTGCATTAACCTCATCTCCCTTTGAGCCGGCAGCAACCTGTGACTTAAAATTTCTTTCTTGGAAGACTGCTCTTCTAGTTGCTATTACATCAGCCAGCTGAGTTTCAGAACTTCAAGCCCTATGTGTCAAACCACCATACCTGGTATTTCACAAGGATAGAGTATCTCTTAGACCAAACCCATCCTTTATACCAAAGGTTTGTTCTAACTTTTGTTTGCAACAATCACTGGAATTACCATTTTTTTTCCCTAAGTATTCAAACAGAGCTGAGTATACCTTTCACAGCTTAGACGTGCACAGACAATTACGTTTCTATTTGGATAGGACACACCAAGCACGAAAATCAGATCAACTGTTTGTGTCTTTTTCAGATAGTAAATTGGGCAAAGCCGTCACGAAAGTCACTATTGCCAAGTGGATCAGAGACTGTATCAGTCATATTTATCTCATTTCAAATAAGGAGCTTATAGTTCCAGTGAAAGCTCATTCTACCAGGGCTATGGCCACTTCAGCAGCCTTTCATTCCAAGCTCTCTATTAGTGACATTTGTGTGGCTGCTACATGGTCTTCTCTACACACCTTTATTTCTCACTACAAATTGGATGTGGCATCTGGGGGTCGAGCTTCCTTCGGTTCCACGGTTCTCAGGAGCGTTTTCCAGTGAGCCACCCAGGAATTAGGTGCTAGGGATGCTGTCCCATCTGTAGAGAATGTAGGCGAGATAGGATCACATTACATCTTTTAGTTATGTACTTACCATAACTTTAGATGTATGGGATCCATCTCGCCTACATTCCTAATAACCCACCCTCCTTCCCCCCGCCTTGTAGGCCAGAAGAGACCGGACGATCCAAATTCAACTTTTTCCTCTCTTGAAACACCTGGCAATGTTATAACAACAGTCTATGTGTGTGTGCATGTGTGCAGACAAACAAGATCTGGGGAAGCAGTAGTGGTGCATCCTGGGATACGAGGTAACTCAGCCAATAAGAGACTGCGTTCTATTGTATAGCGGCCGGGTCGGAGCCGAGGATCGGCTCCGAACCCATCTGTAGAGAATATAGGCGAGATGGATCCCATACATCTAAAGTTATGGTAAGTACATAACTAAAAGTACCTACATATGAACCTATAAACATGCATCTAAAAACATCATAAAATTTCAAAAACACACTAAATACCCTCCACTGATGAAAAAATACCCAACCTTTGAATGTAAAGCCGCAATTGCAAGAAACTACTGCCTCTCCATGGTACTGCATGCCTCCCCAGTACTAATCAATCTAAGCCAAGGTGACAAAAATAAAGTAATTCTGGTGCCTCGGCATACACTGGTTGGTGTATGCCGAGGTGCCAGAGTTCTTTTAATAAATTTGTTGATACTACTACTGTGATTTGATAATTCACTGGCTGAGTAGTTTAGCTTTGGAACTTTTGTCTTTCGTTGGATTGTAGTTCCTGGACAAAAATAAACTGTCTGCTATTGACAGGTGGAATACAGGTAGAATTACCAAAAGTAGTAAGTGTTAACCAACTTACAATAGCCTACCATATCCTCTATCACCCCCAAACAAACACATATAGACATGGAGTAATACACAAGTACTCCAGCAGTCATCCACTTAGAAGTATCAAAAAATGACTGGTTGAAAGTGCTAAAAGAAAATATAAATTTTGGGGACAACCTATATCATGAAGTTGTCAAAAAATTATGGAATACACTGCCTGTATGTATACTATCACTAAGAAACAGCCATGACTTTTAGAGGTGTCATAAGTGACACCTATCCAAGTCATGCACTAGCTATTGCACTAATCCTGGATAATTACTAACAATCCTCTGAATCACACCTCCACTCAGTGATGTAAGCTAACTAATGCAAAACTTCGAGCCCCCTATAAGCAAATAGAATGCATAGTAGTATTAATTGTACTACTTACTATCGCTGTTTATTGTGCATGCCCACTGATCTATGCAGTATCTATATTCACCATCTTCTTCTTATCCTTTCTGCTTTTTCATGGGTGGGGGTCAACACAGTGGAACAACGATCCGCAGAACAATTGGCAGAGGAGCTTCACATTGTGAAGTTGCCAGCACAGTGCACAACCTGGCACAGGAGGCACACACATTCACACCTACGGCCAATTTAGAGTGTGCAATGCACCTACAGCATGTCTTTGGGATGTGGGATGAAACAGGAAAACATGAAGGAAACCCACATGACCACAGGCAGACATGCAGAGTAGGCAAAGATGGCACCCCAGCTGAGAATTTAAGTAGGCAACCTGTTGCTTTGAGGCAGCCACACTAACTGCTGGAGCACCATGGCTGCCCTGTATATATTCAACATCAAACACAGCTATTCAACTATATTTACTACAGTTATAAAGAAGTGAATAACCTTGACACTATTTATTTGACGTGGATAATATTAACAATTTGTATAAAGGCATGTAAGTACAAAATGTTCTACAGTTGTTGCCATCTTTATAATCATATATTTTATGTATTACTCTGCATTATTATTGCGTGGTAATACATGGTATCTCTACTTACTGTCTATTGTACTACTGCATTTTTTGTACTGTATGGAACTATACTCACCCGGCCTACGCTGAGAATGTGCAGCTCTGCCGAGTCAGACTTTTACCTGGTATACGAATGTAAATTGAAATAGTAAAAATTAAGTAAATAGTACAGCAGCCATATAAGGTTGTGTGTTGAGTGACAGTCACACAGTGCACTAAGAACTTGGTATGCCTTACTTTAATTTTTCGTGAAACATATTCATGATATACCAATACACAATATAAGAACAGTGAAGCTCATTTACGTAACTTCCTTTAAGTCAACCTTGTTTTCAGATCTGAACGTACTAAGTCAGTCTGCAGGGTTTTGATTCTGCCTTTGCAAGGTGTTGGAAGATCAGCATTCTTCTTGCTGGACGCTGAATGGCACCTGTATGCTGTTGCTGTAATTATTGGTCTTATAAACTTAGAGAGGTGCGAGAAAGACATGTTAACATTTCTTGTAACATTCAGTTTTTGCCAGAAATGAGGTCTGAATTTGAATTTTAGGTGATTTTTTTTTGTGACTTCAATCCTGAGCAATGTGACATAAAACTATAAATTATAAGGAACACTGTAGCATTATGATGGAAAAATCTAGACTTTCTGAGACAATATGGCCATTTAATAGTTATGGATTCTTTTAATAAAGAACATTCATTTTTAAACTTTTGTCCATGGTTCTAATAGCTAAAGTTATTCTGAAATCATATTATAAAGGCTAGATCATAAAGCACATAGCATAAAGCTAGTGTGTTAGCACTTGCCTGGATAATGGTTTTGTCCCTGATGAATGGAAAAATAGCAACTGTCATCCCCCTTAATAAAGGTGGTACAGCAATACACCCTGGGAGCTATAGACACATGAACTTAACCAGCCTCAACTGTCAGGTCATGGAATAAAGCATCAAGGACCTTAAAGGGATTCCGGTGATAACCAAAGTCTGTTGGATGAAGGGTTTGGAGTTGACAAAGGCAGGGCATGTATGTTAAATGTGGTTGACTTATTTAAAAATGTGTCCATAGCCACAGACAAATGCAAAACTGTGCATATAACCTACGTTGAGTTAACCAAGCCCTGCTACAAACTCTCACATTCAGGCATCATTGATCAACTCTGCCATTTTAATGTCAAACCCTATGATGTCATTTGGTTCGCTAATTGGCTCACAGACAGATCACAGTGGGTCAAAGTTGGGGACTTCACCTGACCTAGCAGACATGTCAACAGTGTCGGTCCCCTATTGCTTGTGATTTTGTGCTCAGAAGTTCAGGTCAAAAGAGAGGGGCTGTAGCAGACTGATGACTGCAAATTAGGTGCAAATCAATGAAGCCACAAACAATGTCAATATACTTCAAGAGGGACGTACACAAACAAATGATTGTTGCCAATACCATGGACTACAACTGAGTCCTAAAATACACATTTGCTAAAATATGCATTATTATGACCCTCTGCCAAATGATATGCCTGCAGACAAACATAAATAATATTATTGTAAATAAGTAATCAGTAGTGAGAGACTTCGACCAACATGGGCGCATTGTGATAAGGAAATCATTGTATGTCATACACCTGATTAGGAAAGGCATTGCTGCATGGTATAAACATCCTAACTCCACTTTACCTATATACCTTAACAGGCACCAGCACCACATTGAGATACCTCAGTGATTTTCAGCTAGAAAATCCAGGGTCTACAGCACATCATACATTGACAGACTGAAGTCAATTTCACAGGACCGATTAGCGTATGGACTACTTAGTGGAGACTTCTGCCTGGCCTACACACAGCACTCTCAGACCAAAACCGAATGTAATTGCTGCACATCCGCAAATCAAATGGGACAAAGGTCAACTGCTAAAGGGACCTTAACTTTGACATAAGTTTGACTGGTTGGAGAGACAGATATGTCTCAACGAGGTTGCCATTCCTCTGGAAGAGGCTGCCAATTCACTTAAAACAGACAATTCACTAAACAGTATGATGCTTGTGGATGGGAAACCATATATTCCTTACACGGATTTTACGTATGACCCTCCTAGATATGTGGATAGTCTTTGCTAACTAAGATTTATAGTTTTGCCAAGATGCTTTATATTGGGTTTCTGTGGTATTACATTGGGCAAACATGGTTCGGTTTATAAAGGCATTCAGGTGAAGTGTCCAGTAACCAGCTATGAAAGAGAAACATAGCACAGGACTTTAAATTGCCACCTACAAAGAGCTGTCATTGAACTCCACTCTATCTTCTCTTATACTGTTCTGTATACTAGGAAGACATGCACAAGTAGCTAGATATGATAGAAACTTAAGAAAAGGAAAAAAACACAAACAACTATGGCCATGCGTGGAGAGTCTTTCAGGATTTTAAGAGAAAAGCTTGAAATGAGTGGAAATGGTCAAAAACATATATAGAAACACTGCCATTCGAGGTAATGAAAAGACATGTTTTTTGAAGGGGTGTTTTTAAAGAGTCCTGGACCAGATTTTCGGTTACAGTCTTTACTGGAAGGAGGCAAACAGATCATTTTGAGGTGTTAACACAGATGGATGAATTCCTGGAAGACCCCTCGTGCAGTTTCGGTTACAGAGAGTATGTCCTAGTTCTGTTTACCTCATCTAATACAATGTCTTGATGTGACAGAATGTACAAGACCTCCACTGTCACACAGAGCTAAGTGGCTACCTCCATGAGTATCATAGTTAACTCTGCAAAAGGGATAGGGATTAAGGTCAGTCACCATTCCCTAATTTATTCAATCATTCATAGAATGATACTAGGCTATTGGACCATAGGCCCTTATAAGCCTAGCCAAGAATTTAACCCATGTTGCCTCAAAGTCAGCACCTATTTTTCCCTGTCCAGCAGGGACACAGGTGGGATCCCAGTATTTTCTGTTTCCAATTCAGTTGTCCACGTTCTTCTTACAGAGGGCCATGGAGGTACTGTGCTTAACATAGAGGGGAGTGTATTCCACAAACAAAGGAGTGTTTAGGACACTAATCTATCCCAACAAGTTCTATTAATGTGACAGACCAGGTTAAAGCCTTTCGTGCATGTTGAGCGAGTGGAGTTAGTCTTATGGATATGTCATAACTCCGTCAAGGCTGGTTCTGAAATGGCCTTGTATGCCAGACACCAGACACCTATGAGCAGTTTGTATGAGACTATGTAGAGGGTTAGGGCTTTTCACCTATCTGTATAGGATAGGTGTTTCAGACCCTGGTGGTCTCTCCAAATGCTGCATGTGCTTGGCAAGGTACATGCCGAAGGGGGCATTGCACTGTATAATGGGTCTGATAAGGGAGGAGTAAAGGGATGCAATGACCTCCATGTTTCTGGACTAAATACCCTTATTTATGAGGCGGGCCATGTAGAAAGCCTTACGTACAACGCAGGCACCGTGGTGGTCAAAAGTGCGATTGATTTCAAACTGGGTGCCAAAGTCCCTCATGACTGATTGCATGCATAGCACGTTGTTATTAATATGATATTTAGTGGGGATGGCATTTTGACCAAAGGGAAATAAGGATGCATGTCTTGGCACTAAGTTGAGGCCATGGTTCTGGCACCAGTCATTAGTTTGGGTAAGGCCCTTTTGGATGATGTTCACATCACTAGTGGAATTTAAGACAATGCCCAGCCTGCAGTGATCTGCAAACTTGGTGAGCCACAGACCACTGGTTTTGGCTTACACAACATAAAACTATATCCCAAACAGTGGAAGCCACAAGACCGATCCTTGGTATACACCAATCATTACGGGTCTAGTACTAGAGGTGGCTTCCCCTACCCCCATTATTTTGGGCCTCATTAACACTTCTTGTGCTAAGAGGTTTGCGATATTTGAGGGGAAGAGGGTTAGCACAGTAACTCCTCAAGTCACAACATTGGTACATGTACAGCACACCACTCAACTATACAAGGAATAAAGCATACCTAATATCGGGGAAAAAAGCTTATGTTATCCCACTTCCTAAAGGAGGAAATAAGTCTGACATCACTAACTTCTGACCTATCGCCATTCTTGGCCCAATCTAAAAATTACTTCAAAAGTGCATTTACACCCAGGCCCTTAGTCATCTGATTAAACACCAACTCCTTTACACTACTCAACATGGCTTTTGGCCAGGACATACCACCAACACTGCCCAGATTTCCTTCATGGGCACAGTAAATACAAGTGGAGATGCTGGATCCATATGTCTCTGCACTCTTTCTTGATCTATCCAAAGCATTTGACACAATAGCCCACTCACTTCTCCTTACTAAACTCTCCAACCAGGGCATCACTCCCCCCACCCTTTATTGGTTTCACAGCTATCTCAGTAATAGGCAGCAATCTAGTATTTTGAAGCAGTCCTCCTCCCCTTTCCTCAATATTAATGCAGGGGTACCCCAGGATTCTATTGTGGGTCCCCTCTTATTTAGTATAATGATAAATGACCTCCACACTTCTGTCAACCATAGTACTCTTATCCAATATGCAGATGACTGTACTATAATATGCTCTTCAAAATCTCCCTCTGTAGTTTAACATCTTACACAAGCAGCAGTGAACTCAACTGAATCCTGGATGGGACAAAAACAACTCACCGTTAATACCATCAAAACTAAAGTATTGATATTCACCCCAAAAAAACAAGCCAAATTGACAAGTCTGAGTTTGCTGTCCAATCACAAAATAGTACTACTATTGATGTAATTCCCAGTACCAAATTACGTGTTGTCATCATTGACGATAACAAACTTTGACCTTCATATCTATAATAACATAAAACAAACATCAAAAACTGGGAGATCTATATAGGAACAAGTACATTCTCAGCTACACTGCACAAAAAGCTCTTGGCTCTTCATTCCTGCTGCCAGCTATCCTATATAGCACCCCCATCCTCAACAATAGTGAGTTCTCTCTAAAAGTATAACTCAACACATGCTACAACAAAGTTGCTCAATTTGCTACAAATGCAAAATACTCCCACCATGTTTTATCACTACAAACATGAAACTGTCTTTAGTTCCCCCATCACCATCCGCCTGCATGTCCCCTCTCACCACGTCCCTAAACCTTATCTTAGGCCTTCCTCTTTTCCACTTACCCGGCAGCTCCATCGTTAGCATCCATTTGCCAATATACCCATCATCCCTTCTCAGCACATCTCAAAACCAACGCAATCTCACCTCTCTGACTTTGTCTCCAAACCGTCCAACCTGAGCTGACCCTCTAATATACTGATTCCTAATCCTGTCCATCCTTGTCACACCCAGTGCAAATCTTAACATCTTTAAATTACAACGGTCAGGAAATCCTTCTACGTGGCTCACCTCATCACAAAAGGTTTGTCATCCAGGAAAAAAAGAGTTCATTGTTCCCCTCTACTCATCGCTCATTAGACCCATTAATAGAGTACAATGCCCCTTTTGGTATGTACCTCACAAGACATCTACAACAGCTGGAAAGGCCACAGAAATACCTCACAAAGAGGATTACTGGCCTCAAACAGATGCCCTACGTAGACCGTCTCAAAAAACTCCAGCTTTACTCCATCGCATATCACCTACTCAGAGGCGATCTCTGCCTAACATACAAAGCTATGTCAAACCCAGAGCTGTTGGACATGCTCCACTTAAAGAAATCCCAATCCCTCCGAGCTGCACGCTCTAGGGACCTAAACCTTGTCACCACAATAAACAGAACATGCTGGAGGGATAGATTTGTTACCCAGAGACTTCCCGTACTCTGGAACAGACTACCTATCTATATCAAACAGAGATCATCATTAGCACTCTTCAAGAAGAATCTTGATGATTGGATGGGAAACAGGAAATTCACCCCAGGGATCACTTCTGTGGCTCTGCTAGACAGGAGCACAGGAAAATAATTTTCTTGGGTGGCGAAAGCCAGGGTACATTTTTGGCTAGGCTTATATAGGCCCCAGGGACAATAGCCTAGTGCCTACCTATGAACGTATAAAACTTCACCTATGTACTACTACTGCCAGCAAACTTATTTACAACACAGTAGCCTGCCCATCCCTCTTGCATATTCTGGCCACATACCATCCTAAACGACTGTAAGATCTGAAAACAAAATGATACAGAACACTGATAAACCAAAGATCTCAGCTGGTCACATGCTATATTCTTTCACCGTCTCCAAGCTATGGAATAATCTCCCTGACTCATTCAGGACTATCAGCAACTCCACTACCTTGAAAAACACCTCACACTGCATCTCTCCTTTGACTGGATATGGACCTGAACCCCTACTCACCACCTCAAAACCAAATCTTCTCTCAGTATCCTTACTCTATCACATTCTATAACATGTCTATCTTCCCTTCCCTCTCTGAAACCAATTGCTTCTGCTCTCAGTTTAGCCTTTGCTATCCCCATTTTAGCCTTCTGTCTCCCTCTCTCACCTTTTATCCTATATTGTCCTCTGCTATTAATCAAAATCACTTTATATAATTTTTACAGCCACCAGAGTTGTAAATAATTATCCTTTGTCATTATCTGATGATTCAATGATTTGATCTCATTATTCTATGTTGTTATTCCTTATTTGATGTGCTACTACTGTCTTACATATACTGTACTGTTGTGTAATACTTTGTCTGTTATTAAATTTGTAGCATTTCTGCATGGGGCTCCACTGATAATGGGCTCTTCTGAGGGCCAGTAGCCTTTACCAGTAAACAAATGCAACAAAAAAATAATTAAATAAGTAAATAACACATATTGTCGCTATGTCCTCACTGATTTTTTCAGATAAGCCACTGAGGACATGAAGACAAACCAAACAATACCCAGCATCAGAGCCGGCCTTTGGTCAACTGGTGCCCTAGACAAAAGGTCTCCACAGGGCCCCCCCAACAATACCCGGTGCCACCATCCTGGTCTACCTGCACTATCCAGAGTACTGGAAAAGCAGCCCTGCTAGAGCAGAGCCTGAAGTGGCTGTCTAGTTGGCCTATGTCTAAGACTGGCTATGCCTGACATTACAGCTCCATACTTCTTCAGAAAATGTATCCTGATACAAGACTTGTCTTTCTATTAACGTTTGTGACAAAGAATAACATTAAAAAAATACCTCTGCTACTCTCCAGAATTTTTGGGCTAAGAAAGACTTATTACAATTATGTAGACGACACAAGAACTGTTTAAACTGATGACTGTGGAATGTTTGAACTAACTATTATGGCTTACAGATATAGCCCCATCAGTAGATGGAGACTCAAAAAAAATGTTTATTCCACTTTGCAAGGGGACACAGTGTACTATCAACCGTTGAACATGCCAACTTTGTGCCCTTATTTGACTGAGCTTTTCCCTCACAAAACAATGACCTCCTAATCCTACACAGCCATACAATCCATGTTTCCTAGCCTAATATTAAAGACTTTATACACCCCTAAATACAATGCCATCAGGGTCCATCAGGTACAAATTTAGTGACTGTCGTATGCCAGAAGACTGCAGATGTTTTGCTGAACAGACTGAAAACATGAGGCAAAACTCGGGATCTCCTGAGAAAATATGGACAGAGGAGAGGTATGCATGCACCTACACACACACACACACACACACACACACACACACACACACACACACACACACACACACACACACACACACAAAAACATTCTTTCACTATGGATAGCTATGCAACTTTAATCTCATAGGAGGTTACAAGGCTATCGACCAAGCAAAAAATTATAATGCAAGGTGAAAATGGTACGGATCTCAGCAGATACAACTCTTGCCCTACATTATTTACCATTCACAGGACAAGTTGTGTCTGTCCATCACAGAAGCTGCATTGTTTGTATTACAACTTTTAATGGTTATCTTGTATTATTCCTGATGCATTTAGCTGTGCATACTTTTCATTAACTGTCAAGTCCAGCATATACCTCCAGTTCAAAGACAGAAACTGGCACCAATAGTTCTGTGCTTTACACTGACAAGTAATTCAAATAAAATAATACAATATTTAATTTTCTTTGCTGGAGTAGAGCACTGATCAAATTTAACTATTTGCAGTCTCATCACAGATTGCATATGTAGTATCTACAAAAAAAAAAACATTAAAAGTATGACTAAATAATACAATATAACACATCTGTTTATGACCCCAATTTGACCATCATTAGTTAGAGTTTACTATATAAACACACATGTACATGTCCACAATATGCAATTTACACAAATATTCACGTGCACTCTTCATTGTGATTTTTATCAACAAATTTTGATAAGATCATCTGTAAATTATCTGCCTGTAATGCCATACATATATCTCAACTGCTATGATTTTGGCACAGCTCTTGGAGTTTCGCTCCTAGATTTACAAGGCTCGTCACAAAAATTAGATCCATTTGTGTGTACATAATACATCAATTAAACCTTCTCAAAGATTCCCCATTACTAACTATATAGGGTTTAGCTTACAAAGACCTTCTAGTGGGATAAACAAGAAAGTTCTCCTGTTTATGACTGTCTGCTATGATTTTTAAGGCTCGGAGATTGTATTCTCTACTCATCGGGGCACTTGCTGAAACAAGTTCACACATAACAGTTTACTATCCCTGTTACCAAAAACTAAATAATGCTACCCTCTTAACACGATCAACCAATACTTAACTACTAATAAAGAAGTAATTTCACTACAGTGAGTACGTAACTAAGCTGGACTCTTTCAGCAAAGGATTTTGCGCGAAACAGCGTTATTAAGAAACGGGGATAAATAATGTTCAATTGTCCGTTATAGAAATGGTCTTTTTTTGCCGCATATAACAATTCTCCTGAAGTAAGGCAGTGCAAACTAGAGACTACAACTCTGGGAAATCGAATCACTCAAAGGCTTAATAGTGACAGTGTCACCTGTTTCAGCTACCTGGTCCATCCCAGAATTAGCAAAATGCTCAAGGGCCGGACAAATACTCTGTCTTTGTGAAGTGCTGATACGATCGGTCAGCATTTATTGTGGATGTTTGCATGTTCTACATATGACTTGCTGAAGGCAGGTTAAAAGTTGTAGCTTTTCCTGCAGAGAGGGAGCAGCATGCACTTTCTTGTAATACTCGTCATGTCACCGCTGTTTAGCCATAGCAGTAAGTGAATGCAAGAATAGGTGGATAAAGCGGAGATAACGCTGTTGGATTTTGAGCTAATTGTTCAGTATTGAAAGTCCGTACCTGCTTTAATTGCTTATAATTAGATAATTTACTGCTGCCCACACATCTCACACACAAGTCTGCCTATTACTGTACAGATAAGATTAGAATGAGAATCAAGCCAGGGTTTACAGTTTCTCCAATACATACAGTAACGAAGCTTGCTATGCTTTTGCGTTCCACAAATATCTGTTTTTGCACAAACTATTGTACACACACACACACACACACACACACACACACACACACACACACACACACACACACACTTCAGTATGGATAGCTATGCGGCATTGTAGTGTACAGAGTATCAAGAGGAGGAAAGATGCGTGTGCTGTGCAGGAATAGGGCATGGTTTAGAGTTTCTCTCTTATATGCAGTAATGAAGCTTGCTTGGCTGTTCCGTTCCCCAAATCTCCGTTCTTGCTTTATACAGACTTTAGTGTGATTGTCTTTAAAACTAAATGCATTTTGTCTAATTCTTTAAAAAATATCTTTTTATAATGCTGTACAGTAACAGAAATACAAGGACTTGCGATTTTTATAAATACTGTTAGTATTTACCTGGAAAGCAACGTAGAATCAAGTTGGGAGGTAGGACCGTGTGAAGCTAAGAACAGAAGCGCTGAGTAGAATTCTTCCACAGGGAAGCAAATAAGGACTGGAATAAAGGTATGCTGCTTGTCTCTTAAAACCATCATATTCTTTCAAAACTTTTCAGAAAGCATTTTTCAATATACTTGAAATAGAAATGTTTTTTTTTAATCCGAGCTTTTTCTCCATCTCCAATCTGCCAGGGCAATTCCCTGTGCTACAACTGAGTTTGCCATGCTGCACCTCTTGTGTTTGCATCCATCTTTTCTATTACAAAGAATACTTTTTTTTTAAAGAGTGACAAGTCAATAAATCTTGGTGGTAATGTGTGTTTCTTAGATTCTCTTCATGAAAGCACTTAACCTGTTTAATAAAATCTTGGATTCCTCACATGATGTGTTCTGACCAGTTTGTGTTATTTTTGGTTATTTGTATTGGTCTTAGAGTCGAGCTTTGTTTGTTTTTTAGGAATCTTGAAAATGAGTAATTAAAATGGTCCAATCCTTGTGTTGTATATCTTTTTGAAAATATTTCCCATGTTCTTATTATTGCTTTATAGAAGTAGACTTCACCTTTTTTAAACATATTCATTATCACTGATGACTATACCAGGCTGTTAGGAGTTAGTACTTCATCCTCCAGGCTGGAAGATGGACATACCTGAAGCTGGGATTAAGGAGTTTTCCTTGCTGTTGTGTAACATTTTTTCCAGATGGCTCTAAGGAAATGAATGGGTAGTGAGTGCACAAACAGAGAAAACCATGGCTGTTCTTCATGTTTCATTGTTGCAATCAAAACTGATGAGATTTCCTGCCACATAAGTCCTTGGCTGGCCTGACTATCAGAGAATTTTCTCCTCCTCCTCAAGCTGGTAGATTCCCTGACCAGCGTCAGACTGTCTGGTTATAAAGGGAGTCAGATGGCTCCATAACCACAGATGCTAAGTTGTCCATCTTGCCTTTGTTCTTGCTGTTTGGGTTTGGAGCCGATCCTTGGCTCTGACTCGGCCATCTTCTATAGCTCGAGAGCTGTTTACTGGCTCAAGGCTACCCCTTATCCCAGAATGCCCAGTGTCAGCTACCCAGATCTCATTTGCCGCTCAGCTGCGAGGTTGCTTTGTTATTGGCTCAGGCTTAATATTGTTTTGTATTACATATTTTTGCTGTTATTGTAAAATTTTAATTGTAAAAGTGTTATTAACCTTAGTCTCTTAGTATTTATACCCTTTATCGCCTTATATTGTGTGTGTGTGTGTGTGTGTGTGTGTGTGTGTGCTTGGTTGGCCATCGCTCCTTTCTGCAGGCCTCTTTTCCCTTGAACTCATTTTAACGTAGAGAGTTCTCCTCCCCCTCTCTTATGTTAGCCGTTTAAGTTGTAATAATTATTATAGCTTTTTTTCTTATTGCTATTGTGGTTCTTTAGTTTGTTGTTGTTAGGAAAATGTCTAAAGATAACAAGGTATCTGGCTTCAAAAAGTGTGACTCATGCTGTCAGGAAATGTCTCTGACAGATGGGCACACTAGTTGTGTATATTGTTTGGGCGTTGTTCACCTGCAGGACTCCTGTTCTATATGTCACGCTTTTAGTTCAAGGGTCCTGCAGGAGTGCAAAAACAAATTAATCCTTCTGGGATTATTGAAGCCTCAGGATTCTCCAGCTAAAAGTACTCAGCCAGCGAAATCCCCTAAGTCTGTCAAGCCGTCGGCTCCACCTTCGGAGTCGACTCCTTTACTTGACCAACCAAGTATTTCAGTGCCGGCTGGTACCGACAAGGCAACTCCTCCGTCGGCTCCATCTGCTATTTCGGAGCTGTCTCGGAGCCATAAGAGACCGAGGTCTCCATCCTTGGATTCCATCTGCTCGGCACCTCAGTCACCCTTGTTACAGAGTAAACGTAGCCATCATTCTTCCCACTCCTCTTGATCCTCTATATTATCGGATCTGGATGTGGAGAGAGTAGTAAGTAGGTTGCTTAAGTCACAGGCCCTTGCAAAATTACTGTCCAGCCCACCTCAGCAGGTATCGGCTCCAACCACCTCTATTTCCGTTCCTCCTCCAACTACATTTAGCTCGGAGCCAGAGACCAAAGATCTGCAGGTAGTAAAACCGTCTGCGCTGATCATCATCTCTCCTTCAGTTCTGACGTCGGCTCCAATTACCTCGATTGTACTTTCTATCGAGGGATCTGGGCACCAGGGCTCTCTCATCAGCTCCGAGGGGGGGGGAGTGGCATTGAACCCTTGTCCGACCCCGTTCTCCCCCTCGGAGCTTCGGCGCAGGTGAGCTCAGCTCCACCATTGGCCTCGGAGCCGTCACCCTCGATGTGGAGAAGGACTCGTCTCTTTGGAGCCGGAGCTTTCTCTGCCTAGAGTTCGGGACACCTTCGAGGTCATGCAGAGTGTGCTGTCCCCCTAAACAGCTCTACTGCCAGCTCCATCAGTTCCACCCCTTTGTGGTGTCTGTTCCAACCTCTACTCCTCCTCCAGACCCCAAGCGAAGGGAATCTATGCCCCAGGACACCCCATTGGATGATACCTCTTCTTCTGAAGCCTCCCCTGATCACTCAGATGAGCCTGTCCAGAAGAAGAAGTGCAAGAGGAAGCACATAGACTCCCCTGAGTCTGTCACCTCAGATACAGACATGGATGAATTGGAAGGGTCCCCAAGGTCCCCCTCTGAAGATGTTTCCTTTTCAGACATCCTTGAAATGCTTAGACAGAGGGGGGACTGGACTTCCCTAGCCCCTACCGAGGACGAGTCTTTATACCTGGATGCATTCAGTTCCCGACCTTCCACCTCCTGGGTATCTCCTCCTTTCGATCCACTCATGTCTGTAGTGGCTCGAAAGGCTTGATCAGCTCCAGATTCTGTGGAACCTACTCCGAGGAGACTAAACAAATTTATTACAGCCCCCCCAGGACAAACAATTCCTCTCCAAAGGTGCGCCCATTGATGCCATGGTGGTAGCAGCAGCCACCAAGAAAGAGTTAGCAGAAAACTCTTCATCTGTTCATCCTCCAAAGAGTCTCCGATGATGGACAGATATGGAAAGCGAATGTTTGCTTCAGCGATCTTTTCAATGAAGTCCCTGAACTATCTATGCCATTTTACACATCTTCAAAGGGATCTCCTAAAAGAGCTTGGAGATACCCTTCAAGATCCTACAGCTGAGGGAGTACCAGCCAAATTAGCTTCTCAGCTTGTGACTCTTAATTCCTTAGTCATCTCCTCCATGAGGCCGATTTCCTCTGCAGCCGATGGAGCGAGCAGAGCCGCAGGGACAGGTGTGGCTCTCAGGCGACATGCTTGGATGTGGCTGTGTCAGTTTTTGGAACCCTTTTGAGCATCCTTCACCAGTACTCCCTTTGATGGCTCCTTTCTCTTTGTGCCTCAGGTGAAAGGCATGTTGACCAGGTGTGAGCAGGAAGGCAAGACTCTCTCTGCTGTGGGAGTCCATTTTTCCACCCCTTCCAGACCTTATGCCAAGGGTCAGAAGAGCGGAAAAATGTGGTTCTGAAAATCCCAGGGACCCTTGCTTGACACACGTGGGGATTTTTCCCCAGGGGCAGAGGGGGAAACAACAATAACAGATGCCGCCTTCATGGCAGAGGGGGACCACAAAACCAGGGTGACAGAGAAACCTTCTCTGCCAAGCCCTTCCAGCATCCCTGAAGGGTTGCCTGACTGCTCACCTCTGGAGGCAGTTGGGGGAAGACTTTCGCTGTACCCAAAAGCCTGGCAAAATATAACAAGAGACAGATGGGTACTATCCATTATATCCGGAGGTTACAAAATTCCCTTCTATCAATCCCCCATAGAATCAAAAAAGTCCATCCCAGATGTTCTACCCAATCTAAGGGATCAAGCAATCACAGAAGTTTCAAGACTGCTAGAAAAAAGAGCCATTCAAGAAGTCCCTGCAGACCAACTAGGATCCGGAACTTACTCAAGATTCTTTTTAGTACCAAAAAAGGCAGGGGACTGGAGACCAATACTGGATCTCAGCAGATTGAACAAATCTGTGCAACAAGAAAAGTTCTGGCTGGTGACACTGTAGTCCATTTTCCCTTTTCTGGGCCAGGACAATTGGATGTGTTCAATAGATCTTCAGGACGTGTACTACCATATCAAGATGGACAGACGCTCCAGGAGATTTCTTCGCTTCTGGGTAGGGGCTAGTCATTACCAGTTCAGAGCTCTGCCCTTTGGTCTCACCTCAGCCCCCAGGGTGTTCACCAAGTGTATGGCAGTAGTCACGGCTCACCTGAGGCATCAAGGATTCCAGGTGTTTCCCTATCTAGACGACTGGCTCCTGACTGCTACCACCAGGCATCAACTCTTAGAGGCACGGGATTATACACTCAACTAGGCATTACAGTAACTTTCGAAAAATCTGCCTTGTTGCCCTGTCAGTCTGTCACATACATAGGAGCAGAATTAAACACAAAAGAAATGTTTGCAAGATTAGCACAGGAAAGAGTTTCCACTATTTGTCAACAAGTGTTAATTCTAATGCAGAGCAAAAGGATTCAAGTCAGATATGTCCTCCAAGCTCTAGGCTCCATGGCAGCTGCCATTCTTCTTGTCCCATTAGTGCATTTCCACATGAGAGTCCTTCAGTGGCTTCTTTTCACGCAGTGGTCTTTCCAGGAGCTACCCATGTCTCACATGATCCTGATCACAGAAACATGCAAAAGGCACCTTTCTTGATGGATGGTGTCCCCACTAGTGATTCAGGGCAGACCTTTCATACAACCCCCTCCGGTAGCCAGAGTGACCACGGACGCCTCCCTGACAGGGTGGGGTGGGCATTATCTAGGCAGGACCGTCCAAAACAATTGGCAACCTCGCGAGTACCATCTGCATATCAGTGTCCTAGAAATGAGAGCGGTGCTCCTAGCATTGCAAGCCCTTCAAGACTCTCTTCCTTCCGGGACCATTGCAATCCATACAGACAACATGTCAGTAGTGTGGTACACCAACAAACAGGGCGAGACCAGGTCTTACCCCTTATGTCGAGAAGCACTCAGACTGTGGCAATGGGTGATTTTCTCCTAACGTTTTCTGATAGCAATGTACATCCCTGGGAAATCCAATGTCATAGCGGACAGGCCCAGCAGAGTTATCCTCATGCCTCACGAGTGGTCTCTGAATCAGGAAGTTGCGGATCTTATCTTCTGCAAATGGGGACAACTTTGCTGCAATCTATTTGCCACTCCCCTCAACACCAAATGCAGCAGCTACTTCTCCCTACTTCCTCTTCCATGTCATATACCCAGAGATGCTCTAGTCCACGATTGGCCTCAGGGACTTCTTTACGCTTTCCCCCCTTTTCCCCTAATAACAAGACTCATACAGAAAGCAAAATCATTGGGTTGCAACATGATCCTCATTGCCCCATATTGGCCTCGACAGATATGGTTCCCGTTCCTGCACCTCCACCTTCTGGATCAACCGTGGATTCTGGACCTGGTTCCAGCTCTTCTGATTCATCAATCAGGCGGGTTGCACCAGTCCCTTCAAACTCTCCAGCTCACAGCTTGGTTACTCCACTTCCAACCTTAGCCAGGCTTTCCAGTATCTCCCCAGCAGTCCGTGATATTATTGTTTCCTCACATAAGTCTACTACGAGGAAAATGTATGCTAGTAAATGGAAACTTTTTTTTTACTGGGCAGAATCTAGAAATTTGGATCCTTTCTCAGCCACAGTCCATGAAATTCTTGAATTTCTAGCACAACTTTTTCAGTCTGGTGCAGCTTCCGCTACCATTAGAGTACAGCTAGCTGCCATTTCTAATTTTCATATCAGTATGTTTAATTCTAGCATAATGTCTCATAAGCTCTGCAAGGCCTTTATGAGAGGAACATCTCTTCTTAGACCCCCAGTTAGAGATCCTCCTCCTCCTTGGGATCTCAATTTAGTTTTAGCTTCCTTAATTTTGCCTCCCTTTGAACCGGCAGCATCATGTTCCTTAAAATTTCTTTCTTGGAAGACACCTTTTCTGGTTGCTATCACTTCAGCTAGACGTGTCTCAGAACTTCATGCACTATGTGTTCGTCCTCCTTACCTGGTGTTTCACAAGGACAGAGTTTCTCTGAGGACCAATCCATCCTTTATTCCTAAAGTCTGCTCAGAGAACAATTTAAATTAATCCATAGATCTCCCAGTTTTCTTTCCCAATCACAGTAACAAGGCAGAATACAAGCTCCACCAACTGGATGTGCACAGACAATTGCGTTTTTACCTCCATAGAACTAAGGAACTAAGAAAGTCAGACCAGTTATTTCTTTCTTATGCTTTCAACAAACAATGCCTTCCAATTTCTAAGGTGACCTTATCCAGATGGTTATCTGATACTATCGCCTTTATTTATCAGTTACAAAATAAAGAGCTACCAGCTAAACCAAAAGGTCATTCTACTAGAGCATTACCCACCTCTGTAGCCTTTCAGTCTATGTTGCCCATAGACTCAATCTGTGCAGCTACCACTTGGAAAAACCCTCATACTTTTATATCTCATTACAAGCTGGATATGGTCTCCCAGAGCAGAGCTTCCTTTGGTTCTACTGTTCTGAAGAGTCTGTTCCACCCAGGATTTTAGGTGCTAGGGATGCTGTCCCAAAGAGCAAGAATGAAGGCGAGATGGACAACTTAACATAAAGAAGTTATGTACCTACCATAATGATCCATGTTAGTTGTCTTCATCTCACCTTCCTTCTTGCGTCCCTCCCTCCTTCCCTCTTCCTAGAGGATTGAGAGGAGTTCCTTTTGTTTTTCACTGGCTGAGTATCTTTTATTACTTCACATGCCAGGTAATTTATGACTCTTTCCTTGTTTAGGTGTATTGGACAACCAGTTTTTAGGTAACTGGTTACTCTGCTTATGTCTAGTGTGCACTATCACAAATGAGATCTGGGTAGCTGATGCTGGGCATTCTGGGATAAGGGGTAGCCTCCAGCCAGTAAACAGCTCTCGAGCTATAGAAGATGGCCGAGTCGGAGCCGAGGATCGGCTCCGAACCCAAACAGCAAGAAGGAAGGCGAGATGAAGACAACTAACATGGAACATTATGGTAGGTACATAACTTCTTTTTCTTTCTTACCATTGGTGCCTGAAACAGAGTGCACTGGCCAGTCTGCACCAGAGAAAGAAGACGTCTAAAACTAAGTACCCCAATGGGGAACTTCTCATGTGTTTTTTGACTAATGTTAAAGAAAGTTAATAAATGTCTCCACTGTAACAAACAGATACCAGACCTGGGCTTTCATTATTTTGTGTACCAAGTTTGGGCCCAGAACAGGGCGTTCCTTACTGTTGGTTCTGTGCTTGTTTTAATAGTAGAACAATCAAATGAAGGGCTAAGATTTCAGCTAAGCACTTTAGCAAGTCACTAGGGCCCTTGCGTACTATGTAATTGCTTGTTCACCGTCCACCAGTCCACCTAGGCTTGTGATCATCGAAGAAGGTGAAATGTTTTTGCAGTCCCCTCTGACAACTGAGTTTGTGGCACAGGCCACTATCGAGACCTGTTCAGAATCTGATATGCCACTGGGTCCCTCTTCCTCCTTACAAGCTGAAAAACTCAGCTAGTCAGTTGGGTCTGGAGTTGCTTCACAGGTTCTCGTTTTTGACAATCACTCTAAAACTGACAAAGGGATATCTAGAGTCTCTTATTGTCAGGAGATTGCCTCAGTCCACCATCCTTAGGATTCAGTTGTTCATCCGCATCCTGGCCCTAGTGCAAATGTCTCTGTCGGACCTAAACCTAAGGCCTCACATTAAAAGGCTGCATTCAGCTTACCTCAGCTGAGGCCTTCTGACTTCAGCTCCCAAACACAGGCCTATCAACAAGACCTTGTTAGATTGGCTGAAGATTTGATCTCCATGGTCAGATCCAGGCACCTCTCTTTCCCTGGTTCTGCACCTGCATCTTCCCACAAGGAGTGTTCTGATTCTTTTGACTGTGATGATAATGATAATGACAAATCCATTTATGCGGAAAGTTAATCTCTTGCTTCCTATGGGGATTTCAAATTCTGAATGAGAACCTTGACTCAGCCCCTCCTCCCAGAACATCTCTTTTGGGGAGACTTTACATATCCTGAGAGAACACTTTAAATGGGATGTGCAGGACTATCCACAATCCAACTAGAGTCCAACAGAATTTCTAAATCCTTCTGAGCATAAACCTCCTGCCATCCCTCCACCTTAGAGGTGGTAGATGGTGTCCTGCTGGATTCTTAATTGCAACCAGACTTCCCCACCCATCGGAAACCTGATAGACTTTACAGGGTTCTGGATTCCCACGTACAGCTTTTCAAGACCCTTGTAGCAGACACTAAAGTGGTGACTCAGGGCCCTAAGGGAGATAAATCTAGTACCTCTCAAAGTCCCATGCCAACTGACAAGGAAAGTAGATCCTTGGACAGCTTTAGAAAGAAACTCCACACCTCTGCTACCTTCATCATGAAGACTTCAAGTTTAATATGGTGAAGTATCAGAAAACCATTTTAGACCAGATTAAGCAAAAACTGGTGGGGACTGAAAATAAGTCCCTTTCCAAGGAACTGCTAGATTTATGCAAATCTTTCTGTCAAGTAGCTTAGCACTGCTTGCAGTGTGGCTGTGATGAAGTTTCCAGCAGTGTAGCAGCCACCAGGATCTATCATTAAAAGACATGCCAGGCTGAGGGAACAGTCCCTTCCTAAGCATGTCAAATCCAGTCGTTTGGATTCTCCTTTAGGCAAAGATTTTCTTTTTTGACCACAAAGCTGAAACCATGCTTAAGAAGAAGGAGGATAAGGCTATGGTCAAGCATTTTCTTCAGGTGCAGCTTACTAGCTTTAGCCACAATTACCCTACCAAACACTGGTCCTTTCTGGTCTTCCAGTCTAAGCCTAGGCATAGGAGACCTCAAAGGGAAAGGAGTTAAAGGCTGCAGCAGTATCCGAGACTGTGGCAAGCAGATGCCAATAGGTCTGGGACAGCCTGCCACCAGGGGCCCAGCAGAGAGCAGTCATAACACTTCCTTTCCCCTTCCCCCTCAGGTCCCACCCATCCCTCCCTAATCCCTCTCAAACTAGGAGGGCATCTGTCCCTCTTTCTAAAGTAATAGATTCTCATTACCAGAGATCACTGGGTACTGAAAATTATTCAGACAGGTTACAAACTGCAGTGCAAACAGCCTCTAGTTCAACCAGGCTTCCCAGGCATTCCACCAAACCAAAAGACAAAGGTCTTAAAGCATTGGTAGTGGCACAACAGGTAGCACAGTTGTCCTTTGGTACAAAAGACAGTATGTTCTGCTCCCACACCATGTCGATGGATTGCTGATACTGCAGTTTTCTTAAAAAATACAACTATGATCTCTTCCAGTGTTTTCATGGTAATCTTGGATCTGATGTCATTTTCATTCATTTCACAACTGATGGGTCTTGGATCAGACTCATACACTTTTTCCAGATCCTTGGATCTAACTCGAGCTCCTCCCTTTACCCATAACATCCCATTAACTTCACGTAGCTCAGATCTTGTTCGTCACCATATTGCTTCAGACACACATCCTTCTGTCTCATGTTATAGAATGTTTCTTCTGAAAACTGTGAGTTTTTACCCTTGTATCTATATTATCTACTGAATTTCCTTACATGTCCTCCATTACTTCTAGAGTCTTTCGGTTTCTGTCCATCATGCAATAACTCCCTTTTCATACCTAAGCTCCTTGATTACCATTGTTGGTACCTTTGCCTTTCTTTCTTTTCCACTTTCTACCCATTAAAAGTATCCTTTGTACCATTTTTGGTACTTTTCTGTTCTGTTAAAAAATCTTGTCTGTCTTTGCTATCTTAATTTAGTTCTGAACCTTTTGGTTAAGATCAAGTGTAGTATAATTTTTCTCAATGACAGACAAGCCAACTGGGTTCAAAAAATGTATTTCCTGTGGGCACAAGTTTCCCAACTCTGATGTCCACAGGGAATGTGTATATTGCATGGCTGTTGCCTGCTTGGATATCAGCTGCTCTATTTGTGCTGGTTTCAACACCAGAACTATTAGTGATAGAAGGAACAAATTAGTATTGAAGGAGCTGAAGCCCTTCTACATCCTCTTCCTCTTCTCTTCCAACTGGGGGTCAAACCCCCTCCAAGATGTCCAGCAAAGGGAAGCCTGAATAGTCTTCTAAAGATAAGGGCAGACCAGTTCCCTACTTTGGCTCTGACCACCGAGCCACCATCAAAAATTTCAAAAGAGCCTGATCCGACTTCCTCAGATCCTACTTCCTCAAAAGCGAAATAACTTCAGATCCAGTTGCCCTGATACTCACCAAAGCTGATACCTATTTGACTTCCATCTCCTTTTCTTTAGGAGATGCCTAAGAATTACTCCTGGCCTCCATCTACCAGCTCTTCACTTAGGGCATCTAGGACCTTGTCTGAAGCCGAGATGGATAAGATGATGAAATTCCTCGGAGCTCAGATTCAGACAGGGGTAATTCCAACTCTGTCTTTCATTGGACCCATGAGCCACCACCAACTCTCAGTTAATATTTCCTTCTCCGCTTTGTGGCGTAGTTTCAGAGCACTTAGATCCAAGATCCTTGTGGATGTCTTCACTGGATCTGTTGACATGTGGCTGTTCGACTCTGACCACTTCCCTAAGCAATCCAACTCTGATTCTTTTGGAGCAGGAGGACTCTCAGAGCCAAAGCATTGGCACTGGCATCAGTTAAGATCAACTCTGAAATTACCATAGCCATCCTTGCCTATCATGCTTCGGCGCTGGATAGCTCGGGTCTGACTACATCCTCGGGAAGTGGACTGGGGGGATTCAGGGATCGTTAACACAGGGACTTCAGCTCTGGTGCTACTGGCTTCTGTCTCTGCTAGGCCCTCTGCCTTTGAAATAGTGGAGAGGGCCTTCTCTTTGCCTAGAGGGAGGGCATCTTTGCCTCCCTCATATCCCATTTCTTTATCATCTTTGGGTCTTAGTTCTTAGCCTCTCACCTGTATCCCAGTGGTACACTTTTCAATTTCTCAGTCAGTCCCTCAAGGCTCCCCGTCACTTGCAATATCTCACCATACCTACCACTGATGAGGTCCTTCAGAAGAGAACATATAAAAGGAGACACTTAGATTCCCCTCAGGAATCTCTCACTGAAGACACTGATTTTGATAAAGGGGAAGGGTCCCCCAGATCTCCACCTGAAGATGTCTCCTTTGTAGAAAAAAAAACTCTTTTGGATCTGGCCCAGCTATGTCTTTGGTGACCCCTTCAGCTGATGAGCTAATAGACCTTGTCTCACACTGTGCATGGCAGGAGCCAGATACTGTGGAGCCTATCCCCAAGCACCCAGATAGAATTTTAACCCCCCCCCCCCAAAGGGCACAGTACACTGGAGCAAGGGGTTTCCAGTAGATGGGATGGTTCTGACAATAGCTACTAAGAAAGAGCTCACAGAGCAGAGCTCATCTGCCCATCCCCCAGTAGGGAGGCTAGGGCTTTGGACAGATTTGCTATGCATGTTTGTGGTCGGTGACCTTTGCCTTGAGGCTGTTAAATTACTTGGCACACTTCACAAGGTTGCAAAGAGAATTAACTAAAGAGCTGTCCAAATCTCTTTAAGGGTCCATGTCTGTGGAAGACCAGAACAAGATCTTCTTACAACTGGCCACCCTGCAGCCCATATCTAATGCCAAAGAAAACAGGGGACTTGAGACCCATTCTGGATCTCAGGAAATTAAACCAATATGTGAAATATTCAAGGTTCTGGATGATCACATTTCAATCCATTTTGCCCATTCTGTGAAAAAACGAGTGGATGTGCTCAGTAGATCTTCATGGCACTCACTATGACATCAAAATGAACAGGTGTTCCAGAAGATGTCTGCTCTATCATCTGGGAGCCAATCATTTCCATTTCAGAGGACTGCCTTTAGACTCATCACATCCCCCAGGGTGTTCACCAAGTGAGTGACAGTGGTAGCAGCTCACCTGAGACTGCTAGGATTCAGAGTCTTTCCATAACTAGATGACTGGCACCTAACTGCCCAACCAGGCATCTACTTCTACAAGCAAGTGACTACTTACTGGAATTATGTCTTCACCTAAGCATCACAGTTAACTACAGCAAGTTACAGCTCACATCTCTGCGGAGTCTGAAGTTCATAGATGCTTGTCTAGACAGAGTCAATCAGATAGCATCTCTTCACACAGATCCCAAGTCAAGAAAGTGATTTCATATTCTTGTTTTCTAGCACAACTAATCTTGCAAACCTTAGGATCCATGGCAGCAGCAATCACTCTGGTTCCTTTAGCCAGGTTTCATATGCAAATTCTGCAATTGGCTGTCTCAGTGCAGTGGTCTATTCTTCAGCAGCCCTTGCTCACCCCAATCAAGATCACTCAAAATTACAAAAAATATTTTCTTTGGTGGCTTTTTTCAGACAACGTTTTTCAAGGTCATCCTTTTGTTCTCTTGCTGCCCTTGGCCACTGTGACCATGAATGCCCCCCCCCCCCAAGTCTGGCAATCGGTGATCTCTTCTGGTTGCTTTCTTATAGCAAAGTACATATTGTGGAAAGCTAGCATGCTTGCAGACAAACTAAGCAGTTCCAGTCTTATGCCTCTCGAGTGGTCTCTCAATATCAAAGTGATGGAAAGAATTTCCTGTTGATGGGGCCAGTCATGCAGCGACTTTTTCACATCTCCTCTCAACAACAAGTACAGCAGGTTCGTCACTCTGATTCTCCCTCTGGGGAAGTCACCAAGAGATGCTCTATTTACAGTTGGCCCTCTGGTCTCCTTTATGCTTATCCCCATTACCTCTAATCACCAAATTCATACAGAAAACTTACAGGTTTAAGAGCAGAGTTGTCCACATTGTGCTTTTTTGGCTTCATCTTCTGTATCAACCCTGGATACTGGACCCCAGTGCAGACCTCCTGTCTCACCATACAGGGATGACTTATCCGGACATAACAGAACTCAAGCTGACTGCATGGTTTCTCCAATTCCACTGATGGATAGAAAGCCCAGGCTTTCCTCCCCAGTCTGACTTATTTTATTCTCTTCTCAAAAGACAGCTACTGGGAATATTTGCAGAAGTACACAGAAGATATTTTCATTATGGGCCCTTAATTCATTCATTCCAAAGGAGCTCAGGAAGTTTGCACTGTAACTTCCAATGGGCAGGACCTAAGCATTTTGATAGAATCAAATGATGTCTTCATATTTCAAATAAATATTCATATCTCTGGAACCACAGAGGTTATGAAAGAAGTTTACATGGCAAACCCTTCAGCACAAGCTGTTTTTATAGTGGTAGTATTGTTTAAGTTCTAGGTTTTAAACTGAACTTTATAAGTCATAGTAAAAACAGTAACTATTATGTTTGTAATATTTTGTAAACAGCTTACAATATCACAACAGCCACTTAAGTTATATACATGAGTAACCAAAATCCAAAACCAAATTAGACCAGTAAGATCACTTCCTGAAATATATATCCAAAACAAACTTAAAGCGAGAGGTGATGCCACAATGGAGTTTTATTAACAGACGTATAAAACTGTATAAAACCAAACAAGATGACCGCATTCGGCTTCTGCCTTCTTCAGATCTGTCAGTAGCCAATCAGAAACTCAATTAAATACTAAAAACAACCAATAAAATCTGATTATGTTATTACAGCTAGTAGTGATGACTTCAATCCCATTCATAAGTTCCTTATTCTCATTCAACCAATTATAATTTAAAGTGAAGGGGGTGTGCCCAATCAGTATCAGTACTTTAAACGATATCTCTCCAAAATAGGTTTCATTGGTAGAACTTCATTTAAGCCAGGTTTTTTATCTGCCCTCAGGTCAGCTATCCATCTAGTCTCTTCGTATTCTGTTAGTTGAGGATAGAATGAAAATTGAAATTTACCTGCACTAGACAGAGGTTAAATATTAATGCAGTCGAGTTTGCCATTGTGTAAGCTTTAAGATGAAATCTTTTAAAATCTTGTTCATAGCATGATTTTGGAATTATTGATGTAAGTATGAAAAGCAATATTTGATGTCTAGTGGCATCAGTAGGAGTTAACTGCAGAAGTACCTGCAGGTGTCACTTGGATGTAATGAGTTGAGAGATATGGACCATTTTCCTGCCCCTATACCAGCTATACTTGAATATTTAGCTTCAATTTTCAATGAGGGGGCCAGTTTCTTTACTATTTTGGTTGCCATTACAAACTTACACTGTGGTGAAAATAATTTGTCCTTAGCTTCTTCTAGATGATGTTAGGCCTCTCTAGAAGGAACGTTCTTGCTTAGGCCCCAGTAAAGTATTCTACCCATCCTTTGAATTTAACTTACTTGCTACCAAGTTTGACCAAGGGGCCACTTGAACTTTTATCCAAGAGAAACCTAAAGTTTTTGCCCTGGAAAACTATTTTTTCTAGTTGATGTTATATCAGCTAGATGAGTATCCAAACTTCAGACTCTTTCCACAAAGTCTCCTTGACTGTTTGTTTTTATATAAGGGCAGTATTTCTTTATGGACCAACCCATCTTGTTTGCCTAAGGTGGCTTCTGAATCTAATATTAACTAGGTCATTAACCTCTCAATTTTCTTTACAAATTTCTCTAATAATGGAGAATAAATTCTCCATCTTTTGGATGTCCTTAGGCTTAGACATATTTGGTTCTATCTCCATTGGACTAAAGATTTCTTGAAAACTGACCAGTTTGTATCTTCTCACAGAACAGAACAGGCATGGAAGTTTCTAAAGTAACTTTAGCCAAATGGTTAACAGATTGCATTTCTTTTGTCTGTAGAGAAAGAGGATTGCCTTTGCCTAAGCCCCTAGAGCACATTCCACAAGGTCTGTGGCTGTCTCTTCAGCTTTTTGGTCAAGAACATCTATAGATGATATTTGTGTTACTGCCACTTGGTCCAATGCTCATACCTTTGTTGCTCATTACAAACTGGATTTTGTTTCTAGGTATAGAGCTGCCTTTGGCTGCACAGTACCCTGAAATATCCTTCCATACGGACCCCACAAGGTTCATCTAACTGGGGACTTTGTCCCATCAGTTGAAGAATGAATGAAAATGACAACATCAGATAAAAAATTTATGTACTCACCATAACATTGCATCTGTATTGTCCACTTTCATTCTCTCTCAGCTTCTCACCCTCCTAACCCCTTCCCTTTGCCACTGAAGAGACCTAAAGGATAATACTTTGTGAATCTCTGTTCCTTGTTTGAGCTCCAGTTTTATCTCTTTTATCTCTACCTTTTTAAATTCCTGATAGTATCAACCATGTTTTTACTGATGCAGCAAACTTGATCTGAAGTATGTAAGGTCAGTGGGGCATTATGGGTAAAGGGAGGAGCTCGAGAGTTGGATCTGAGGACCTAGAAAAAGTGGCTGAATTGGATCCGAGACCCATCAGTTGAAGAAGAATGTAAATGGACAATGCAGCTGTAATGTTATGGTGAGTAGATAACTTTTTTTTATCTAAAGGACGCATACCTCCATATTCCCATATAAAAATCTCACAGGCTGTTCCTGCCCTACAGAGCAAGTGTGAAGAATTATCACTTCTCTGATCTGCCCTTTGGGTTGTCTGCTGCACCCAGGGTCTTCACAAAATGCCTAGCCCCAGTGATAGCCTTCTGCAGGTCAAAGGGCTTTCAGATTTACCCCGACTTAGACAACTGCCTCATTCAGGCAACAGATCTAGAAAGTTCACCATCAATACCCAAATGGCTCAGACCATCCTAACAAGCAGGATTGTGTTTCTGGGGGCTTTTCTGGACTCATCACTTCAGAAAGCCTTTCTTCCTCCAGACAAATTTACCTTTCTGGCTCTGTACTCCTAAAAGATGCCCATTGGGAACCACCTCACCTCTTAACACAGAACAAGGGCTTGTTGTGCTAACAGAAGAACCAGAACAATGTATTCTTGGGGCACTGCCACAAGTTACATATCCACAAGTGCTTCTGTAAAATGTCTTCCACATTCAGCACCACTCTCACCCAGGTGGGCAAGCTGGTATTTGCTGCAAATCTCTTTCCCTCCCAGATAAAGCCATAAACATCGACTTCATTACTAATGTTATAAAATCCTTTGAGATAATGCATGTAATCTTGCAAGCCAATAGTCACAGTAACAGTTAATTTTGCATGCCACTAAACTTGCAGATATTGATTCTCCTCTATAAACTTTTAGTAAGATGTACTGGAGAACATAATGCAGGCTTCAGAACTTAAATATACATGTTTACACAGCTGAAAAGAAAAAAAAAGGTTGGGAGGGTGGCCTAATGGTTAAGGTGTTTGCCTTACAAACACAAGGTACACGGTGTGAGTCTCACAAGGGATAATTGGCTAGGCTTAAAATGGCTCGCAAGGGCAGTTAGCCTAGTACTAACCTATGAACCTATAAAATGAAATTTCAGCAAAAGAAAAAAGTGACAGAATGGACAAATATTTTATCTGATGGCAGATAGGTATGCAGCACTGTAGAGTCATGCGTGGAGGCAACACTTCTCATCCTCGTAAAGAAAAAGGAATATAGTCAATAATAATGAGGGATGAAGACCCAAAATTAAGGACACCTTTTAAATATTTATTCTATAAATATTTAGTTGCTAGAGTAACAGGCGTTGCATTACCTTTTATTTTCTGGCCTATATGATGTCTGAAACTCAAATGCCTGTATTCTTTTGTCTATAGTTTTCAACTGTTTGGCAGAACAAAACTAATTTTACAATGAGCAGTCCAAGAATATCATGCAAAATTGAGGCTATTTCAAGAAATCAAGGAGAGGTGAAAGCTATAACTCAGGCTGGAGTCAGACAGCACTAGTAGGCAGAGGCATCCCTTCTTAATTTAATAAATAGACTCACTTAGGTCTTTGACACAAATTCAAGTCTCCTGCTATTTTAGATTTGCATGCATGGATGGCAGAGCTCTTGCAGGTAGCAGCAGCCCCAATATGGAATGATATATACCAACAATCTGTTAATAGCAGGCAAAACCAAGTTAAGCAATAAAGCAGCAATTTAGTAAGCAAATACAATTGAGCTAAAGGAAAAACACATTTCAGTTCATGGTCACTTGGTTCATTTTTTAAATTACAATCAGTACAGGTTTTTGATGGTGTCTGGTTTTAGTGATACTCAGGGCTCCATCTGTTGGTTCTCTCTTGCTCCTTGACTCCATTCTGCCTTAGACAAGCTACCTTCTCATTGCTTCTAAAATTAATCTTGTGAAAGAGCAGAAATTGGAACTGTCTAAACACAGCTCAGAGCAGCAGAGCAGACATGAAAATGAAAGTTAAAACTGTAGCACTCCATTAAAAGTGGAGTGGTTGAGAGGCATGACAGATCTTAAAATGGCAGTTGAGAGGCATGGTGTTTGGGTTGCACTTTCAATTTATGCCTTTACATTTTGAACTATCTGCAGCCCCAAGGATTTTCAGAAAATGCCTGGCTCCAGTCATAGCCTTCTTCTGACTTCAGGAAATCCACATTTATCCTTACATGGGCATTTACTGCATCTTAGCAGATGCTGCCCAGTACTGCAAGGCATCTCTCCTTTTCTCCATACACCTTTTCAAAAGCTATGATTAAAATTAAATCCAGAGAACTCTTTTCTGATTGCATCTCACTGGTTAACTTTTCTGGGATACATTCTAGAGATCTCTACCATGGTAGTTTACCTTCTTCCACTGAAAGATTCTTTCTGCCATGTCCAGTTGTTGGATGTGGCTCAACATTCTTCTTCCACAATGCTCTGTTTTATGGATTATGGATAGCAAGATACAAGCAGTGAAAATGTTTTTAGTTCCCTTTAGTTTTATACACATATCAAGCATATGTTTTCATCAACCATAGGAGAAGCTGTGGATAACAATTAGAAAAAGAGTTGAAGGCTTTTATCTGGGAGGGGGAAGAGGACAAGTCAAGTGGGACAAGTTGATCTTTCCAATAGAACAAGGTGGTTTGTCATTACCTGATTTGAAGGGGTTTTTCAGATCTATACAGCTAAGGCGCCTATACATAGCACAAGCAGAAAGCTATAATTCAAAGTTGAAAAAGATGTTGATGAAATGGGAGGAAACCCAAGAAATAAAGAGAGCTGGGGGACTCTCAAGAAACAGGGAGAGACTGGGATTTTGGGTCCAGATCCTTAAGGAGAATAACAGTAACCATACAGAATATTATAGCCATAAACAAACAGAAAGTATTGTAAGAACTAAGCCAACATGGTAACGGAGAAAGGAGATTCTGCCAATAAGGATGACTGCAATTAGGAGTATAGAGAATAGGCAAGAGGGGGGCTTGAATTTAATGGAGAAAACTGGCAAAAGAACCAAGGTATTAGGAACAAATAAAATGAAAGGTAATAGAATAGAAAGAGACCATAAATACATTTAGATTGCAAGCTAGAGATTGCCTTCCCTATCAGGGATTGATATCAGTGTATAGGGCAAAGAGAAAGGAATAAGAGGATCATAAGTGAAAGATCAGCACTGGTAGAGTTTTTAGTAGAATCTTGAACAGAAGCTGATGTTAATAAGGGGATAATTAGTATGCCATATAAAATATTGTATGATAGCTACAAAAATCAGAGGATGTTAGAAAGTATTGGGAAGAGAGATTGAATAAGCAATTCATAAAGGAGCAATTGGAAGATATATGTATGGCTCCCAAATATGCAACAAAGTCTAGAAGATTTAGGATTTTTGCTTGGAAGTACTTGCAGAGGTATTTATATACCCTAAGAAGACTCCAAATAATTTTTCCTCAGGTAGATTGTAAATGTTGGAGGTATGATGGGGAAGAAAGAGGTAATTGGGAACATATTTTTAGGGAGTGTAATGAGTTAGCAGACTTTAAAAATTTCCTGCAGACTACCCTGTCAGAAATACTGGGTGAGCAAATGGGTGTAACTAAAAAAATTAGGTTTTGAGCTATGATACAAAATTGGAATAGCCTAGACCATAATAAAGCTTGCTGAGTTTAATTCTGGTGACTGCCAAAAAACAGTTACTAGAAAGTGGAAATCAATCTCTAAACCAACCGTAGGTAGTAGTAGTAGTAGCAGTGAATATATTAAGAGAGATAAACGAATTAGAAGTAGGAACAAATTACATAGAAAAATGGGAATTGTGCGAATAATACATGCAGAATAATGTTTTGGAGGAGGAGGAGGAATGAGATTTAAGGGAAGGCAGGAACTGAATGAGCTATGTAATGTTCGAATGTCAATGACTGTATAGTAGATTATATGTGATTACTGTTTGCAACTGAATATGTCAATATGGTTTGTTTTCATTTATATAAATGTATGATAGTCTATGTCATAAGTGATAATTCAATAAATGTGTTTCTTGTTTAAAATATAGACTATTTCCACAAGGGATTTCCTCAAATTTCTGATTTATATGCCATCAGCTATCCTCATGGTTCATCTAGCCAGACTTCACTGAGGAAGATTCAGTGGTTCCTCAGATTTGTCAGTCCTAGCATCTACATCACCTATATTTCCTGTTCTAGTCCTAAATTTCATCAAAAAGGAACCCCTTCAGTGGACCTACCAATTAAAAAATAAAATGCAGGTATCCTTCTTTATCCCCACATTCCAAATCAGTCTGTCACCACAAATGTCTTGGACTTTGCCTGGCGAGCTGTGTCCATCAGGATCAAAGTTCTAGGTATATGGGATACCCTCTTTCAGGAAGAAACATGTAAACTTCATGGAGACAATGGACCTTATAAAGACAATAAAAGCTTTGAACCATTTCTTGACTCCTGGACCACTCTTGGTAATAATAGACAACACCACATTTATGTGATATATAAATGGAGGTAGCAGTTTGTATTAAATTTGTAATCATGGTTAGCCACGATTGCTTGGTATCTGTTTGGTCAGAGCAGAACACAATTGCAACCTCTCTGAGTAAATCCAGGACAGACTGTCATGGAAGGATGTTATACACATTGGTCTTCAGGAGAGTGTCCACCTATGGGAAACTCCCCAAGTAGATAGTGTTCCTTCATTCACAACAGACATTTACAGAAATTCTGTGCCAGGATTCCTTGCAAACAAGCTTGGAAAATAGATACCTTTCCTTTGGATGGGAATGTTCCTATATGTTCCTTTATGCCTTTCCTTCCTTTCTTCCTTCTGATTATCAGAGTGTTAATAAAGATAAAGGAGGGTTCAATAAAGATACTTCTGAACACCCTTTTGGTCCATACAACATTAGTTCTCACTTCTTATGCACCCGGCCATGGACATTTACAAAATCCTTCCTGAAAGAGTGGACGTATTTACACAGGCAAGGGATATCTCATTCACCTCAGCATTCTGAACCTACACCTGCCATTATGGATGATAGGTTTCTAATCCTATTTAGGCACCTCTTTACAGAGAACAAGCAACAGGTATTAAAGGAGGATAGAAATCCTACTAATATAAAATCATATCTAGGCAAATTGAAGAACTTTTCCAGGTGATGCCGTAATAGAGACCAGGACCCAAACCAGGTAGCAACGGTGATTCTCCAGCACCTATGCAAATTGCTCAAGTCTGGCCTGTTGCGCTGCTATCAAAGTACATCTTTTGGCCATTTCTGCCCATCTTCTATTAGATCCCTCCTTTCTTCTTTGTTCCAAATCAAGCAGTTCTTAAAAGGGGCTTTACATATTAGACCACGTAGAAAGCAGGTGGCTCCATCATGGGATCTTAATTTTGTATTGGAGAAGCTAACTGTATCTCCATTGGAACCTGCAGCTAGCTCTTCCCTTAAGTGTTTCATTTGGAAGTCAGTTTTACTTATTGCTGTGATTTGGCTAGTTGAGTGTCTGTGTTACAAGCCTTGTGTCTTCTTACCCCTTTTTTGTTTTTTCAAAAAGATAGGGTGACTCTTGCGACCAGTCTTCCTTCATGCCTAAGGTTGTTTCTGAGTTTATTTTGAATCAGTCTATTCATCCCCCTGTATTCTCCCACAAACCTAAGGACTGTACAGAGAGAATTCTGTATATCTACCAGGGATATTGCATGAAATCAGGGAGAGGTAGACAAGGCAAAAGATTTCTGATGGCCAGACTATCTCCCTATTACTTCTGAAGGGAAGAAAAAAGAGGCATTCATTTTCCTAGTGAACCACATAGAGATGGATATGTCAGACTATACAGTTCTGCTATTCTCACCATGGAAAAGTCAAGTCTCCCTCTAGTAGAACTGTGGCTACATCTGGGTCTTTTGGAAAGGGGTGGACTCTAGAGCAATTCTAGAGGTAGCAACATGGTCCTCTGCACACATTTATACTTAATCAGCTCTAAAAAAATTGCCTAATTTTCCAGTGTCGTAACAGTATTTGCTATATCTAATCTCCTGGGTCTTTTTGACTGTACATGCTTCCTCTACCCTTTCTGTCTAAACTGTGACAATCATCCCATATAGCTTTATGTTACTGCACTAGTGATGTATGTGAACATCTACTGTTATGGTAAATTTATTTACACAGCTGTGCTTTCTTTGGTGCCCTGGAAGAATTTTCTCCTCATCAATATGAATATCATGTTGGGTCTTGGCTGTAAGGAGGCTGCTGGCATAATGGGACTAACCCAGTCAATGAAGTGTAACTAAATAAATAAATAAAATAAAAAAATAAATAAACAAAGATATTTGCAATATTGTAGTTTATAAAAGAGGATCTGATGTCAGTTTTCATTCTATCCTCAACTGTAGGGTTAGGATTCAAACCTCGGATCTGACTCTGCCGTTACTAAAGCTTGTGGTAACCACAAAGCTCTCAAGCTTCTCCTTTGCCCATTATGTAACCACCCCTAACATACCCCAGATCTCACTTTGCCACTTTTCACAAAAAGAGACGTGGTCACCTGTAGCTCTCGAGTTTCATTTGTACTGTAAGCAGTTAAGTGACTTTTCTGTACAAAAAAAATATATTTATAGTATATTTCTCTTATACTTCTTATCCCTTACCTTCATACTTTAGTGTACAGCTTTATTACCTTTGTTGATAGTTTTTTTGCTTTGGCTGTTTTTACACTCTTGTGTATCTTTAATTACCATTGTTGGTAAAATTTTTCCTTTTTGATTTCTTCTTTCCAAAAAAAATTATATTGTGTTTTGTTGTTTACATTTATATGGCTGAGAAGGGTCCTTCCGGCTTTAAAAAACGTTTGAGTGTGGGCACAACTTGCCTATCTCAGATGCGCATACACTCTATGTTTATTGTCTAGGTTCACAGCAGCTGCAGGAGGATTGCTGTATTTGTCATAATTGTAATCCCAGAGCAATTGTAGATGGAAAGAATAAGTTGATTCTGAAAGGCTTGCTGCCATCATCAAGAGGAGGCACTTGGACTTTCCAAAAGAGTCAGACACTGAGGATATGGACTTCGACTAGAGTGAAGGGTCCCCATGATTACCTCCAGAAACATCCTTGAGATCCTGAAACAGAGAGGTGGTTGGACCCCCAACAACCCTTACTGGAGGAGTCAGTATGTCTGGAGGCCTTTGGAGCTGGCCCATCTACTTCCTGGGTTACTCCGCCTGCCGACAAGCTTATTGATTTGGTCTCTTGGCGGGTGTGGAAGGAACCTGACTCCTTTGAGCCATTACCTAATAGGTAAGATAGGATTCTGGCTCCACCTGTGGGGAAGGAATTTTGGAGTAAGGGGGTTACCTGGTTATCTCATGGTCATGGTGGTGGCCACAAAGAAGGAACTTGCTGAACAAAGTTCCTCTGTTCATCCCCCTAAAGGGAGTCTAGGGTGATGGACAGATTTGGGAAACATGTTTATGCTTCACCGGCCTTTGCTGTTAGGCCACTGAACTGTTTGGTACATTTTATTAGGTTGCAGAGGGATTCTATCAAGAAACTTTCAAAATCCCTTTCAGGGACCATTTCTGATGAGGTCCAGTCATCCGTGGCCTCAGTTCACTACCCTCCAATCCATTTCAAACTCACCCTTGAGGCTTATTTCACATGCAGTTGAAGACACCTCAAGGGCAGTGAGTTAAGGCATATCCATTAGGAGGCATGTCTGGGTGCATTTATGTGATTTTGTGGAGCCCTTCAAGTCCTTGTTTGTCAATGCTCCCTGTGATGGCAGTTCCTTGTTCAGCCCAAAAGTAAAAGACCCATTATCTAGGTGTGAGAAGGATGAAAAAACCCTCTCTGCAGTGGACGTATGTTTTTTGACCACTCAAAGATCCTTTTCTAGGAATCAGTGAGGTGGTCGAAAAATGTGGTTAAGGAAATCCCAGTGTCCTTTCCAGGACACACATGGAGAAAGTTCCCCTAGGGTCAGAGGGGGAACTCTAATGGAATACAATGCCCCCACAGCAGAGGAGGCCTGTAAAACCAGGGTTCCGAGATTATTTCTCTGACAGACCCTACTAGCTCTCCTGAAAGGAGACCTGATTGTCACCCTCTGGAAGCAATCAGGGGTTGTCTATCCCTGCATCAGAGAGCCTGGCTAGAAATGACAAAAGATACTTGGGTGTAGATGATTATTTCCAGAGGCTATATAATTCCCTTTTCCTTCCACCTCCAACAATATGCAAAATTGTTGATGTTCCACCCAGTCTGAGGAAAGAGGCAGCACTAGAAATACAAAAGCTGCTAGAAAAAAATAGTCATCCAGAAGGCCCCACCAGACCAGATAGAATCTGGAACTTACTCAAGATTCTTTTTTAGTGCCAAAGAAAACAGGGGACTGGAGATCAATTTTTGATCTCAGCAATATGAGCAAGTCACTTTGACACACAAAATTTCAGATGGTCACAGTTCAGTACATTCTCCCATTACTGGGCAATGATGATTGGATGTGCTCGATAGACCTTCAGGATGCATACCATTACATAAAAATGAGCAGACAATCCAGAAGGTACTTATGCTTCTGGCTGAGAGCCAGTCACTACAAGCTCAGAGCACTGCCTTTTGGCCTCACCACAGCCCCCAGGGTGTTTACCAAATTCATGGCAGTGGTGACAGCTCACTTGATACTGCAACTATTTAAAGCATTTCCATATCTTCATGACTGGATCATTACTGCCTCAACCAGGTGTCTGCTAATCAGGGGAAGAGATCAAGTACTTCAGATTTGTTTTCTTCTGGGGCTAACCATAAATTACAAGTCTCACCTACAACCAGCTCAAATTTTGGAATTCATAGGAGCAGTTTTCAGCACAACATCAGTGACAGCTTCTCTTCCTCTCTCAAGAGTACAGACTGTAAGATTCCAAGTCAAGAGAATAATTTGCAGTACCAATGTTTCAGCCTGGTAGATCCTTCAGGCCTTGGGGTCAAGGTCACCTGTCATAATCTTAGTTCCTCTAGCAAAATTTTCTATGAGAATTCTTCAATGGATGCTAACAACACAATGGTCCATTCTTTACCAGCACATGTCAACACAAATAAGGATCAGTCAGGCATAGGGGTTGGGAGGGTGGCCTAATGGTTAAGATGTTTGCCTTACAAACACAAAGTGCAGGGTTTGAGCCTCACAAGGGATAATTGGCTAGGCTTACAATGGCTTGCAAGGGCAATTAGCCTAGAACTAACCTATGAACCTATAGAAGAGGTACCTCTGGTGGTGGATTCAATTGTCTGGTTCTACAAGGCCATCCTTTCATTTTCCCTCAGCCCAACACCGTAGTGAACACAGACATTTCCCAGATTGGGTGGATGGGCACCTTTCTGGATAGAACAGTCAAAGTCACTTGGTCCCCCGAAAATGACAACTTGCTTATCAATGTCCTAGAAATGAGAGCAGTGCTTTTAGCATTACAGGTCTTCTAGGATGCTCTCCCTTCAGGGACAGTTGAGATTCAAACGGACAATATGTCAGTAGTTTGGTACATTAAGAAACAAGGAGGGACCAGATCATACCCCTATTGTTGAGAAGCACTCAGAGTGTGGCAGTGGACAATCTCATCCAACCGCTTTCTCATAGCAATGCACATTCCAGGAAATCCAGTGTGATAGCAGACAAATTGAGCAGGTCCGTTCTTCTACCTCATGAGTGGTCTCTCAACAGGGAGGTGGCAGAAATAATTTTCTGCCAATGAGATCAGTCTTGCTGCACTCTTTTTGCTTCTCCTCTAAACAACAAATGCAGCAGCTACTTTGTCCTATTCCATCCTCAGGGGGAGTCACAGAGGAATGCTCTACTTTATAATTGCCCCCTGGTCTACCTTATGCTTACCCACCAATTCCTCTAATTCCAAATATCTTGCAGAAAGTAGCCAGGTTGAAGAGAAAAGTTATCCTCATTGCACCTTACTGGTCTCATCAGGTTTGGTGCTCATTCCTGTGCCTCATCCCTTATCATCTTTGCCAAACTTGGATACTGGATCTGATTTCAGATCTCGTATCACATCCGACAGACATGGTTCATCCGGATATGTCAAATCTCAAGGTAGCAGCGTGTTTTCTCCAATTCTTTTAATAGCCAGATAACTGATGCTCTCTTCCCGTGTTCGTCATATACTTTTATCTTCCTATAAACCTTCAACGAGGAAGTTTTAATCAAGTAAGTGGAAAAGGTTTGTTTACTGGGCACGACAAAAACACACTGATCCCTTTTCAGCCCTGACAAATAATGTACTTGAATTTTTTACTTCCATCTTTAATGAAGGGACGAACTCCTTTGCTGTTAAGGTTCAATTGGCAACAATTTCTAATTTTCATATTGTATTTGAAAATTTTTCTGTGGCATCTTCTAAACTTTGTAAAGCATTCTTAAGAGGCACTCTTCTCTTGACACCCCTTATAAAGACTCAGCTCCACCATGGGACTTGAACTTAGTACTGCAGGCCTTAATTCACGCCCCCTTTGAGCCAGCAGCGAAATGTGACCTTAAATTTCTGACTTGGAAAACTGTCTAGTGACCATTACGTCAGCTAGAAGATTTTCAGACCTTCAAGCCATATCATCAAAACCTTCATATTTGATTTTTCATAAGGATAGAGTTAGATTATGAAGCAATGCGACTTTCTTTCCCAAGGTGGTGTCGGAATCCAATATCAATCAGTCCATTAATTTGCCAATATTCTTTCCTACATTTACAAACAAAGGTGAATATATGTTGCATTTATTGGATGTTCACACACAATTATGTTTTTATTTACATAGGACAAAGGAAATTAAAAAAGCAGACCAATTATTTGTTTCTTTTGCAGATTTGAAATTGGGTAAGCCAGTGGCAAAAGTAACTATAGCCAGATGACAGATTGTATTTCTTTTATCTGTAACAGACTGGGTCTAACCTTACCAAAATGTTTAAGACCCCATTCAGCTAGGTCCATGGCAACCTCTTCAGTCTTCCTGTCCAGACTTTCAATGGATGACATACATGTGCAGCTGCAACTTGGGCGAATCTTCATACCTTTATCACTTGTTGCAAATTAGATCTGGTCTCAAGGGATGGAGCAGTTTTTGGCTCAGCTGTGCTCAGGAATATCCTTCCTTAGAGTTCATCCAGGGTTCTAGGTAGCTGGGGACACTTTCCCAACAATTGAGGATAGAATGAAAATATTTAGACGATTTGTTTATTCTATGGAAGGGACCATCTGAATCCATAAAACCATTTATTGATTACATTAATGGCACGACTGAATTTTTGAAATTTACATATAACATCAACAATGAGGGTATAGCCTATTTGGACACTTTTATAAGTCATACTGTAGATGGATTTGCTTCTAAAATTTATAGGAAATCCACCTTTTCAAATGACTATATCGAATTTGGCAGTAGTCATCCACCCCACATGTTCAAGAATGTGTTTAAAGGACAATGCATTTGTGCTGCACGAATGTCATCGAGTAAAGTGATTATGGAAGAAGAATTAGATTTAATATTCAACATGTTTAGGACAAGAGGTTACCCTATTCCCATGCTAAAGGAAGTTGTCAGTTATGTTAGCAAGCAATGGGGCATTAAATATTTACCACTGTTGGGAAAAACTTTTGTAGTTAACAAAGAATCTGATAGGAGTGGCAACATAAATCAAGAATATAATAATACATGTGTGATCATCTATAACCCATATGCCAATCATGTAAAAGAAATTTTAAACAGACATTGGGACTTGATTACAATTTCCGACAGCATAGGAATTACCTTAGGCAACTACCCTAAATGCGTGTACAAAACGGCCCATAATATCAAGAAGCTACTAGAGAGTACCAAGGGATTGAGAAAATTGAAGAATATATCAACAGGAACCACGAAGTGTGGTTCCTGTAAACAATGCAAATATATTAATGAAGCAGTGGGAATCAAGCTGGACAATATTAATAAGACATATATCAAGTGCAGGGCAGGTAATTGTAACACCCGACGAGTTGTTTATATAGCAACTTGTGTATCCTGCCCAACATATTACATAGGAAAGACAGAAAGGAAAATCAAAACACGAATATATGAACACTATTATAAGATACAAAAGGAAGACACGAACAATGCATTAATGTTAAGTTGTCAATCTCGCCTTCATTCTTGCTGGATGGGTTCAGAGCCGATCCTCGGCTCCGACTCGGCCACTGTAAAAGCTCGAGAGCTAGTTCCACCGGTTCGAGGCTCCCCTATATCCCACAATGCTAGGCGGTAACTCCTCAGATCTCGTTTGCCGCTACAGCGATCGAGGTGTGTTCCTACCGGCTCAGGTTAGTTTTTTGGTAAAGAACTAGTTTCTTAGCCTTTTTTCCCCTTTAAAGTAAGTTTTTCTTATAAATAGTTAGTTTTAAATTAGTTTATCCCATTCCCATTAACTTTCCCCCCCATTTTTTCCACAAAATCTCTAGATTTTTCCCTCGGGCCCTAGGCCCAGTCCCTCCCTCCCTGTAGTGAGTGACTGTGTTTTATAGGGATTATTTATTTCTATCTACTATAATTTGTTTAAATTAGTTTAATTTATCCCTAAGTGTAATCGGTGTGTGTGTGTGCTTGTGTGTTACACTTTCCCTTAGAAATGTATAAGGAATCAAAGGTCTCAGGCTTTAAGAAGTGTGACTCGTGCTGTCAGAAGATGTCTGTGACAGACGGTCACACTTCTTGTGTGTACTGCCTGGGACCTTTGCACCTGCAGGACTCATGTGCTGTTTGCCATGGCTTCAGCCCTAGAGTCCTGCAGGAGCGAAAAAATAAACTTATCTTAAGGGGCTTACTTAAGCCTGAGGGTCCCTCGACTCAGTCATCGGGGAGACCCTCTAAGCCTTCTAGACCTTCGGCTCCAGCCTCTGAGCCATCTTCTGGAGGCTCTAAAGCTATTCGAACATCGGCTCCGGCCGGAGCCGATGAAACTCGAATTCAAGCCCCTACAGTGTCCTCGGCTCCGGCCGGAGCCGAGGAAGACATTACTCTATCGGCTCCGATTGTTTTATCGGAACCGACATCCAAAAAGAGGTCACGATCTCCATCTATTGGCTCCATTCATTCGGCTCCAGCATCACCCTTGCTGTCGGAACGGAGCCATAGATCCCACTCTTCTAGGCCTTCCAGGTTATCGGACCATGACCTTCAGAGAGTAGTGAGTCGACTTCTTAAGTCCGAGGCATTAGCCCAGATGCTTCAAAGTCTGACTCAACAGTCGAGACCTACTCCTACCACTCAAACTATTACTCCTCTGACTCTTTTGAGTTCGGAGCCGGGGCGGCTCGGACCCGAGACTGTGGTGGCGTCGGAACCGATACCTTTGTCTTCGGTTCCGTCGTCTGCTCCGATGTCTTCTTTGGAAGAATCTCGGCGCTGGACTTCCCTCGTCAGCTCCGAGGGGGTGAGTGGCATCGGACCCTTGTCCGACCCCGCTCTCCCTCTTGGTGCTTCGGCGCTGGTGAGTTCGGCTCCGACATCGGCCTCGGAGCCATCAGTGTCGGTGCCGGGGGAGGTTTTCAGTTTTTCGGAATGGAGACCTCCGGCTCTGCCTGACAGGGGTGCCTTCGAGGTCATGAGGAGCGTGTTAGAACCAGGTTCTACTCCACAGTCGGTTCTTTCTGCCCCTCCCTCTATGGTGCCTCCGGTGATTTCGACTCACTGTCTCATCCCCGACCGTAGAGAGCCAGCTCCTCAAGTTTCCCCTGTGGGGATTTCCTCCTCTTCCGAGGCCTCTCCTGACCCTGTAGGAGAGCCCCCTAGGAAGAGGCAGTGTAAGAGGAAGCACATTGACTCCCCTGAGTCTGTCACCTCTGACACTGATTTAGAGGATTCTGAAGGTTCCCCTCATTCCCCCTCTGAAGATGTCTCCTTTGCAGACATCCTTGAAATCTTAAAGCAGAGGGGGAATTGGCCAGCCCTCAACCCTTCAGAGGATGAATCAGTGTACCTTGAGGCGTTTGGCTCTCGCCCTTCCACCTCCTGGGTGTCCCCTCCCTTTGACCCCCTTATGCAAGTGGTGGCAAAGAAGACTTGGGCGGCTCCTGACTCAGTGGAACCCACCCCCAGGAGACCATCAAAGTTCATCACGGCCCCTAAGGATAAAGAATTTCTGACCAAAGGCGTCTCTGTGGATGCTATGATGGTGGCTGCGGCTACCAAGAAGGAGTTAGCTGATCCTTCGGTGCCTGTTCATCCTCCTAACAAGGAGTCTAGGTCGATGGACAGGTACGGGAAGCGGATGTTCTCGTCAGCGACCTTTACTATGAGATCGCTGAATTACCTGTGTCATTTTACTCGACTTCAGAGGGACTTACTCAAGGAAGGAGTGAAATGTTGAAGGACCCAACAGCTGCGGGTTTTCAGGATAGGATGAACTCTCAGCTGGCTACCCTTAATTCTATAACCAACTCCTCCATGCGCCTCCTTTCATATGCGGCGGATGGAGCAAGTAGAGTGGCAGGTACAGGTGTAGCCTTGCGTAGGCATGCCTGGATGCGGCTTTGTAACTTTGCGGACCCTTTTAAGGTGTCCTTCACTAATTCCCCCTTTGATGGATCATCCCTCTTTGGTCCTCAAGTGAAGGAAACCCTGACTAGGTGCGAGACTGATGGCAAAACTCTTTCTGCCGTCGGAATCCATTTTTCTACTCCTTCTAGACCTTACCCCAAAGGTCAGAAGGGGGGAAAGATGTGGTTCCGTAAACAATCTCAAGGAGACTTGCCTGACGCACAAAGTCGATTCCCCTCTAGAGGCAGAGGGGGGAATAACAATGGTAGACGCCGTCTCAAGAGGCAGAGGGGGCCCGCAGAATCAGGGCAGTTGGGAATCCTTTTCTGACAAGCCCTTTCAGCATCCCTGAGGTGTTGCCCGACTGTCCACCTTCAGAGGCAGTCGGGGGAAGGTTGTCACTGTACCCAAAAGCCTGGCTATCCCTAACTCAAGACAAGTGGGTACAGTCTATCATTTCCGAAGGCTACAGAATCCCTTTCCTTTTCATTCCGAAGCTGTCCAAAAAATCCCTTCCAGACGTTCCACCCAGTCAAAGGGAGCAAGCAGCATTAGAAATTTCAAAGCTGCTCGCAAAAAGAGCCATTCAACCAGTGCCAGCAGACCAAGTAGGATCCGGAACCTACTCCAAATTCTTTTTGGTTCCAAAGAAAACAGGGGACTGGAGACCCATTTTGGATCTCAGCAACTTGAACAAGTTTATCAAGAAAACAAAGTTCCGGATGGTCACGCTGCAGTCCATTCTTCCCCTTTTGGGGCGGGACAGCTGGATGTGCTCTATAGATCTCCAGGACGCATACTATCACATCAAGATGAATCGACGTTCCAGGAGGTTTCTCCGCTTCAGGCTGGGAACCAGTCATTTTCAATTCAGAGCCCTGCCCTTTGGTCTCACTACAGCCCCCCGAGTGTTTACCAAATGCATGGCAGTGGTAGCCTCTCACCTGAGACGTCAAGGATTCCAGGTGTTTCCTTATTTAGACGACTGGCTCCTTACAGCCCCCACCAAGCATCTTTTACTTCTCACCAGAGACTACACCTTTCGCACATGTCAGGCACTAGGCATTTCAATAAACTACGAAAAGTCTGTCTTGTCGCCTTGTCGTGTTATTACTTTCATAGACGCAAATCTAGACACAGTCAAGATGTCAGCCAGACTCACAGAGCAGAGGATAGCAGACATACACAAACAGGTCTTTCTTCTTTTGCAGAACAACAAAGTCGAAGCCAGATGGCTCCTGAAAGTCTTGGGGATCATGGCGGCGGCCATCCCTCTCCTACCATTAGCTCGCTTCCACATGAGGATTTTGCAATGGATGCTCTTCACACAATGGTCATACCAAAGCCTCCCAATGTCCCATCCTATTCGGATAACTCAGTCGTGCAAGAGTCATCTCTCTTGGTGGATCGCATCTCCTCAGCTCCTCCTAGGGAGACCTTTTGTCCCTCCCCCTCCGGTTGCTACAGTGACAACGGACGCCTCCCTGATCGGGTGGGGGGGCATTTCCAGGGCAGGACAGTCCAGGGCATGTGGCAACCGTTCGAGTGCCACTTGCACATAAACGTCCTAGAGATGAGAGCAGTGCTTCTAGCATTGCAAGCCATACAAGACTCTCTTCACGAGGGAACTATAGCAATCCAAACAGACAACATGTCTGTAGTGTGGTACATCAACAAACAAGGCGGAACCAGGTCTTACCCCCTATGTTGAGAGGCACTCAGACTATGGCAATGGGCGATTTCTTCTCAGCGATTTCTGTTAGCAACGCACATTCCCGGGAAGTCCAATGTGATTGCAGACAAATTGAGCAGAGCTATTCTCATGCCTCACGAGTGGTCTCTGAACAATTCAGTGTTGGAGAAAGTTTTTCGAAAGTGGGGCAGGCCTTGCTGCGACCTTTTCACTACTCCCCAAAACAGCAAGTGCAACGATTTTTTCACCCTCTTTCCCCAACCAGGCCATCCCAGCAGAGATGCTCTAGTACACGTTTGGCCGCGGGGACTTCTGTATGCCTTTCCTCCCTTCCCACTGATATCCCAGCTGATACAGAAAGCCATCGCTCAGGAAGCTTCTATGATCCTCATTGCCCCTTACTGGCCTTGACAAATTTGGTTCCCCTTTCTCCACCGTTATCTGTTGGAACAACCTTGGCATCTGGACCCAGTTCCAGACCTCTTGACCCATCAGTCGGGTCAGTTGCACCACTCCCTTCCCTCTCTGAACCTCACAGCTTGGTTCCTCCAATTCCGACCTTAGCCAGGCTTCCTTTGATATCTCACTCAGTTAGAGATATCTTGATTGCCTCTCATAAATCTTCCACTCGGAAGATTTATCATAGCAAGTGGAAACGTTTTTCCTATTGGGCGCAGTCAAGGAATATAGATCCTTTCACTGCTTCTATTCAAACAGTTCTAGACTTTCTAGCCGAACTTTTCCATGCAGGTTCGTCCCCATCTACCATTAGAGTTCAATTGGCTGCAATTTCGAACTTTCATGTTGGAGTCTCAGAGTCCTCTATTATGTCTCACAAACTCTGCAAGGCCTTTTTAAAGGGAGTCTTTCTACTCAAACCACCCATCAGAGATCCTCCTCCTCAATGGGATCTCAATTTGGTTCTGACATCCTTAATTCTTCCCCCCTTTGAACCTGCGGCTTCATGTTCTATAAAATTACTTTCGTGGAAGACACTCTTTTTAGTAGCTATTACCTCAGCTAGAAGAGTCTCTGAACTTCATGCTCTGTGTAGTCGACCCCCTTATCTAGTATTTCATAAAGACAGGGTGTCCTTGCGTACTAACCCGTCTTTTTTGCCCAAAGTAGCTTCATTGGCAAATTTGAATCAAACCATTGAACTTCCTGTTTTCTTCCCAAATTATTCTAATAGGTCAGAACAAAAGTTACACTGTTTAGATATTCATCGCCAACTTAGGTACTATCTAGACAGGACCAAACAATTCAGGAAATCTGACCAACTGTTTGTTTCTTATGCAGAAGGTAGAATGGGCCTTCCAGTCTCTAAAGTCTCTCTCTCTAGATGGCTTACTTTGTTGATTACCCTAGTGTATGAGATAAGACATCAATGGTTGCCATCCAAACCCAGGGCTCATTCAACTAGAGCTTTAGCCACTTCTGTAGCTTTCCAAGATAGGCTGCCTATTGATTCGATTTGTTCTGCAGCTACTTGGGCTTCTCCCCATACCTTCATTTCTCATTATAAGTTGGACTTGGCCTCTAGAGACTGAGCCAACTTTGGTTCCACTGTACTCAAGAGTCTGTTCTGATAGGCCACCCGGGACAAGGTGCTAGGGACGCGGTCCCATCCAGCAAGAATGAAGGCGAGATTGACAACTTAACATTTAGAAGTTATGTACCTACCATAACGTTCCATGTTAGTTGTCTTCTTCTCACCTTCTTTCTTGCGTCCCACCCTCCTTCCCCCCAGCCAGGACTTTGTTCCTTATGGAATTTTATTGCTGGCCTTAGCTTTCAAACGAGATCTGAGGAGTTACCGCCTAGCATTGTGGGATATAGGGGAGCCTTGAGCCGGTGGAACTAGCTCTCGAGCTTTTAGAGTGGCCGAGTCGGAGCCGAGGATCGGCTCCGAACCCATCCAGCAAGAAAGAAGGCGAGAAGAAGACAACTAACATGGAATGTTATGGTAGGTACATAACTTCTAATTTAAGCATATATCAAGTAAAGGGCATGAACATTATTTTAAATTTTCTATCATTGAACAGATTGACAATAATGTATGTGGCGGTAATTGGAAAGTTTTTTTAGCTATGATGGAAAGTAAGTGGCAGATTTATACAGATGCCACTAGGTGTCCTGGTATTAACGACAGTATTAGCATTAAACCTTTTTTAATATTTGAATAATATGCTTATGCCATGAATCTACTTTTATATTTTTAACTATATTATGTTAACCTGTTGTGTCGGAGAGAGTTTTAATAAATTCCAATTTAAATAAATTCAACTGCCTGTTCGAGCTGCGCTTTTATCCTACCTCAGGAGCTAATTTTTACTTGTAGAATGAAAATTGACAATATCAGATAAAGAAGTTATGTACTCACCATAATGTTCCATCTTTGTAGTCCATTTTCACTCTTTCTCAGCTTCCCGCCCATCAACACCCATCCCTTATTTCAACAAACTTCTGGAAGAACGCGACATTGTAAGGACACCACTGTCCTTTATGACTGAGCTCCAGATATAGTTTCCTCTGTACGGCATATACATTTTTATGTAACTATATATAGATATTTATATGTAACGGGAGTTACCATTTCAAGTAAAATCAGCAAGCAGGATCTGGGGTATGGTAGTGGTTGGTTCATCATGGGTAAGAGAGAAGCTCTCAAATGCTTTTTGGTTTCCATGAGCTTTAGTAACAGTAGAGTCTGATTCGAGATTCGGATCCAAACCCAACAATTGAGGAAGAATGAAAATGGACAAAAAGATGAAATGTTATGGTGAGTACGTAACTTCTTTTTACTACTGTAACTAAGTGTTTATTTTTTCTTGCTAATAGATGGAGAAAAGAAACTTAAAATGGTTTGGGACTACTCCAAAACACTATTTAGAACTTAAGCATCTGACAGTTTTGAAACACTATGGTTCTGTATGGGTGTTACTGCTTTGCAGTACCAAAAGATATATAATACATCACTATCTTAATTAGCACAAAGCAAACACTTGAGGTTAAACCCAGGAAAACAGTTGGTCTTTTTTACAGCCATAACAGTTTCTCTTCATAACACCTTTCTTGTGTTGATTTAGTATGCATAACTACCCCCAGGTTGACCCTGAAAATGGTCCCATGAGATCAGTTCTTTACCTCAGTCAACAAATAAACTGACAATTATTGTTAAATATAGGTTAGAAATTTGAAGAAGCCATGACCCTCCCATTGTTAAGTTGTGAGATTCTGCAATGAAAGAGAGAGTTTCCTTGTCATATCTGTTACTGGTTGAACAGTTCACTGTACAAGTTAGGTAGGAATCACCCTCCCCCAAACTGGATATGCCTGGTTTGGAAGGCAATAATTATTTTGGAAAAATATGCAGCTGGTGGCAGCAACAAATCTGAGGCCTTAAAGGCTTGTGCAAGCAAATGCGTGATGTAGATAACGTAAGGCAAAAAATATATAAATAATATTCATATGGAAACATTAAACCAAAGAAATGTGATTAAATAAGGGTAAGGAAATATTTGCCTTTTAGATTAATTTTAGTTTTATTATCAGTAAGGGAATTTAAAGCTTTATAACTTGGAAACTGTTGCTCATATCACGGCATCAAATGCACATTGTACAACGCCAAGATTATTGTGCTTTCAGAATAAAAATATTAGGGCATTGTTTAGATTGTTAAAGCTTGCCTAGCCAACATTTTGGCTTTTGATGACAGCTAGCTATTCAAGTGTGAAATTTTTCTACACAGAGGCAGAAAGAAGAAGAGAAGCAAAGGGAGGCAGAGTGGGACTATCATCGCGTAAAAACAGCCCGTATGGCTATACTTCTTGAGAGACAGCAGGAGCGGCTCAGACGTAATTTTCGCAAAACATTGGATGCTGCTAATATGCAGCTGGCCCATGAAAATAAAGAACAGTGAGTACTTGACAAACTGAAGGTGTTTAGAAATATTTAAATGTAAATCTGCTGTTGTCATTTTCATTCATTCCTCAATTGATGGGTTCAGTTCTGAGACGTGGATACAACTCGGCCCCTTCTACCACATTTTCCGATTCTGGAATTGTCGTGCTCCTCCCTTTACCCATAATGCCCAGCCAACCTAAAATACCTCAGATCTTGTTTGCAGCCATTAGGTTTCAGATGTGGATTCCTAACTCTTGAGTGTTTATTTAGTGTTCTTAGATTTTTTTCACCGTTTTTCAAGTATTATAGGTTAATTGAGTTTTTGGTTGTGACTTTCTTCTTCCTTCCTCCTGTAATTTATTGTACCAGTGATTCTTGAATTTTTAGCTTCAATCTTTGATGAAGGAGCTAGTTCTTTAACTATTAGAATTTAACTGGCTGCCATTTCTAATTTCCACATGGGCGAAAATAACTCTACAGTAGCTAGGGTTGCCAGCTGTCCGGTTTTCTGTTAAATTGTCCGGTTACCAATTTCATGCAAAACCAGACTCCAGACACAGTATAATGTCTTACCAATAAATTAAGAAGACAGCAATTTACAACAAATACCCTTGTCACTTCTTCAGTAAATCTTACAAGAACATTGCATTAAACATATTTATATATCATCTGTATTTTATTTCATAGAACAAAATATGTAAATAGAAGTTACTTCCAACTCGAATTACACTAAATGACATCACATCGTAAGCTATTTAGCACCAAATTTGAAGCTTCTGTCATTTTTGCTACATTCTATGGAGAGACTGGGAAGTAGGAAAGTTTCTTAGAAAAAGATATAGTAGTGTAGTTTTTAAATTGTGTTGGTTTCCCCCACTTTTCTTTAGGGGGGTTGGATATATCACGGTTATATAGATCATGGGTCCATTTAGCAAAGGTAAGTTTGTTTTTCTTTTTAAAAGGATAGTAAGTTTATATTGTTTACATTTGTGTTGTAAGTTGGTAGTGTTGAACTGCTGTTGGTGTACATTGTTTTTGTGTCATAGGGTCAGACTTTGGCAGTTTAAGATATGTCAAAATCATGGCTTATAATTATATGCAGTATGCTCCCTTGCACATAGAAATACTTGCTTTTAGTGTTTACTTTTATTTTGGCTGTGCGTGGATGAGAGTGACTCATGTAGTACATTGCAGGGCCTATTGCTGATTTAAGTTTCATTGAAGCAAGGTGATTCTTTAGTTAGGTGGTGAATTGAAGAATGGCCTGGTATGTCTTTAAATATTTATTTGCCCCGCATGGATAAATTATGGTCTCACCTGCGACAAGGCACAGATGCTGGACTTGCATCTTGTACCAGTTTTCTTGTTGTAGCCCATGACTTTGCAGAAATTTAATTATTGTTGACATCATTTTAGCAGAGAAAGCAGGCACTGGCGACTCTGAGGCCCATTTCTGCGCCCTTTATTTTTGTTGCTTATGTTGGTCAAACATTCTTGTTTCTTAATCAGTTACTATCTTGGCTACTGTGAACATTTTGTGCAGAAGGCCGATCAGCTATTTAATTCTTATTCTTATCGATGTTTGTATAATGGTGTACTGTCTACAAAGGTAAACATAAAATTTCCATTCCTGTTACCCTAGGTCAAAGGTGGCTTCTGCAGAAAAGTGTTGAAGAATACAGATGCATAATTGTGTGCTTGCGTTTGTGTGTGGGTAGTGTGGAATTAATAAGTATACTGATAGAATAAATAGAGAACTTTGTATGTGAACTGTCCAGCATTCCAGGAAAAGGATGCACTCATAGGTTGATTTGTACATAAAAGCCACAAAGGTGCCAAGAGATGATGAACAAGGATCCATCAAGCTTGTCTAGATAGAAATTAGCGTCTATACAGCTACCTCAGCCGAAAGCATACGGCAAGAACAGAAAAAGAGGGCGTTCCCCACCTGGTGATGTCTTTATGACGTCACAAAATGGGTGGAATGTGCGAGGGAGAGGGGGTGGGATGGGCGGGGTTACTGGTGATGCAAGGGGTGTGGCTTTACTCTGGTTTTAGCCACGACGAAAGATGGCAACCCTAACAATAGCCTCTTCTAAATTCTGCAAGGCTTTTCTCAAGGAAGCCTTTTTGCTTAGACCTCCATTAAAAGATCATACTCCCCCTTGGGACTGAAATATAATACTTCAGGCCTTAACTCAATATCCTTTTGAACCTTCAGCCAAATCTGACCTAAAATTTTTATTTTGGAAAACCATTTTTCTAATGGCTAAAACATCAGCTAGAAGAGTATCTGAACTCCAGGCTCTTTCTTTAAAACCTCCTTATCTAATTTTTAAAAAAGACAGTGTGACATTGCATACTAACCCATCCTTTTTACCTAAGGTAGCTTCTGAATCAAATATTAACCAAATCATTAATCTCCCATTTTTCTTTCCCAATTTTTCAAATAAAGGGTAGTGCGTGTTACATTTGTTGGATGTCTTAGACAACTTTGTTTCTACCTTCATAGAACCAAAGACTTTAGGAAGGTTAACCAGTTATTTCCTTTTCTCCTATCAGATTAGGCAGTCCAGTATCTAAAGTTACATTAGCCTTATGGTTGACTGATTGTATAACCTTTGTCTATGGTAAATTGGGATTATCTTTACAAAAACCTCCTAGAACCCATTCCACAAAATCTGTGGCAGTTTCATCAGCTTTTTGCTCTACAGTATCTTTCAATGATATTTGTGCAGCTGCAACTTGGGATAATTCCCACACTTTCATTGCTCATTACAAGTTGGATTTGATTTCTAGGAACAAGTTATGTACTCACTATAGTGTTCCATCTGTGATGTCCATTTTCATTCTTTCTCAACTCCCTGCTCTTATACGTAAAGCCATGGAAAGAATTATCATGGAGATGATCACTAGAGATATAGTAAACCTCCAGGCACTGGACCCAACACAGTTTGGTTTTGTCAAGGGCAGATCATGTCTACCCAACCTGGTAGACTCTTTGGGAAGGTCACCAAAGCAATGGATGAGGGCAAAATCATTCACACTGCCTACCTTGACCTGGCCAAGGCATTTAATACAATACCCCACTCAAGCATTGTTGATAAACTCAGGAGGTTAGGTACAGACCTGTATGTCACCTGGTAGATAGCCAACTGGATCACAGACAGGACCCTGGAAATTAGAATTGGGGAGTCTGCCTCTACAAAGAGGCCAGTTACAAGTGGAGTCCCTCAGGGATCAGTCCTTGGATACTCCTTTTTGGCATTCTCAGAAGTCAAGGCCAATGTCAGTGGTCTGTGGCTGTCTAAATTTGCAGATGATTGCAAATTATGAGCTTTCATTGAATCTCACACTGACACAAATGTTCTCCAGGAGGGGCTGATACAAACAAACAACCGGTGTCAGAGCCATGAACTAAAACTAAATGCCAAGAAATGCATAATAGTATCCTTTGGGAAGTCATCCATCTCTGGTAACTATCATATTGACAACACACCCCTTAGAGCTAACCCAGTAGTCAGGGACTTAGGGACACACATAGATAGTAATCCAGCCTTTAATCATCACGTGTCTACAGTGGTGAGGAAATCATTCTATGTTGTGGAACTTATAAACAAAGGTATGGCATCTAAGTTCAAGAAAGTCATTGTTCCACTGTATTTGGCATTCATCAGACCTATCATTGAGTATAATGCCCCCTTTGGTATGTAGCTAACCAGGCATATGCAACAACTGGAATGTCCACAGAGGTTCCTCACTAAAAGAGTACAGGGAGTAACTAATATGTTTTATGCAGAGACCGCCTCTAGTCCCTATCCCTGTGTTCTGTCTCCTACAGGATTTTGAGGGGAGATCTATGCCTGGCATACAGGACATTGTCAGGCCCCACTCTGATGAACCTCCTGCATATTCACAAAACAAACAGCACCAGAATTACCAGTTCTAAAGACTTAAACCTTGCCTGTGATATAAATAAAACCTACTGGAGAGATAGGTATGTATCCTAGAGACTACCCCATCTATGGAACAAGCTCTCAATCCATGTGAAGCAGAGCTCCTTCCTAACCCAATTCAAGTGCAACTTGGACAATTGGATGGGAAACCAGAAATTCATCCCTGGTTTGGCACCTATGTCTCTAATGCAAATTGATCTCCCAGACCTATGCCTACACTTATCAGGGGTATCAGAACTTGTCAGAGATTTGGGATGCATGGCTAGGGTTAAAAAGGCCCTTGTGTTCGTTAGCCTAGTAAACATCTATGAACCTATGAACCAATCCCCTCCTTTTTTCTTCTGGAGTGATCTAAGAGTTACTTGTTTGAGGTCCAGCTTCCCTTTTCTTTCTACCTTTGTTATTTTTTGTAATAGGTTGTCCTTTCATATCTAGGAGCAGAAAACTTGATCTGAGGTATGTTAGGTTGACGGGGCATTATTGGTTAAGGGAGGAACTTGTGAGTGCTAGGATCTGATGATTTGGTAGAAGTGACTAAGTCAGATCCAAGTCTCTAATTTGAACCCATCAGTTGAGGAAGAATGAAAATGAACAACAGAGATGGAATGTTATGGTGAGTACATGACTTTTTTTTGCTCTCCAGATAGTGTTGCTGCTATTTAATAGATATTAGCTATTTGATTTATAGAAGATAACTACAAACTCAATAGTTATTAGCTACTGAGTTTATAGATAATAACTAATGATCTGATGTTGTCCATTTTTGTCTGATTCAAAGTTTGGGACTCTGATCCGATTTGGATCCAGGCTTGGCAACTTCAAACCTTCAGATCCTGGGGTGTGACTCCTCCCTTACCCATAATTCCCTTGTTTCTGTCTAATTACCTCAGATCTCATTTGCCACTTCAACCTGACACTTGCAAAGTTTCTGAGCTCATTTTAGATAAGTGACTTTTTTCAATGTATCTTAGAATCAGACCTGGTATTCTCTTTCTCTGCTGTTTCTTCTCCAACCCTTCTATATATCTATAGCTAGCTATATAAAAAAATTAAGTAGCTTTATTACTGTTACTGTTCATATAGTTAGTATAATCTCTGCAGTCTTTCAAGTTTGATAGGTATTTTTTTCCTCTTAGTTCTCTTTAGTCTCTAACTGGATTAACAATTATTTTAGAGAATAGTTTCAAAAAAATGTGGAAAGTGTGGCTACAAAATCACTCCTCAAGACCCCCATCCCTTGAGTGTTTATTGTTTGGGAGTAGCACATTTGGAAACTGAATGTAAAGCATGTGGTTCTTTTAGCTACAAAGTTCTTCAGAGGCAAGCTCATTCTAAAGGATCTTCTTCCATCCATCTCGGGGTCCTCATTGGTTTCTCAAGCAACATCTGATGAGAAAGAAAAAGACAAAGAAGCTCCCAAGTCAGAGGAGCCTGTTAAAGATAAGACTTCAGAGAAGAGCATTGGTAAAGGTAAAAAATGGTTCCTAGATCCTACAGCCTCAGCAGGCCTGATACAAACCCACAGATCCGTTCTTCCTCTCAAGCCAGGCTTTTCACTCAGGTTCTGATTAGTTCCCAGTTCCGTTCCCCTATTCTTCAGCAATGCTCTAGGGCTTTACCAATAGCATATTCCAGGTCTGCTCATTTTACTAGTAGTCTCACTGAAGCCAGTATCAACATTATGTGGAAATTCCTCTGGATGCAGGTACAGATGGGGCCCTCCTGGCTCCATCCTCTTTGATGGAGTCTAGAACTTCACCACCAACCTTCTCGTGTTTGACCCCATTGCAAGTTCATTAATTGGAACTGGAACTGGAATTCATTCATTGGATTCCCTTGGATCAGAAGATCCCTGGAGCACTTTTGTTGATGCCAATAGTGCCATCCACTTTGGATCGAGACAAGAGTCAGAGTTGAAGCTTCACAGCTTATGATCAGGAAGAGGGTTTGACTTTGAAGTTGTTGGAACTGTCCCTTCCTCTCAAAGCGTCGGCTTTTGACAGCTCAGCTTCAATGTCTGCCTCAGAGCTGGGAAAGGCTGGAGCTTTGGGCTCTTTATCCATCCCACCTTTTAGAGATCCTTCCTCAGCCTTTAATGCCTTCCATCAGGTCCTCTCACACTCAAACGAAGAGGTGTCTCCACCCCTTTCGGATCCAACCTGACCTTAAACTTATTCTGCTCCAGAGTCTACTCCTGGCCATTGATATTAAGAGACAGTCTCCAAAACTGTCTGGGTTTGAATGACCTGAGACATACCTCCCTGAACTATATGAAGTAAGACATGATAGACCTCTCTGGATATGTAGCAAACCAAACAGTCCAATAAGGCATACAAGGCTGGAAACCAAGAATACAGCCAAACTATTTATTGAAAGGCAGAAGCCTGCTCAGTCTGGTGAATTTCTTTGAGAAGGTCACCAAGGCCCTGGATGAGGGTAAGATGGTGCATACACCCTACCTTGACCTGGCCAAGGCATTTGATACAATACCCCACTATGGTAATATGGATGAAACTGACAGATGTGGGCATAAACCTCTATGTCACCAAGCCAAATGGTTCACCGATAGGGCGCATTGTTAGAGTGGGGGAAATTTACATCCAGCAAGAGGCCAGTTAACAGTGAAGTACCACAGGGCTCAGTGCTGGGCCACCTCCTGTTTGAGGTATACTTTAAGGCAAATGCAGATTGCCTTTGGCTGACCAAGTTTGCAGATGACTGCAACTTTCGGGCAATCAGTGACTTGCTAAATGATGTTGATAGCGTACAGAAAGGTCTGATACAGACTAATGATTGGTGTTAGAGCCATGGCCTCAAACTAAATGTGAAGAAGTGCATAATAATACCACATTGTACCCAGGGTTGAGAGATCTGGGTACTCAGATAGACAGTAATCTAAACTTTGACCACCATGTCTCCATGGTTGTGAGGAAATCCTTCTATGTGGCTCAGCTTATAAGTAAGGAAATGGCATCCAGATCTAAGGATGTCATGGTGCTACTGTACTTGCAGTCATCAGACCAATAATCGAGTACAATGCACACTTTGGAATGTAAGTTGCCTGAAACCTGCAACAGTTGGAGCATCCTTAGAGGTTTCTCAACAAAAAATAGAGGGTATAACCAACATGTCATATGCTGACCAATTAAAAGTCCTATCACAGTATTTAGTTTCCTGACGATTACTGAGGGGGTGATCTGTGTCTGACCTACAGGGCATTCTCTGACCCAGCTCTGATGGAAATGTTGCATATTCGCAAAGCTAACTGAACGAAGGTTACCCACACCAAAGATCTAAACCTGATTTCTGACATAAATAAATCATGCTTGAGAGACAGATATGTGTCCCAGTGATTACTCCTCCTGTAGAACAGGCATCTATTCACAAGAAACAGAGCTCTTCCATGACCATCTTCAAGCACAATGTGGACCAATGGATGGGAAATCAGAAATTCACTCAGAGTAGTCAGAGGCAGTCTGTAAAAATTGTCAAAACCCCACTAGCTCACCCTTGTTATCTTTCCCCTAGGGATAGAAAATTGGGTAAAATCTATGTGAAACTAGCTAGGCTTATAAGGCCTGTTGAGCCATTAGCCTAGTAATCTCCAAGGTGCCTATGAACATACTGTCTTAGTTCTCAGTCTGATTCAGACCCATTGTCAGATATTCCCCAATGACAGGTGCATAGAAAGCAGATATACAAACTGAAACACTTGGATCTGATGTTGTCCTTTTCATTCTTTTCTGGGTCTAGGATCCAATCCTCTGATCCAACTCAGCTGCATCTACAAGGCTTCTGATACTAAACTCGAGCTCCTCCCTCTACCCAGATTACTGTGTTCCAACCCAACTCCTCAGATCTCATTTGCCGTCATCGAGATAGGACGAATGATCTGATACTCGAGCTGTAAGAGGGTTCTTTTTGGTGTTTTTCTCTTGGATATAGCTAATTTTTCTGCTTAATATTAAGACCCTAACTACTTTCTTCTTCCTTCCCCTTTTCGCTGGCGCCAGGGTCTTCTCTTTTCTGTTGTGTCTCTTCTTGTTTTCTAGTACCATTCTTGCTACTTTGGCATATTGCAGTTTACTATAATTCTATTTATAGAGATATATATCTTCACGTAAAATGAACTTCAAAGCTCCAAGAACAAACCTGTAATATAAACAAACCACGATAGCCAGGGATAGCAGTTGGACACCGCAGCTTACTTTATTTCAAGATGAGTGCTTTCGTTGTTATGTGAGATAACTTCATCAGATGAAAGAAACTATATTGACAGCATTCATTAAATAAAAATCAAAGGTTATCATGTGATCACAAAGCCTCATCCACCAATTAATTAAAAAACGATCTGAATGTTACTGCTCATACCAATGCTTAGATTTAACTCAAGCTGCTTCTTGCACACATAACTGAAACACCCCAAACAATAATTTTTCACTAATAATATTATTATGGACAGACTGTTTTTTTTTTTTTAAAAGATAAAAAGAAAATAACCATTAACAACTTCTTAAAACTGTTTTTCTTAAATATGCTTCATCTACACAGAACGAAACCCCTCAATATAATACATTTAAATTAGTTCACCTCTAGTCAACTTCGTCCAAAGTTAATTACTGTGACTATTTTAAGCTTCCATAAAAACATATGGTTATAAAGTTTTGTATTGTTTGTTATTACTCATATTCAAAAGTTCAATGTTTTTCTCTCTGTTTTCTTCCTCTATCTTGCTGCCTTGCAAAAGCTTTCAAGTTTAACATCGGGGCTGTAGAGATAGTTATTGAGACCTGGCCATTGTCCCGCATTCAGCTTTAACTGCCAGTACAGCACTTTTTATTCCAGTTTTACCGGCCATGTCCTCCCCTTCTACCTATTTGGACCTTCTCCAAGAGGGTAAATTTAAAATTAGGCCCTGGGGTATCTCTGATATGTTTAAACAAGGCATTTGTTTCTTTTTCCTTTCTGATGCCATATAGGTGTTCATATATTTTTTCTTTAACTTCTGTTCCATTTTTCCGATGTAAAACCCGAGGCATAATTGACACAAGGCTATATAGACCACTCCAGATGTCTCACAGTTGTATTTTCCTCTAACCGTTACAGTGTGCAAGTTCACCTTAAATGACTCCCCTGTGTAAATATGTTTACAGCAGGGGCAATGTCCACACTTGTTCATCATTGGTCTATTAATCCTATGTCACTCTTTATATTCTATTTCAAAAAATTCTTCATGTTTGTCCCTTTTCTATAGACTATTATGGATTTGTCTCCCAATATTGAAATTGATTCTGGAAAATAATTACATATATTTTGAGAACAATTATTACCTACAAAACAAAAGGGTGGCAATGGGTTCCCCATGTGGGTCACTAGTAGCAAACATAGTAATGGTGTACTGGGAAAGGAATTATTTATTCAATAACAGTGTCATGGAATTATGCAGGTTTTACACCCATTACCTGGATGATATTTTTATAGTGTGGCAAGATGTACCCAAAAAAATTCTGGAATTCATAAATTACATCAACAGTGCGACAAGTTTTTTAAAGTTCACATATGAAACAGGAGAGTTGAGCATCCCATATCTGGATGTACTGATAAGTAAGGAAATAGAAAACAAAATATACACAGCGACTATTTACCTGAAAACCAACATACTCTAATATTTCCTACATTACACGAGTGCACATCCAGTGGCACAGAAAATGGCAGTAGTAAAAAGTAAATTTGTAAGTGTGGCCAGAAGGGTTACAACTGAGGAAGTTTTTTTTGACGAATGCATGACACTTAAAGGAATGTTTAAAAGAAAGGGCTATCCTTATAAATTTATAGATAACCTGATGTACAAAGTTATCAATAAAAGGGAAAGAAGGTATTTCACCCCATTTCTAAGCCAGAATCAAGAGTACTCTAGATGACAATAATCACCCAAGACCCATCACCCACGCTGATGAGAGGGAACACAAGAGCTCATTTATCACCACATTCACCATTGAGAGTGAACAAATAAAATGGATTTTAAACAAAAATTGGACAATAATCAAGGAAGAAAGATCAGCGGCTGAAATAATAGGAGACAAATCCATAATAGTCTACAGAAAAGGGACAAAAAAGAATTTTTTTAAAATCGAAAATAAAGTGGGACATAAGATTAATAAACCAATGATGAACAAGTGTGGATTTTATCCCTATTGTAAATATATTTACACAGGGGAGTCATTTAAGGTGAACTTGCACACCTTAAAGGTTAGAAGGAAATACAACTGTGAGGCATCTGGAGTTGTCTGTGTAGCCTTGTGTCAGTTATGCCCCAGGTTTTACATTGGAAAAACAGAACAGAAGTCAAAAGGAAGAATATATGAGCACCTATATGGCATCAGGAAAGAAAAAGAAACAAATGCCCTGTGTAAACATATCAGGGATACCCCTGGGCATAATTTTAAATGTACCATCTTGGAGAAGGTCAATGCAGATTTCCATAATGGATCGTTCAAGGACCATATTAAAAATTAACACCTCCAGTACTGTTAACCAACAGGGTGCTGGTGGATACTGGGGTACTGTTGGTCAAAGGAGAAGGAGAAGAAGAGGAGGAAGGCATGCCTGGAGGCAGGAGGAGAAGAAGAAGAAAGTTAGCAGTGTGGAAGTGAGGGTAGGAACTTTGAATTTTGGCAGTATGACTGGTAAATGGAGAGAGCTAGCTGATATGATAGAGAGAAGGAAGGTTGACATTTTGTTTGTGCAAGAGACTAGATAGAAGGGGAGTAAGCCAGATTTATCAGAGGCGGGTTCAAAATATTCTACGATGGTGTGGATGGGAGGAGAAATGGGGTAGGGGTTATCCTGAAGCAACAGTATGTCAGGAGTATTTTGAAGGTGAAAAGAGTGTCAGATAGAGTGATGTTTATGAAGTGGGAAGTTTATGGTGTGATAATGAATGTTGTTAGTTGTTATGCTCCGCAAATTGGGGGTGTGATGAATGAGAATGAAACATTTTGGAGTGAGTTGGATGAAGTGTGGAAAGTGTACCCAAGGGTGCGACAGTGGTGATTGCAGTGGATTTCAGTGGGAGTGTTGGTGAATGAAACAGAGAGGATGAGGAGGTGATGGGTAGGTATGGTATTAAGGCAAGGAATACAAAGGTCAGATGGCAGTGGATTTTGCGAAAAGGATGGATATGGCTGTGGTGAATATGTATTTTAAGAAGAGGGAAGAGCATAGGATGACATACAAGAGTGCAGGATGATGCACACTGGTAGATTATATCCTATGCAGGAGGGCCAGTCTGAAGGAGACTGGATACTGCAAAGTGGTGACAGAGGAAAGCGTAGTTAGGCAGCATAGGATGGTGGCCATAGTATGACATTAGTGATCAAGAAGAAGAGGAGGAGAGTGAGAGCAGTGCCAAGGATCAAATGGTGGAAGTTGGAAAAGGATAACTATAAGGTGGAGTTCAGGGAAGAGATAAGACAGGCACTGGGTGGCAGTGAAGAGTTACCAGGTAGCTGAGCAGCCACAGCAGAGGTGGTAAGGGAGATAGGTAGAAAGGTGCTTGGTTTGACATCTGGGCAGTGGAAGGAGGACAAGAAGACCTGGTGGTGGAATGAGGAAGTACAGGAGAGGATACAGAGGAAGAGGTTGGCTAAGAAGTGGGATTGTCAGAGAGATGAAGAAACTAAACAGGATGCTTGGTGCCAGAGCCATGGGCTCAAGCTCAATGCCAAGAAATGTATAGATGTGAGAGTGTTCAATCTCGCCTTTGTTCTTACACATGGGTTCGGAGCCGATCCTCGGCTCCGTGTCGGCCGCTTGCAAGCTCTGCATCGAGAAGAAGCTCGAGATCACCTAATACCCACAATCCCCCTCTGCCTTTACCTCAGATCTAGTTTGCCGCTGCAGCATTCGCATCACTGGGTCGAGCTCGAGCACCTGAGATAAGAGTAAGAATTTTTTTCTTGTATTTTTTCTTGGTACTTTAGTATATAAAGTTATTTAGTGATATTTTGTGTGTGTGTGGATAAGGTTAAGGGAATCTCGGTACCGTTAAGTTGTTAAAACTTAGTTAGAGTTCTCTTCGGGGCCTACCACCCCTTCTTGGATTTGACAACCGGATTGACTATCACTACTGGATTTGACAATTTTACCGGACTTGACTATTTTACTGGATTTGACTTTTCTCTCTTTTATAGTGACATGTCTGAAAAGGCTAAATCGGGGTTTAAGCGTTGCCAATGTGGGCAAAAAATGTCAGTAACTGACAATCATGGTTCCTGCGTCTACTGTCTTGGCCCTCTCCATCTGCAAGAAGACTGCTCTATTTGTCATTCTTTCAGTGGGAGGGTCATGACAGATAGGCGCAGGAAACTAATGGATAGAGGTTTGTTAAAACCTTCCTTTCAGGTGGCTCTGGATGCTTCTGACCAGGCATCCAAGTCCTCGAAGGAATCGAAGACGTCGGAGCCCAAGTCATCGGCTCCGAGCTCTTGACTAAAGTTAGATCACCGGTTCCACAGACTTCGGGGCCGAGTGTTCAACTGTTGTCAGTTTCTGAGCCTCGAGTCTTGGAACCAGTGATGGAGCTCCCTCCCCCGACACTGTTGAGGTCGGCTCCGTCTTCGGTTCCTTCGACCCGTTCTTCTAAAGCCCTCTCCGACATCGATGTGGACCGTGTGGTGCAGAAATTATTGGAACATACGGCCCTATCCAAACTTATCTCGGTTTCCACCCAATTGGTGTCGAAACTTGAAGGCCTTCCATTATCTCCATCCATTCCTCCCCCGAGACCTGTCCAGTCTTTGGAGCCAGAAGAGGTTGATCTACTGATTGTGGAGCCCTCAGTGCCAGAACCGTCCTTTTCTCGGTCGGCTCCGTTCACCTCGACTCCGTCGGATCCGGTACCGGAGTCTCGAAGCCGACGGTCCATCCTTGGTTCCGGGCCCGAGAGTCGAACCGACGTTTCGGTTCTGACTCTTCCTCTCGGGGACTCGGCGAGGATCGATTCGGCTCCGTCCTCGGGGTCGATGCCTTCGGTGCTTGTTTCGGGGATTCTTCCCATTTCTTCGGAACCAGGAGATTCCTCGACTCGGGACCCGGGGGCATTCGATCTCATGAGGAAGGTGTTGTCTACCCAGACAACCACATCAGTAGAAGTAGCCTCTCCTCCCCTTAAAGGACCGTTATCTTCCTCTGCACCAATGGCCACATCCAAGCGTCGAGCACCAGTGTCTCAGCCACCCCTGGAGGGTGCCCCCTCTTCCTCGGAGGCTTCTTCGGATGCTCCCCCCGAAGAAGTCCCTAGGAAAAGATTGTGTAAGAGGAGACACTTAGATTCTCCACAAGAATCTTTGACATCCGATACTGACTTGGATGAGTCAGAAGGGTCCCCAAAGTCACCTTCAGAAGATGTCTCCTTTTCTGACATCTTGGAGATCCTGAAGCAGAGAGGTGATTGGCAGTCCCTTCCCCCTTCTGAAGATGAGTCAGTCTTGCTGAAGGCATTCGGTGCTCGCCCTTCCTCCTCCTGGGTCACTCCGCCCTTCGATGAGTTAATGGAGTTGATTGCTCGAAGGGCGTGGGAGACACCTGACACGGTGGAACCAGTCCCTAGGAAGCCTAATAAGTACATCACTGCACCCCAAGACAAGGCTTACCTCACAAAGGGAGTTCCAGTGGACGCCATGGTGGTGGCAGCGGCCACGAAAAAGGAGATGTCGGAATCTTCCTCATCTGTCCATCCGCCTAACAAAGATTCTAGGACTATGGACAGATACGGGAAGCGCATTTTTAGTTCAGCGGCTTTTTCTATGCGATCCCTGAACTATTTGACCCATTTTACACGTTTACAGAGGGATCTAGTCAAACAGCTGGGAGATATCCTCCAGGGTACTACGGATGCTGCGGTCTCAGAGAAAGTTACATCACATCTAAATACCCTTACATCCATTGTTAACTCATCCATGAGGCTGATATCATACGCAGCCGAAGGATCGAGTAGGGCAGCAGCTTCAGCGATTGCTCTTCGCAGGCAATCCTGGATGCGCTTATGTTCATTTGCGGAAGCCTTCAAGTCTTCCTTTACTAACGCCCCATTTGATGGTGCCACTCTCTTTGGCCCCAAAGTAAAAGAGACCCTTACCCAGTGTGAACAGGAGGGAAAGACTCTGTCTGCTGTCGGAGTCCGTTTTTCCACCCCTTCCAGACCGTACCCCAAAGGGCAACGTGGTGGGAAAATGTGGTTTCGAAAACCCCAAGGATCTTTCCCAGGCACACAGGGTGATGCCCCCTCTAGAGGCAGAGGAGGGGGCAGATGTGGAAGACGCTGCCCTGGCGGCAGAGGGGGTCCGCAAAACCAAGGTGACAGGGATACCCCCCCTGGAAAACCTTTCCAGCACTCCTGAGAGGAGGCCCGACTGTCCTGCTCTGGAGGCAGTTGGGGGTCGCTTAGCTTTATACCCTCAGGCCTGGCAAAACATTACTACAGACAACTGGGTAAAAAGCATTGTTACCAGAGGTTACAGAATACCATTCCTATCCACCCCCATTCCAAAGAGAAAACTCCCAGATGTACGCCCCATCTGCGAGACCCAGCAGCTATAGAAATTTCAAAGCTGCTAGAAAAAAGTCATCCAACCAGTCCCAGCGGACCAAATAGGATTCGGAACTTACTCAAGGTTCTTTTTAGTTCCAAAGAAGACAGGGGACTGGAGGCCGATTCTGGACCTAAGCAACCTCAACACCTTTGTCAAGAAAGAAAAGTTCCGAATGGTCACGCTTCAATCGATCCTTCCATTCCTACAGAAGGACGACTGGATGTGCTCAATAGATCTGAAGGACGCATACTACCATATCAAAATGGCCAGGACGTCCAGGGATCATTTGCGCTTCCGGCTGGGAGCCAGTCACTACCAGTTTCGAGCCCTGCCCTTTGGTCTGACCTCAGCCCCCAGGGTTTTCACCAAATGCATGGCAGTGGTAGCGTCTCATCTGAGACGCCTAGGATTCCAGGTGTTTCCATATCTGGACGACTGGCTCCTGTCTGCCACCACCCGGCGTCAACTGATACAGGCCAGGGATTACACCCTACAACTTTGTATTCACCTCGGAATTTCCGTAAATTTCGAAAAATCTTTACTACAGCCATCACAGCATATCTTATTCATAGGAGCGGAATTAGATACGCATCATTTAGTTCTAAGGCTTCCTCCAGAAAGGATAGTCGCACTTCAAAGCAACATTTCTCTCCTTCTGTCGTCCAAAAAATCCCCAGCAAAGCTGGTTCTAAAGGTCTTGGGTCTCATGGCAGCTTCTCTCATTGCGATACCATTGGGAAGACTGCACATGAGAGTTCTACAATGGCTACTGTTTGTACAATGGTCGTTCCAACAGCTACCTCTGACACACAAAATTCTGATTACAAACACATGCAAATCGCACCTAACTTGGTGGCTTCAGACTTGCAACCTTTCCAGCGGAAGACCATTTGTGCTACCCACACCGTCAGCGACGATAACCACGGACGCTTCCCTGATAGGGTGGGGGGGCATCTTTCAGGGACAGACAGTCCAAGGCGAATGGACCAATCTGGAGTATAATCTACACATCAATGTTCTGGAGTTGAGGGCAGTGTTTTTAGCGTTGCAACACTTTGCTCCCCTTCTTCCTCTAGGGACTATTGCAGTTCAGACAGACAACATGTCTGTAGTCTGGTACATAAACAAGCAAGGGGGAACCAGGTCTTATCAACTATGCAGAGAGGCCATGAGAATTTGGCAATGGGCGGAGTCCACGGGTTGCTTTCTGATCGCAACGCACATCCCGGGGTCATCCAACGTCATAGCCGACAGGCTGAGCAGAGCAATCCTGTTGCCTCACGGTGGTCCCTCAAACAGTCAATTGCGAAGCGATATTTCGCAAGTGGGGCCAGCCTTCCTGCGATCTTTTGCGTCTCCAATGAGCGCCAAATGCAGGAGCTACTTTGCCCTATTACCCCTCAGGGAAGTCCCCAGAGACGCTGGTGCACGATTGGCCCCGGGTCTCCTGTATGCTTTTCCTCCCTTTCCCCTGATTGCAAAGTTTCTGCAGAAAGCCAACAACCTTCAGAGGACGATAATCCTCATTGCCCCATTCTGGCCTCGCCAAATTTGGTTCCCCTTTCTATTGCATCACCGCATTCGGGGACCTTGGATTCTGGACCCAGAGCCAGATCTACTGACTCACTCGTCAGGAGTTCCTCACCCATCTCTCGAATCACTCCATCTAGCAGCTTGGCTGCTCCTTCCCTTTCTAGCCAGGTCTGATTCCCTTACACCGGCAGTTCAGAATATATTAGTGGCTTCTCATAAAGCTTCCACTACAAAAACCTACACCAGTAAATGGAAGCGTTTCGTCTTCTGGGCTAATTCACATCATTTGGACCCTGTTATAGCTCCGTTAAACAAGATCTTGGAGTTTTTAACAGAATTGTTCCATGAAGGAGCTTCTCCTGCCACTTTAAGAGTGCAATTGGCTGCCATTTCCAACTTTCATGTGGAAGAATGTGGTGCGCCTGTTATGGCTCACAGACTTTGTAAGGCTTTTTTAAAAGGATCCTTTCATATTAGACCACCAGTTAGAACTCCTACATCACCTTGGAATCTGAACCTCTTACTTTCTAAATTGATGTTGCCCCCTTTTGAGCCAGCCTCAGTTTGCCCATTGAAGTTTTTATTGTGGAAGACTCTCTTCTTGGTGGCCATTACATCCGCTAGGCGAGTGTCTGAGCTTCAGGCCCTTTCTATTAAACACCCTTATTTGATTTTCCACTCTGACAGAGTATCCCTTCGCACTAATCCATCCTTTCTCCCCAAAGTTTGCTCTACTAATAATATTAATCAGTCCATTGAATTACCCACCTTTTTCAAAAATCACTCTAATAAGTTAGAGTATATGTTGCACAAATTGGATGTCCATAGACAACTCAGGTTTTATTTGGATAGAACAAAAGATCACAGGAAATCTGATCAACTATTTGTAGCCTTTGCTGACAGCAGGAAAGGTGTAGCAGTTACTAAACGAACTCTTTCCAAATGGCTAACTGATTGTATCACATACGTTTATGAGGCTTCTGATCAAACCTTATCGGTCAAACCTAAAGGACATTCTACGAGATCAGTGTCTACATCCTTGGCTCACGCAGCTCGCTTACCATTAGACACGATTTGTGCGGCTGCTACTTGGGCTAAACCGCATACATTTATCTCTCATTACAAAGTGGACAGGGTTTCTAGGGATAGGGCAACCTTTGGTTCCACTGTGCTCAAGAACGTTCTCCGTGAGTTCCTCAGGATCATGGAGCTAGGGCGCTACCCATGTGTAAGAACAAAGGCGAGATTGAACACTCTCACATATAGAAGTTATGTCCTTACCATAACGTTCCATGTGGAGTGTTCATCTCGCCTTTGTTCTTACATTCCCACCCTCCCACCCTCAGGAAGAACGTTCAATTTGGTGCCTGGTCTGGAGTATTCTCCTTCTGCAGTTGCAATAGTGGTATTTGTATGATACACTTGTGTATATATATATATATGTATGTATATATGTATATAGATGATCCTTTGATTGTGTAAATTTTGGTATGAGTGTGCTCTCTATGGTTGCTGGTTTGCTTGCAAACTAGATCTGAGGTAAAGGCAGAGGGGGATTGTGGGTATTAGGTGATCTTGAGCTTCTTCTCGATGCAAAGCTTGCAAGCGGCCGACACGGAGCCGAAGATCGGCTCCGAACCCATGTGTAAGAACAAAGGCGAGATGAACACTCCACATGGAACGTTATGGTAAGGACATAACTTCTATTTATCCCCTTTGGGAAAAAAAATGTACCCATGAATTATCACATAGGTGCCAGAACACTAAACACCGAAAGTGTGATAAGAGACTTAGGAACACAGGTGGACTGTGGTCTCCCTTCGATAACCACATCGCCACAACAGTCAGAAAATCCTTCTATGTGGCACACCTCATCACTAAGGGCTTTTCATCCAGAAAAAAGGAGGTCATTGTCCCACTGTACTCATCCCTCATTAGACACGTTATAGAATACAACGCCCCATTTGGTATGTACCTCTCAAGACATCTGCAACAACTGGAAAGGCCACAGAAATACCTCACTAAAAGAATCACAGGCCTAAAGCAGATGCCCTATGCTAACCACCTTAAAAAACTCCAGCTATACTCTGTCACATATCGTCTATTCCGAGGCGATCTCTGGTCAACATACAAGGCCATGTCAAACCCAGAGCTGTTGGACATGCTACATTTAAAGAAATCCCAATCCCTCAGAGCCACACAATCCAGGGATATAAACCTTGTCATCACAATAAACAAAACATGCTGGAGGGATAGGTTCCTGACCCAGAGACTCTCCAGACTCTGGAATAGACTGCCCATACACAAGGGAGCCCGCAGGATTTTTTGCAGGGGGGTGCAAACCCAGAGCCCCACCCACATAACTCTCCCCGCCCCCTGCCAACATAGCCCCACCCATGTCCACCCCCAATCCCCGCCCACACAGCCATTCCAGTGTCCCATTACTTGGCTATTTCTCCCCATTTGCCGTAGACACTGTTCAAATCTCTGTGTGCATACTGTTTTATGCTTTAGTTCTACAATGATTACAGGCAGTTGGATTTAAATTACAACTTTTATTTCAAACATTATAGCCCAAACACTGAGACATTTACTAAACCTAAAAAAGCAATAGTCTTACAATGAAAACAGACTTGGCATTAAAGCTTCTCTACTTTTGAATCTCACATTCAATGAAACTGCATTGAAACCCACATTCAAAGAAAAAGCATCTGGCCAGTGGCAGGTTATTTACCTTTGAACTGTTTTCAAGCAATAGGCTCCTTGCACACTGTTAGGGCCATGCAAAAGATTTGATTTACCTGATTGTATTAATTATAATATATAATTGAATTATATCCCTTGTATTATACAGCAACACTTGAGTGTCTCTGCGAAGTAAAAGTAATCTGAATAATTCCACATTAAAGATATCTGAAACTAATGAAGATGTTGCTAGAAAACTGTATATTTCAGTGTTTCATCTACAAATTCAGTGCCTGCTTCTGTCAAAGTATAAATTGCCTATGTTAAATTAAAAAATGGTAAGCTGGTATATTGCAATAGAAAATGGATGGCAAGCTGAAAAACAGGTTCATAGTTATTAGGCATCTCATCCAAAGGAGGACATCCTCAGGACTGCAGCATACAGATGTACATGCTGTAGGAATAGAACCTCATGCCTCTCCATTAAGATGCAAGTATTCTACTTGTGGTGCTACTAACATAGCTTTAAAACTTTATACCACAATAGAGATACAATTTGCTAAACAAAACAGTTGCACATTATAAATAGACTTTGCATGAGCAGCAGTAAACTTAGCTTCCCTTAAAACTCAGTTCCTTGAAAATGCACTTAATTCCACCTGCTAACTCTAACTTGAGCATTTTGCTTTCTCTCACACAAACATACCACAACCCTCAAGGCCTCAACCTTAGTGCAAGAAATCTGGACAAAACCTAAAATAAATAGGGCAGATTATAAATATGGCTCTCAACTTAGAAAATTGCAAGAGTAACAGGATTTGTGTTAGTATGCATTTTTCTAAATGATATGACATCTAAAACTGAAATGTCTCATTATTTAGCAACTTCAATCCTTTTTAGGAGGAATATGGGGCACAAAATCTGGACATTCTGCAAAAACCTGGACAGCTGAGGGGTATGCTACCTCCCTCATACACACAAACAAAATAATTCTGGTCAGACAAATTAGTTCTGGGAAGGTTGCACTGAACGGCACCGTGCTTGATCTGAAGTGGGTGAAATCCTGGTAGCCAGTGATAACTGATCTGCAGCTCAGCAATGTGGAATATTAAAGCATTTTTAGCAGAGCATTGTTTCATCACTACCTATTGTGTTTGCACATATGTGTTTGCACATAAGCTGTAGCTATTTCAAACATTTGCCTTTTTTGATTACTACAGAGTACATTTACCCACCAGAGCTATTGTGTTTTGACTTCAGTGTGGAGCTTACCTAGTTGTTGCAGGGCTTGGCTTTTAAGTAAGGTAGCAATGCTTATTTACCATATACCATTAAAGCCACCCAACTACAAAAGTGTACTAACACACAGACACTGCTATAAGACACTGGTCTCCAATAAAACGTAACGAGCTTCTGAAAATACTGTAATCCTGTCCTTTTATTACAAATACTGTCATATGCATTTCGATACCCAAGGCTTATACATTATCTAGTTATGTAAATATTCTCTGCATGGCAACAACGAAAAGGCTTTCAATGCTGGTAATTCTTTAACAATATGCTTACTAAAGCTTACTTGCATCTTACAATCTCCGACAAGCTTACCTGATGTTCATTAAACCATGGCTACTTAAAACAGCGCAACAAGGCACTGTGACAGCATGCAGTTCCTGAATAATAAGAAGCATAAATCAACAGTATAAAAATCTGATCGAAAACCAGAACATTCTGCAAAATCAAGGACAGATGAAAAGCCACGGTCGTATTTGTGATCTACCTTGGATGGGGGAATACTCTACACACTTACACTGCATAACTGCTCCTTGCCTTCCTTGGACACATCCAGAGCCACTACAATGGGGGGGGGGGTGCAATAAGTATGTCATAATTTGAAATGTCTCTGGCTGACAGTGATGGCTCTGACACTCATACCTCAACTTCAGAGCAAGAAATCTTGACAAAAGCCATACATAGAACTAGAAGTGGGACACAGGCCCAAAAATAAGGCCAATTTTTAAATATTGCTCTTATTAACTTAGATAATAGAACAGTAGTAGATCTTGCTTAGTACGAATTTTCTGAAGGGTATAAAATCTGAAACTCAATCTTTAATGACTTTCCACTAATTTTCCAGAAAACCACAATTTTATGAAAAACAGACCAAATGTGATGCAAAAATACCTGTCAAAAAAAGGGACACCTTTTTAATATTAACATTGTTAACTTGAGCAGCTAACAAAATAAGAGCATCTACATGCATTTCTGAAATAAAAGTAATCTATAACTCTGATCACTACAGTTATATATAATTGTAAACCCTCCACATTTTCTTCCAAAACTGCCATTTTGGATGAGGGATTATTAGGGGAGAGCAACATTTTGAGCCAAAATTAGGGACAAATGAGAGGTTTGGATATTCCTAATCTACAAAGTGATTTGCATGTACCTCTCAACCTCTTAATGCAGGAAATCTGGACAAGGCCCAAATATATTGGGTGGAACATACAAACACTACTAAAAATTGCTCTTGTATAAACTTAAGACAGTCTTACATTAGCATGCATTTTTCTGAAGGTTATGACGTCTGAAACTCAATGTCTGTCATTTAGTGACTTAATTCCTAAATGATTTGCTAGAAAACCACAAATTTTATGAGGAACAAACCAAAAATAAGAAGCAAATATCTATTCATTCTGCAAAGATATGGACAACTGAGAGGTATAGTTCAACCGGGGCTGTCTGAGTTCTACCCCCCTCACAAAATCATGGTCAAATGGAGCCTCCCCCCTGCAGCCATTCCAATGTCCCATTCCTTGGTTATTTTGCCCCATTTACCATAAACACTAATGTGCATACTGCTTTACTTCTGCGATGATTTAGGATTTCATTTGAAAGTTTTATTTTGCATTTTACAGCACAAACCCTAATACATATCTGTTAAACAAAGCAATGCAGTCTCACAATGAAAATAGACTAACATTAGAACTTCTCTGCCCTCGAAACTCACATGCATTGAAACAGCATTGAAACCCACATTCAAAGAAAATACATTACTCTGGGCTGTCTTCAAGATCATAGGCCCCTCGAACATAACATGCACATGCTCTTTGATACACCTTCCTGACTGTATTACATTATATTCCTTGTACAATACAGTACAGTTGTTAGAGGGCATTTTAAATGTGTTTCGAACATTTTTCCAGTAAACAATGAAACAAAATGCATACACCAATGACAAAACTGCCCAATTTAGAACATTTCCATCATAAAGTCTACTCAACCTTCTATAGTCCACCAGTATCAGTAAAAAAATATGCACAATCTCTGTAGTAAAATCCACATTAAAGAAATTTGTAACTAATAAAGAGGTTGCTGCTAGCAAACACTTTATATGTCATTGTTTAATCTACAAATAAAGTGCCTGTTACCCTTGGAAGAATAAATTGCCTTTGTTGCATGCAATAAAAAAATGATAAGCTAGTAATACCGCAATAGGGAATGGCTAGCAAACTGATAACAGGTTCATAGTTACTAGGTATCTTTGCCAAAAGAACTGCAGCATCCACCCCCTTTACAACACAGTACAGTATCAGCAATGCATCTACCTACTGCAGGAGTAGAACCCACAGCCTTCAGCATCAAAAGCAAGTACACTATCCTGTGGTGCTATTAACAGTCTTGAGCAGACTAAACATAAGCAGCACTAAACTTTTGCTCCCCTGCAGCTCTCAGCTCCTTGTAAAATCTACTCGACACTCAGCTGTATCTCTGAACGTTGCAGCACAAGAAATCTGGAAAAAGCCAAAATTTATTGGTTGGGGGGGGACAAAAGGCCAAGAAACAGGGACACATTTTAAACATTGCTTGTATAATGTTGGAAAGTTGCTAGAATAAAATGCTGCATTACCACCATACATTTCACTGCCACGTCTTGAACCCAGGGGACCCCATGCAAAACAGTCAGAGCAACATACCACTCGCCAAATCAGCTGTTTTGTGAAAGAGGAAGACTGAAACTTAAATGGCTATCATTTAGTGAATTCAGTTCTCACCATAGCACAGCTGTCAACCTCTTAGCACAAAATACCTGAACAAAGCCAATAATGGGTGAATACAACCCCCAAACATTCAGTGAATTCAGTTCTCACCATAGCTCTCAACCTCTTAGCAAAACACCCAGACAAAGCCAGTAATGGGGGAATATAGCCCCCAAACATATTCAGTGAATTCAGTTCTTACTATAGCTCTCAACCTTAGCACAAAACCTGGATGAAGCCAATAAATACTTGAATAAAGCCAATACTGGGTAAATACAGCCCCCAAACATATTCAGTGAATTCAGTTCTTACCATAGCTCTCAACCTTAGCACAAAACCTGGATGAAGCCAGTAATGGGGGGGAATACAGTCCCAAAGACAGGGATACATTTCAAATATCCATCTTGTACACTTAGAAGAAAATTGCTAAAATAAAAGCTTTTGTTACCATGCACTTTCTGAAGAATATGTAGTCTGACATTGAAATGAGTGTCCATTTTTTTAACATTTGTTAACCAGGAAAGTCTGACTTGGAAAAAAAGCAAATTTTTAGCAGAGGTCCAGGGAGAAACACTCCAGACAGCCAAGAATCAAACCAGAGAACATGTAGCTGTCAGGCAACAAGGACACGTACAGAAACCACAGATTTTATGAGGAACTTTAGAGTTGGTGCATTATTCACAAGCTTTTTCAGTAACTCATAGAGGTTTCCTGTTCCGGATATTAATCTATTGTCATATGTTCTAGAAGTTTGTTTAAAGGCATAAAGCCATAGTTACCTCTAGCATGTTATGTTTGAACTTAGACAAAGACTGTATCATTCCTAAAAATCTCCTGAAGGTTTGTCTATCCTCCAGCGTTTGCATAAGTACAGCAATTCTTACTTTTCTCCTTATTTGGCTGCATGCCTTGATACAGGAAAGTGACCCATGTATTGAAACTGGTCATGTAAATTTGGCATTTATTCCTGTTTGGTGAGCAACTGGACCAACCTCAAGCTCTGCTCATGTTTTTTTTTTTTTTTTTTTTGCACTCCATACCACCATATCAAAGGCTCATCTGATAAATCTCTACCTTCCCAGTTACATACTGAACTTACAAAGATTCAAGCTTGCTTTATCACGTTTAATTTGCCACAAACTCTGATTAGCATTCAGTAAAGAAAATCATTTAGCACTGGGCATTGTTGACTCAACCTCTAACTGTCAGCAATGGGGAGTGGTCTTCTAAATCACTCTCTTAAGATCTTCAGGGTCTATGCAACTTCTAAGCTGGTCTTGCTTCAAAACTGTAACCATACTGTTAACCCATACATTAGGCCATGGATGTTTAACAGTTGCATCCAGCATATCCATTAATTTAAGCTGTTGCTCTCCTCTCTCACTTAAAGCCACTGGTACTCTCCTAAATGTATAGACTACTGGTACTGCACCAGAACATACACTGATTTTGCATCCCCTGGCATATATACCAACCCAGTAAGTAAATCTGTTTACTTCTGCAAAATATCTCCCAAAATATTTCTCCCAACTCCCTATCATTCGTTCAATTCTAAACAGACCCTCTGCCTGGAATATATACCAACCCAGTAAATAAATCTGTTTACTTCTGCAAAATATCTCACAAAATATTTTTCCCAACTCCCTATCATTCATTCATTCCTTACTAAACAGACCCTCTGCCTGCCCTTCCATCACCCCACTCATCACAGTCACACTCCTAGAACTCTCAGAAACTCAGACCAACACCTGCTTGAAATCTACAAGCCCAAAAATCCATAGGTCAAACTCTCTATAGCTACACACCAGCCCTAGCCTAGAGCAAATTGCCCCTGTTCATCAGAAACTTAGCTCAAACACATGAATTTAAATAAGCCTTAAAACAACATCTGCTTAATTCCTGGATCTGTCACTGCACAAAGAATAGTTTAAACCACCCTCCCTAAATTATATCTAAATCTACACCTACCTGTTCTCTGCTCTCTCCTACACCCCTCCTTCTACACTCACTATCACTATGCTCTATTGCAAATTTCTCCCCACACACAGTGTCTGTATAGTTTGATGGAAAATGGATGATTACAGTCAGCAAATTTATATATACACAAGTGTGCCACACCACTTTTGCGTTTTGGCGCCAAGTGTTCAGTCAGTCACCTTCAAAAGTATAAAAAAACAACCTACCTTCTCTCTTCTTGTAATAATACCAACACCATACGTACCACCACCAGTCCAGTCCTTCCACCACTCACCACACGAAACACGATGGTTTGCAATTGCTCCGTCCTGAGCATGAAATCATCAAATATTGACTTTTCCACCGATGTCCACCGCAGTCATCTTCCATCAAGTTGCAACGAACTACGCGAACGTGAATAACGCGATTACTTGGGAGTTTGAGGCTTGTAGAGCTGTCATGATGTCAGACTCACGTCAGTCATGTGACTGCCTGCCACGCCATCTCCAACAGTTCTCTACTTCTTCTGAAAAATAACAATGCAGGCTACGGGGAAAATGCGGGAAAAAACAAAGTAAGTGGAAAAAAAAAGTGTGTAGCGTATATAGCGCTAAGAAAATCCAGGGGGGTGCAAGTGCACCCCCTTGCACCTGCCTGCGGGCACCCTTGCCCATACATGTCAAGCAGAGTGCCTCTTTGGCCCTCTTCAAAAGGAACCTTGATGATTGGGTGGGAGAAAGGAAATTCACCATAGGGGTCACATCAGTTGCCCTGCTAGACAGGGATCCAGGGAAGTAAATAGTGTGGGAAGAAATAGCCAGGGAATTGTTATGGCTTGGCTTGTATAGGCCCTATGGCCGATAGCCTAGTACCAACCTATGAACAAGGAGATGAGGTGTATGGTGAAAAGAGAGGTGGCGAATGTTAAGGATAAGGCATATGATGAGTTGTATGAAAGGTTGGACTCTATTGAGGGAGAAAAGGACCTGTAGCTGATAAAGGATAATGAGGGCAGCATACTCACAAATGAGGAGAGTGTGTTGAGCAGATGGAAAGAGTACTCTGAGGGACTGATGAATGAAGAGAATGAGAGGGAGAGAAGATTGGATGATGTGGGGATAGTGAATCAGGAAGTGCAATGGATTAACAAGGAGGAAGTAAGGACAGCTATGAAGAGGATGAAGAATGGAAAGGCTGTTGGTCCAGAAGACATACCTGTGGAAGCATGGAGGTGTTTAGCGGAGATGGTAGTGGGGTTTTTAACTACATAGTTTAATGAAATCTTGGAAAGTCAGAAGATGCCTGAGGAGTGGAGAAGTGTATTGGTACCGATTTCTAAGAATAAGGATGATGTACAGAGCTGTAGTAACTACAGAGGGATAAAATTGATCAGCCACAGCATGAAGTTATGTGAAAGAGTAGTGGAAGCTAGGTTAAGAAAGGAGATGATGATTAGTGAGCAACAGTATGATTTCATGCCAGGAAAAAGCACTGCAGATGCAATATTTGCTCTGTGGGTGTTAATGGAGAAGTATAGAGAAGTTCAGAAGGATTTGCTTTGTGTCTTTGTGGACTTAGAGAAACCATATGACAGGGTGCCTAGAGAGGAGTTGTGGTATTGTATGAGGAACCTGGGAGTGGCAGAGAAATATGTAAGAGTGGTACAGGATATGTACGAGGGCAGTGGGACATTGGTGAGATCTGCGGTAGGAGTGATGGATGCATTCAAAGTGGAGGTAGGATTACATCAAGGATCAGCTCTGAGCCCTTTCTTATTTACAATGGTGATGGACAGGCTGACAGATGAGATCAGACAGGAGTCCCCTTTGACCATGATGTTTTTGGATAACATTGTGATTTGTAGTGAGAGTAGAGAACAGGTTGAGATGACCCTGGAGAGGTGGAGATATGCTCTAGAGAGGAGAGGAATGAAGGTCAGCAGGACTAAGACAGAATCTATGTGTGTGAATTAAAGGGAGGACAGAGGAATGGTGAGGATGCAGGGAGTAGAGTTGGTGAAGGTGGATGAGTTTAAATTCTTGGGATCAACACTTCAGAGTAACTATGAGTGTGGAGGAGAGGTGAAGAAGATAGTGCAGGCATGGAGTGGATGGAGAAGAGTGTCAGGAGTGATTTTGTGAAAGACGGTTTCCAGTAATGGTGAAAGGGAAGGTCTACAAGATGGTAGTGAGACGAGCTATGTTATATGGGTTGGAGATGGCAGCACTGATGAAAAGATGGGAGTCTGGAGGTGGCAGAGTTAAATATGTTAAAATTTGCATTGGGTATGACAAGGCTGGACAGGATTAGAAATGAGTATGTTAGAGGGTCAGCTCATAGGTTCATAGGTTCATAGATGTGTACTAGGCTAATGCCCCTGGGGCCTTTACAAGCCTAACCATAGGATTACCCTGGCAGCGTGCCACCCAACCTTACTTCCCAGTGCTTCTGTCTTATAGAGCCACTGGAGTTATCCTCAGAATGAATTTTCTATTTCCCATCCACTCATCAAGACTTCTCTTGAAGAGGGTCAGCAAGGTGCTCTGCTTGACATGTATGGCAAGTCTATTCCATAGCACGGGCAGTCTCTGGGTTATGAACCTGTCCCTCCAGTATGTTCTGTTGATTGTGGTAATGAGGTTGAGGTCTCTGGAGTGTTTGGTGTGGAGGGATTGGGATTTCTTTAGATGTAGCATTTCTAACAGAGCTGAGTCAGAAATGGCTTTGTAAGTCAAGCAGAGATCACCTCTAAGTAGGCGATATGAGATAGAGAATAGTTGGAGTTTTTTTAAGTCTGTCCATTTAGGACAAGTGTTTAAGGCCTAGGATCCTCTTTGTGAGGTACTTTTGTGTCCTCTCCAGTTGTTGCAGGTATCTAGTGAGGTACATGCCAAATGGGGCATTGTACTTGATGATTGACCTAATGAGGGAAGAGTAGAGGGAGACAAAGACCTCTTTCTTCCTGGATGCAAAACCCTTAGTAATGAGATGTGCCACATAGAAGAATTTTCTGACCACAGTGGCAATGTGGTGATTAAAATAGAGGTTGCTGTCAACCTGTGTTCCCCGATCTCTTATAATGCCTTCTGCGTTCAGTGGACTACCATCAATGTGGTAATTCATGGGAACCAGGTTTTTCCCAAAGGGGATAACAACACATTTTTTGCTGTTGAGCTTAAGGCCATGGTTCTGACACCATTCTGTAGGATGTCAACATCACTTGGGGAGTTAATAATAGCTCCCAACTTCCAATTGTCTGTGAACTTTGTTAGCCAGAGACCCTTCGTGTTGGCCTGGACCTCAGAGAAGTAGATACCAAACAGGAGAGGACTCAGGACCGAACCCTGTGGGACTCCTCTCGTGACTAGTCGTCAGTCTGATTTGGAGTCAGTTACTTTCACACTGTGGGTTCTATCCCTGAGCCAGTTTGCAACCCATCTAGTGATATAGGGATTGAAGCCTAGCTTAGTGAGTTTTTCTATGATTCCTTATTGGAGAATGGTATCAAAGGCCTCAGCCAGATCAAGGTAGGCTGTATGAACCACCTTGCCTTCATCCACACTCTGGTGACTGACTCAAAGAAGTCGACCAAGGTGAGCAGGCATGATCTACCCTTCACAAAACCAAACTGTGTGGGATCCAGGGTTTGGAGATTCCCTATATCCTGGTTTATTAGTTCCATGATGATATGTTCCATAGCTTTGCAAATCAGACTTGGGCTAATGGGGTGATAGTTCTCAGTGTCTGTAGTCGTTCCTCTTTTGTGGAGAGGGATGACTGTACCAGTGTACCATTCGGTAGGGACAAAGCCTGAGGTGAGGCTGTGATTGAACAGGACACACAGGTGAGATGCCAGTTCACTCTGTAGTTCCTGTAGAACACAGCCAGGGATATTGTCAGGTCCCATAGAAGCTGTATTCATGGCCTTGGACAGTGCTGTTTTAACTTGTGCAGCAGTAATACTGGGTGCCTGGCAATCTACTGGTATTGTGATTGGTCCTTTGGGGGGGTGTAAAGCTGGCACTGAATCTGTCAGCCAGTATATTGGCAATATCTTTTTGCTCGGTATAGGAGGTACCATTGTGCAGTAGCTCAGAGCAAATCTGGGTATTGCCATGGAGATTCTTTACATAACTATAGAAGGCCTTATGGCTGTCTTTACTGTCTGCTGGAATTCTGTTTTCATAGCTAGCTTTATAGGATTTTATGAGGGATCTCAACTTTTTGTTGAGGCTGTAAGGGAGTTTTTCCAGTCTTGGGACTTCACTTTATTCTGCGTCAGTTTCCTCCTTCTGTTGTAGAGTTTGTTTATGGCAGGGGACTACCAGATTGTTTTCTTTTTTTGGAGGAGAGCGTCTTGGTTCTATTAGGTATGGCGAGATCCATGCATTTGTGTATGCGTTCGTACAGTGCATTGGTGTATGATTCGGCAGTCATGCAACTATTCTCCATTTGCATGGGTGCCATGAAGTTAGCCACCTCTGTTTTAGGAGCCCAAAGTTAGCTTTGGAGAAGTTTTTCATGGTGGTTACCTTTGCGGGGGATGGGAGGTGGGAGGGATGTGGATTTCCAGGGTGATTAGTTTGTGGTCGGATCTAACCAGGGAGGAGCTGACTATTGGTGTAGAGCAATGGTTACCCATGTTAGTAATGACCAGGTCAAGGATGTTGCTACCTCTAGAAGTGGTAAGAACAAGCTGGTCTAGGGCATTGGAATTAATGAACTCCAGGAAACGTTGGGCAAGTATATTGGTACATGAGTAGTTTTCCCAGTTAATGGAGGGGTAGTTGAAGTCGCATAGTATGAAAGTGTTAGGTTGGACCCTAATATTCTCCAGGGTGCTTAGGAACGTGGAGTGTGAGTACTGGGACATGGTTAGGGACCTATAGCAGGCTACAACCTGAATCGCTGTTTTACCCACTGTTAGTTGCACCTGAAGTATCTCTGATGTGTTATGTTCAGCTACCAGTCTGGAGGTGTGCGCATCCTTTATGAATATGGAAACACCACCGCCTTTGGAGCTTCGGTCCAAGTTCTGGGGCCAAAAGGTGTGGAAAGAGTTATAACCTGGTAGTGTAAGGGTGCTTTCTGCTGCCTTGAACCAGGTCTCTGTTACAGCACAAATGTTGATGATGTTCATTTTAAGGAGTGCTTCGAGTGAGTGCATTTTGAGATTTAGACTTCTAGTGTTGAGCAGCATGATCCTCAGATTGCATTTGTTTGTAGCTGTTATGGTGGTAATTTGGTCTTTGGAATACCACATAGAAAAGGCACTATAGGGGTGGCAAGAGCTTTGGCCAGTAACAGATACAGGCCATCTCTGGCAAAGTATCAAGGTCTGTCAGTCATGTCATCCCAGGCAGACAGATACTGGATCCCCTTAGAGTGACACCAGAAACTTAGCCAGTTGTTGAAATCAATCATTTTTTGCTTGTACTGTGGTATCATTCTGGATGATGGCAGGATGCTATTCAGGGCTAGGGTCATGCCCTCCTGGGCTACATAATCCGAGAGCTCTTCCATGTCTCTTTTCATGTAGTCCAGGGAGTTACATCTCAGGTCATTCACACCCACATGTGCAGTGACAGAGTCATATTTGTACCTGTTGTTGAGGGACCTAAGTGCATTATTTGACGGATCCTGGCACCTGACAGGCAGCTGACTGTTACTTTCTCCTTATTCAGCCTAGTGAGTGGGACATCAGTGTGCCTCACTATCGAATCATCTATGACTAGTGTGTTGGGGATACTGTTTTGCCTTAGGGGCGTTGGTTGAGTGGCATACTGTTTAGAAAAGTTATGTGACTCATAATTAGTGTTGTGTTGTGGTGGTGAAGTGCATTTCTGCCTTGGAGGTCTCTGCTGTTTGTGTTGATTTTTATTGAGAGCCTCCGTGAAAGTGGGTGTGTAGTTTGTGTTTTTATGTGAAGGCAGTGCTGGTGTGTGTTCTGGAGGGAGATGTGTTCCATGTGGTATGGTGCAAGTGTTGACCTTCTCCTCTTGACCAGCTATGCTGGTCTTGGCTGGAGAGTGCATGGCTTCCAATTTGAATATATAATTGCATCTCTTGCAAGTCTGAGTGTTGGGAGGTAGGAGGAGTGGGTTGTCAGTGTACATGAGGCAGTTGCTACATTGCTACATTGCTTCAGGATACCCAAGTTCACCAGGTTAATAGGAGAAAGCACAGGCAACTGACCTTTAAACATGCCTGGAGGGTTGGGCATTAATAATAAGTACTGGAGCTGTTTCCTTGTAGAACGTTTAGTGCTGATAGCACATTTGTGTGCTACAGTAATTGCTGCAAGAAGTCTGGTAAAGTGCTAGACAAATAAGCTAGTAAAAGTGCAACACAGGGGAGAACTAGCATATCTAAGGGAAAAATAGAAGAGCAGACTTTGGCACTTCTCAGAAGCTTACAAACAGTCTTGGATACATCAAATCTGTATCTGGACTAGTTACAGGAAAGGTGGGAAACAAATGCAAACACAGGCTTTTAAACTAGAAAGTTGAAAGAGACGGAAAGACTGATGGTTGGATGGTTTGGAGACAAAGCCAGAGAGGCGAGATTGTGTTGGTTTGGGCAAGTGCTGAGGAGAGATGCTGGGTGTATTGGGAGAAGGATGCTAAGGATGGAGGTAAGAGGAAAAGAAGAAGGCTTAAGATAAGGTTTATGGATGTGGTGGGAGAGGGCATGCAGGTAGTTGGTGTAACAGAGCAAGATGAAGAGGACAGAAAGAAATGGAAACAGATGATCTGCTGTGGCGATTCCTAATGGGATTAACTGAAAGAAAAAGAAGGTCCAAATAAGTAGAAGGAGAGGACCATGGGCAGTGAAACTGGAACAAAAAGAGCTATACTAGCAATTAAATCTGAATGCGGGATGATGGCCAAGTCTCAATGACTCTATCTTTATAGCTCCAATGCTAAAATTGAAAGCTCTTGCCAGCTAGAGGAAGAAAAGTGAAAGATAAACACTGAAGTTTTGAATATGGGCAATAACAAACAATACCACACTTTATATGTTTTTATGGAAGCTTAAAATAGTTATAGTAATTAACTTTGCATGAAGTTGACTAAAGTTGAATTAATTTAAATGTATTATATTGAGGGTCTCTGTTCTATGTAGAGAAAGCATATTTAAGAGAAACAGTTTTAAGATTTTTTTAATGGTTGTTTTCTTTTTATCTTTTTTTTTTAAAAAAAACAGTCTTTCCATAATAATATTATTAATGAAAAGTGATTGTAAGGAATGTTTCAGCTGTGTGTGTAAGAAGCACCTTGAGTTAAATCTATGCATCGGTATGACATTGTTTGTTTTTTTAATTGGTGGGGGAGGCTTGGCAATCACATGATAACCTTTGATTTTATTTAATGAATGCTGTCAATAAAGTTTTTTTTATTTGATGAAGTTATCTCACATAATGAAAGCCCTCATCTTGAAATAAAGTAAGTTGCGGTGTCCAAGATATATATCTTGTTTAAAAAAAAAAAAAAAGTAAAGTAGAGTTGTGTTTTAGTATAACTTTTCTCTTTTAGTGTAACCTTTCTTAAGGTTTCGTCTTTGGCCTTTAAACCCTTTTTCTGTTCAGGGTTTACTTCTTTCTTTCCCTTGTTCAGCATGTCTGAAAAAACAGAAAAACCTACGGGTTTTAAAACATGCACTTCTTGTGGGCATAAGATCCCCAATTCTGATGCCTACAGAAAGTGCGTATATTGTCTAGGAGCTGTCCACCTTGACTCATCTTGCACTATTTGTGGAATGTTTAATCCTAGGGCAGTCTCAGATAGAAGAAATAAGTTGATCTTAAAAGGACTTCTACCAGCTGCAACTTGGATTCACAGCCTACCTTGGAGTCTAGGAAAAGGACCATTCTGAGATCTCCGAGGGCTTCCATGAAAACCACAGAAAAGTTAAAGAAGCTCTCAGATCAGACCTCTTTGGATCCGAAGATTTTTGGACAACCCTCGGCTCCACAACACTCTTCAGATCTGACTGGTTCAGCCCATGCTGTCAGCACTCCTGCTCCATCCACCTCATTCTTGGATTCGAAACCCACAGATCTGACCAGCAGAGGTTGCACACCTGAATTCATGCTGAAGCCAGTTTCTCCAGCCCTGCCATTGCAGTTATTCGAGACACTGGGGAAGCATTCAAGGCACCTATCCACTGCTTTGTCCAGATCTTTGAAGAGATTGACAGCGACAGACATAGACAGGTCGATGCTGAGATTTTTCAGGGCTCAGATCCAGATTGGGGGGGGGTCCTCCCAGCTCCATCCCCTCTTGGATCCGTGAGTGCTCCTGCCCATCCAATTCTTTCTCCTTCTTCAGTCTGACCTGTAGTTTCGGAGTCTCAGGATCCAAGATCGCCAAGAGGTTTGGCACTGGATCTGAGGAACCTTTCCGCCTTGACTCTGATGGTGTCTGTGATCAGCCCTGCTCTGATACCTACAGATCACAGTGGATCTTGGATCCAAGAAGTCAGTGCTAGGTCTGAGGGGTTGGATTTTGCTTCTGCTTTGTCAGCTGCATCCCTTCCCCTCAGTGCCTTGACCCTCTTCACTTCAGGTCCTATTCTCTGTGGAGGTTCCAGATCTAGGGTCGGTCCTGACCTTCCTTCTTTGACTGCTTTGGCTTCAGGTAAGGGGGAGAGGTTTCCCCAGGTCCATCAGCCTTTCAGGTAGTGAAAAGGGCTTTCTCTTTGCATAGATAGCCATCGTCTCAGATCTCAGATCCTGTCCCTCCTCCCTCATCGGGTCCGAGCTCTGAGCCCATCATTGCTGCTCCTAAGAATCCGCTATTTCTTGGAGGTCTACGCACAAGTTCCCCACAGGTATTCCCTCCCCCCTTTCGGCACTTCATCTGAATATCTCACAGAAGAGGTACCTCAGAAGAGAACACGTAAGAGGAGACACATTGACTCCTCTATGGAGTCTGTCATGGAAGACACCAGTTTTGATGAGGAAGAAGGACCCCCTGATCGCCACCTGATGATGTCTCCTTTGGAGATATCCTGGAAAATCCTCAAACAGAAAGATGGTTGGTCTTCCCAGTCTCCTTCTCTTAAGGAATCAGTGCTCCTGGAGGCTTTTGGGGCTGGCCCAATTATGTCTTGGGTGACCACCCCCTCCAGCAGATGAACTTATTGACCTGAGTTCATGCTGGGCTTGGAGCCCATCTCCAAGTGACTGGAAAAGTTCTTAGTCCCCCCTTCAGACAGACCTCACTGGAGCAAGGGAATCCCAGTTGATGCCATATTGGTGGTGTCAGCCATTAAAAAGGAACTGGCTGAACAAAGCTCCTCTGTCCATCCACTGAATAGGGAGTCCAGAGTGATGGACAGGTTTGGAAAGTGTGTGTATGCCTCAGCTACCTTCATGCTGTAGTCATTGAGCTACATGGCACACTTCACTCATTTGCAGAGAGATTTGATCAAGGAGCTCTCAAACTCTCTCTCTTTCTGAGTTCATGTTTGAGGAGGACCTCAATAAGGTCTCTCCTCAACTGGCCACTCTTTTGTCCATTTCCAATGCATCAATGAGGCTCATCTCCCATGAGGTGGAGGGTACCTCACAAGCAGCTGGTTCAGGCATAGCCATTAGGAGACATGTCTGAATGAGGCTATGTGACTTTGCGGAGCCCTTTAAGGCATCATTTGTTAATTCCCCCTTTGATGGCTCAGTGAAAGATACGCTCAATGAGCAAGTGAGAAAGACTGTCTGCCATTGGAATCAAATTTTCTACCCCATCATACTTTCTGTAGGTACGAGAGAGATGGTAAGAAGATGCCCTTCCGAGGAGGAGGTTTCAATGGAAGACATCACCCCAGAGGCAGAGGGGGTCCAAAAAATCAGGGTGTCAGGACAATTTCTCTGATAGGCCTTATCAGCACTCCTAAAGTGTTGCTCAGCTTTCCACCTCTGGAGGCAGTAGTGAGTCGATTTTCCTTGCACCTGGATGCCTGGACAAACATTACAAACAATTCCTGGGTGCTAAAAATGATATTCACAGGTTACTACATACCATTTTCCCTTCCACCTCCTGTACAAAGGAAGAAACTCCCCGATGTTCCACCCAGTCAGAGGGAGTATGCAGTTTGGGAAATACAAAGTCTGCTACAAAAAAAGTCATCCAGGAGGCTCCACCCAAAGAGAAAGGATTTGGAACTTACTCCTATTTCTTTTTAGTGCCAAAGAAAATAGGGCACAAATGACCAGTTTTGGATCTAAGCAATTTGAACCACTTTGTGAGGAAGTCGAAGTTCTGAATGGCTACAGTTCAGTCCATCCTACCTCTTCTGCACAAGGATGCTGGGATATGTTCTACAGATTTCCAGGATGTGTAATATCACATCAAACCAGACGGGTGCTCCACGAGACATCTGCGCTTTTGACTGGTAGCCAATCACTACCAGTTCAGAGCACTGCCCTTTGGGGTCACCACAGCCCCCTGAGTGTTCACCAAATGCATAGCAGTGGTGGCAGCTCACTTAAGACACAAAAGATACCAGGTGTTTCCCTATATAGACAATTGGCTCCTCACCATACCATCCAGGCATCAACTTCAGCAAACCATGGAATGTGAGAGTGTTCAATCTCGCCTTTGTTCTTACACATGGGTTCGGAGCCGATCCTCGGCTCCGTGCCGGCCGACTGCAAGCTCTGCATCGAGAAGAAGCTCGAGGACATCTAATACCCACAATCCCCCTCTGCCTTTACCTCAGATCTAGTTTGCCGCTGCTGCAGTACGCATCGCTGGAGACTAGCTCGGGGCTGTTCAGATAAGATTTTTTATCTATTCTGTACTAATTTTCAGAAAGTTTCTTTAAATTCTAGTTACTTAAGTAAGAGTAGGTGTGTGAGTGTCAGGAATTCTCTATACTTAGAATAAGTTAACTTGTTAACTTCGAGTTAGAGTTTTCGGGCCTACCCCTTCTTGGACTTGTGACTAAAACTTTGTAGTCTTGCCTTTTTGGCAGTTATTACTGGATTAGACTTCGGATTCGACTTCTTTGACTAAAAACTTGTGGTAGTCTTGTTTTTAGCTTTATCAAACAGACTCTTATTCCCGGATTTGACATTTATTACTGGATTGGACTTTTTACTGGACTGGACTGTCTTCTCATTTGTTAATATGTCTGAAAAGATGAAATCTGGTTTTAAACGTTGTCAGTGTGGCCAAAAAATGTCGGTCACAGACAACCACAGTTCCTGTGTCTACTGTCTTGGCCCTCTCCACTTACAAGAGGACTGCTCTATTTGTCACTCTTTTAGTGGGAGGGTCATGACAGATAGGCGAGGAAACTGATGGATAGAGGATTGCTGAAACCCTCTTTCCAGGAGGCTTTGGATGCTTCAGACCAGGCATCCAAGTCTTGAAGTCGGCGTCGGAGCCAAAGACATCGGCTCCGAGCTCTTCAAGTCTAGTTAGATCACCGGTTCCACAGACTTCGGGGCCGAGTGTTCAACTGTTGGCAGTTTCCGAGCCTCGAGTCTTGGAACCGGTGACGGAGCTCCCTCCACCGACTCTGTTGAGGTCGGCTCCGTCTTCGATCCCTTCGACTCGTTCTTCTAGAGCCCTTTCCGACACCGACGTGGACCGTGTGGTGCAGAAACTTATGGAGCATACGGCCCTGTCCAAGCTTATTTCGGTCTCCTCTCAGTTGATGTCGAGACTTGAAGGCCTGCCACTATCTCCATCTGTTCCTCCTCCGAGACCTGTTCAGTCTTCGGAGCCGGAAGAAGCTGACCTGATGATTGTGGAGCCCTCGGTGCCAGAACCGTCTTTTTCTCGGTCGGCACCGTTTACCTCGACTCCATCCGATCCGGTACCGGAGTCTCGGGCCCGAAGATCTGTCCTTGGTTCCGGGACCGAGAGTCGGACCGATGTTTCGGTTCCGACTCTCCTCTCGGGCCTCGGCACGGATCGATTCGGTTCCATCCTCGGGGTCGGTGCCTTCGGTTCCTGTTTCGGGGATTCTTCCCATTTCTTCGGAACCGGGAGATACCTCGACTCGGGACCCGGGGGCCTTCGACCTCATGAGGAAGGTGTTGTCTACCCAGACAACCACATCAGCAGGTACAGCTTCTCCTCCCCACAAAGGACCGTTATCCTCCTCTGCACCCATGGCCACGTCCAAGCGTCGGGCACCAGTGTCTCAGCCACCCCTGGAGGTGCCCCTCTTCCTCGGAGGCTTCTTCGGATGCTCCCCACGAAGAAGTTCCTAGGAAAAGACTGTGTAAGAGGAGACACTTGGATTCTCCACAAGAATCCTTGACATCTGATACTGACTTAGATGAGTCAGAAGGGTCCCCTAAGTCACCTTCAGAGGATGTCTCTTTTTCTGACATCTTGGAGATCCTTAAACAGAGAGGTGACTGGCAAGCCCTCCCCCCTTCTGAGGATGAGTCAGTTTTGCTGAAGGCATTTGGTGCCCGTCCTTCCTCCTCCTGGGTCACTCCGCCCTTTGATGAGTTAATGGAATTAATTGCTCGAAGGCGTGGAGACTCCTGACACGGTGGAACCTGTCCCTAGGAAGCCAAATAAGTACATCACGGCACCACAGGACAAAGCTTACCTTACCAAATGAGTTCCAGTAGACGCCATGGTGGTGGCAGCGGCCACGAAAAAGGAGATGTCGGAGTCTTCCTCATCTGTCCATCCGCCTAACAAAGATTCTAGGACCATGGACAGATATGGGAAGCGCATTTTCAGTTCAGCGGCTTTCTCTATCGTTCCTGAACTATTTGACCCATTTTACACGTTTACAGAGGGATCTAGTCAAAGAGTTGGGAGATACCCTCCAGGGTGCTACAGATGCCGCTGTCTCAGAGAAAGTTACAGCGCATCTCAACACCCTTACGTCCATTGTAAACTCGTCCATGAGGCTGATATCCTATGCAGCCGAAGGATCGAGTAGGGCAGCGGCTTCAGCGATTGCTCTTCGTAGGCAATCCTGGATGCGCTTATGTTCGTTTGCGGAAGCCTTCAAGTCTTCCTTTACTAACGCCCCATTTGATGGAGCCACACTTTTTGGCCCTAAAGTAAAGGAGACCCTTACCCGGTGTGAACAGGAGGGAAAGACTCTGTCTGCTGTCGGAGTCCGTTTTTCCACCCCTTCCAGACCGTACCCCAAAGGGCAACGTGGTGGGAAAATGTGGTTTCGAAAACCTCAAGGATCTTTTCCAAACACACAGGGTGATGCCCCCTCTAGAGGCAGAGGGGGGGGCAGAGGTGGAAGACGCCGCCCTGGCGGCAGAGGGTCCGCAAAACCAAGGTGACAGGGATAACCTCCCTGGCAAACCTTTTCAGCACTCCTGAGAGGAGGCCCGACTGTCCTGCTCTGGAGGCAGTCGGGGGTCGCTTAGCTTTATACCCTCAGGCCTGGCTAAACCTTTCTTCAGACAATTGGGTAAAAAGCGTTGTTACCAGAGGTTACAAAATCCCATTTCTATCCACCCCATTCCAAAGAAAAAACTCCCAGATGTACCACCCCATCTGCGAGACCCAGCAGCTACAGAAATTTCAAAGCTGCTAAGAAAAAGAGTCATCCAACCAGTCCCAGCGGACCAAATAGGATTCGGAACTTACTCAAGGTTCTTTTTAGTTCCAAAGAAAACAGGGGACTGGAGGCCAATTCTGGACCTAAGTCATCTCAACACCTTTGTCAAGAAGGAAAAGTTCCGAATGGTCACGCTTCAATCGATCCTTCCATTCTTACGGAAGGACGATTGGATGTGCTCAATAGATCTGAAGGACGCATACTACCACATCAAAATGGCCAGGGCGTCCAGAGATCACTTGCGCTTCCGGCTGGGAGCCATTCACTATCAGTTTCGAGCCCTGCCCTTTGGCCTGACCACAGCCCCCAGGGTCTTCACCAAATGCATGGCAGTGGTAGCGTCTCATCTGAGGCGCCTAGGATTCCAGGTGTTTCCGTATCTGGACGACTGGCTCCTGTCTGCCACCACCAGGCGTCAACTGATACAAGCCAGGGATTACTCCCTACAACTTTGTACACACCTTGGCATTTCAGTAAATTTAGAAAAATCTTTGCTACAGCCATCACAGCATATCTTATTTATAGGAGCGGAATTGGATACGCGTCAGTTAGTTCTAAAACTTCCGACAGAAAGAATACTAGCACTTCAATTCAACATTTCCCTTCTGCTGTCGTCCAGAAAATCCCCAGCAAAAATTGTTCTGAAAGTTTTGGGTCTCATGGCAGCTTCTCTCATAGCAATACCATTGGGAAGACTGCACATGAGAGTGCTACAATGGCTTCTATTTGCACAATGGTCATTCCAACAACTTCCACTGACTCACGAAATTTTGATAACGAAAACATGCAAATCACACCTAATGTGGTGGTTACAGACTTGCAACCTATCCGGCGGAAGACCATTTGTGCTACCCACACCGTCAGCGACGATAACCACGGACGCTTCCCTGATAGGGTGGGGGGGCATCTTTCAGGGACAGACAGTCCAAGGCGAATGGACCAATCTGGAGTACAATCTGCACATCAATGTTCTGGAGTTGAGGGCAGTGTTTTTGGCGTTGCAACACTTTGCTCCCCTTCTTCCTCCAGGGACCATTGCAGTTCAGACAGACAACATGTCCGTAGTCTGGTACATAAACAAGCAAGGGGGAACCAGGTCCTACCAACTATGCAGAGAGGCCATGAGAATTTGGCAATGGGCAGAGTCCACCGGTCGCTTTCTGATCGCAACGCACATCCCGGGGTCATCCAACGTCATAGCCGACAGGCTGAGCAGGGCAATACTATTGCCTCACGAGGGGTCCCTCAAACAGTCAGTTGCGGAAAAGATTTTTCGCAAATGGGGCCAGCCTACCTGCAATCTGTTTGCGTCTCCAATGAACGCCAAATGCAGGAGCTACTTTGCCCTATTACCCCCTCCAGGGGAAGTCCCAAGGGACGCGCTGGTGCACGATTGGCCCCCGGGTCTCCTATATGCTTTTCCTCCATTTCCCCTGATTGCAAAGTTTCTGCAGAAAGCAAACAACCTTCAGAGGACTATAATTCTCATTGCTCCGTTCTGGCCTCGTCAAATTTGGTTCCCCTTTCTCTTGCATCACCGCATTCGGGGACCTTGGATGCTGGACCCAGAGCCAGATCTACTGACTCACTCGTCAGGAGTTCCTCACCCATCCCTGGAATCTCTCCATCTAGCAGCTTGGCTGCTCCGCTTCCCTTTTTAGCCAGGTCAATTCCCCTTACATCGGCGGTTCAGGATATTTTGGTAGCTTCTCATAAAGTTTCCACTACAAAGACTTATACTAGTAAATGGAAAAGTTTTGTCTTCTGGGCGGAGTCACATCAGTTGGACCCTGTTACAGCTCCGTTGAATAAGGTCTTAGAATTTCTAACCGAATTATTTCAGGAAGGAGCTTCTCCGGCTACCTTAAGAGTACAGTTGGCTGCCATTTCTAGCTATCATATAGAAGAAAGTGGTGCACCTATTATGGCTCACAGACTCTGTAAAGCCTTTTTAAAAGGTTCCTTTCATATCAGACCACCAGTCAGAAGCCCAACATCACCGTGGAATTTAAATTTATTGCTCTCTAAATTGATGCTACCACCCTTTGAACCAGCTTCAAGTTGCACTTTGAAATTTTTGTCATGGAAAACATTATTTCTAGTGGCTATTACATCGGCTAGACGGGTGTCTGAGCTGCAGGCCCTTTCGGTCAAACATCCCTATTTAATTTTTCATTCTGACAGAGTATCCCTACGCACTAATCCATCCTTTCTTCCCAAAGTTTGTTCTACTAGTAATATTAATCAGTCCATTGAATTACCCACCTTCTTTAAAGACCACTCTAATAAATTAGAGTATATGTTGCACAAACTGGACGTCCATAGACAACTCAGATTTTATTTGGATAGAACAAAAGATCACAGGAAATCTGATCAGCTATTTATAGCTTTTGCTGACAGCAGAAAGGGTCTTGCAGTTACGAAACAAACTCTTTCTAAGTGGCTAACTGATTGTATCATTTATGTTTATGAAAATTCTGATCAAACATTATCAGCAAAACCCAGAGGACATTCTACCAGATCAATTTCTACATCTTTGGCTCATGCAGCTCGTTTACCTTTAGACATCATTTGTGCGGCTGCTACTTGGGCTAAACCACATACATTTATTTCTCATTACAAAGTGGACAGGGTTTCTAGGGATAGGGCAACCTTTGGTTCCACTGTGCTCAAGAACGTGCTCCCTTGAGTTCCTCAGGATCATGGAGCTAGGGACGCTACCCATGTGTAAGAACAAAGGCGAGATTGAACACTCTCACTTAAAGAAGTTATGTCCTTACCATAACGTTCCATGTGGAGTTTTCATCTCGCCTTGGTTATTACACTCCCACCCTTCCCACCCTTAGGAAGAACGTTCGATTTGGTGCCTGGTCTGGAGTATTCTCCTTCTGCTGTTGCAGTGTTGGTGTTGCTATCATACCCTTGGTATGTTTGTATATATGTAATTATGTATATAGTTTGGCATGTATGCGTGATTGTTGTCTGGTTTGCTTGCAAACTAGATCTGAGGTAAAGGCAGAGGGGGATTGTGGGTATTAGATGTCCTCGAGCTTCTTCTCGATGCAGAGCTTGCAGTCGGCTGGCACGGAGCCGAGGATCGGCTCCGAACCCATGTGTAATAACCAAGGCGAGATGAACACTCCACATGGAACGTTATGGTAAGGACATAACTTCTTTTTACTTGCTGCAGATCTCCAACGACTTGGGTATCTCAGTAAACCATGCCAAATCGAACAGACTCTGGAATTTATAGGAACTCCACTGAATACTATGACTCAAGTGGTATCATTACTTCATCATTGCATCACATCATTGAGAAATCAGGTGTGGGCCATACTGTCTCGTTCGTCCCCTCCATCCAGCAAAACTAGTACTACAAGCTCTTGGGTCAGTGTCAGCTGCCATACTTCTAGTTCCTCTAGCAAGATTCTTTATGTGAATACTTCAATGGACATTGGTGATGCTATGGTCCAATGTTAAGTTGTCTATCTCGCCTTCATTCTTGCTGGATGGGTTCGGAGCCGACCTCGGCTCCGACTCGGCCACTCTAAAAGCTCGAGAGTTGGTTCCACAGGCTCGAGGCTCCCCTTATATCCCACAATGCTAGGCGAGAGTTACCTCAGATCTCGTTTGCCGCTACAGCTTCGAGGTTGGTTGCTTCTACCGGTTCCTGGTGAGTGTTAGCTTTTTCTTTTAAAAGTTACTCTTTTTACCCCTTTTTAAGTTAAATTCTTCTTAGATTAGTGTAGATCACAAAACTTTATCCCCGACCCTAATTTTTCCCGTCTCTTTACTAAAGAACCTTTGGTTCTTCCTTTGGGCCTTAGGCCTTCCCTTCCCTAGTGGAGTGTTTGTGTAGTTTACTTTAATTTTATTGTACTTTAAATTCTAGTTTCACTACTAAAATTATTATTTTTCCTGACAGGGTATAACTTGTGTGTTTGTGTACACCTGTCAGTTAGGGAAATGTCTAAAGAAGCAAAGGTCTCCGGATTCAAGAAGTGTGATGCGTGCTGTCAGAAAATGTCTCTGACAGACGCTCACACTTCTTGTGTCTATTGTCTGGGGCCTTTGCACCTGCAGGACTCCTGTGCTGTGTGCCATGGCTTCAGCCCCAGGGTCCTGCAGGAAAGAAAAAACAAGTTAATTCTGAGAGGCTTATTGAAGCCAGAGGATTCCCTGTCAGTTTCAACAGGGAAGCCCTCTAAGGCATCGAGGTCTTCGGCTCCGGCTTCTGAGCCGAGACCTCAGGTTGTTCAACCTTTGCCTTTATCGGCTCCGGCTGGAGCCGATAAATCTCAGTCCACAGTTTCTGTGGCTCCCTCGGCCCGGGCGGGAGCCGAGGTTATTGAGGTACCCGTGTCGGCTCCGACCAGACCTTCGGAGCCGACAACTAGAAAGAGGTCTAGGTCACCTTCTCTTGGCTCCGTTCATTCGGCTCCAGGATCTCCCCTGCTGTCTGAACGGAGCCAAAGGTCTCATTCCTCTAGGTCATCGAGGCTGTCCGATCATGACCTTCAGAGAGTGGTGAGTCGACTACTTAAGTCCGAGGCACTAGCCCAGATGCTTCAGAGCCCGACTCATCAGTCGGTGCCTGCCCCGGTCCATCAACTCTTTCCTCCTTCGACTCTTTTGAGTTCGGAGCCGGGTCATGTCGGAACCGAGACTGTGATTACTTCGGAGCCGAGACAATTGTCTTCGGCTCCATCGTCGGCTCCGTTTTCTTCTTTGGAGGAATCTCGGCGCCGGACTTCCCTCGTCGGCTCCGAGGGGGGGGGGGGCATCGGGCCCCTGTCCGACCCCCCTCCCTCTCGGAGCTTCGGCTGGTGAGTTCGGCTCCGACATCGACCTCGAGCCATCACTGTCGGTGCCGAGGGGTTCTTAGCTCCTCGGAGCGGGGACCTCTGGCTCTGCCTGACAGGGGTGCATTCGAGGTCATGCGGAGTGTGTTAGAGCCTGGCTCTACTCCACAGTCGGCTCCGTCCGCCCCTCCCTCTATGCTGCCTCAGGGTAAGTCGACTCACTCCCTCATCCCCGACCGCAGAGAGCCAGCTCCTCAGGAGCCCCCTGTGGGGATTTCATCCTCTTCCGAGGCCTCTCCTGATTTGGCAGAAGAGCCCCCTCGGAAGAGGAAGTGCAAGAGGAAACACATTGACTCACCTGAGTCTATCACATCAGACACAGATCTGGATGATTCTGAGGGTTCCCCCCGTTCCCCTTCTGAAGATGTCTCATTTGCAGACATTCTGGAGATCCTGAAACAGAGGGGAAATTGGCCAGCCCTCAACCCTTCGGAGGACGAATCTGTGTATCTTGAGGCGTTTGGCTCTCGTCCTTCCACCTCCTGGGTGTCCCCCCCCTTCGACCCCCTCATGCAGGTGGTTGCTAATAAGGCATGGACGGCTCCTGATTCAGTGGACCCCACTCCCAGGAGACCCTCTAAATTCATCACAGCTCCATCAGACAAGCAATTTTTATCGAAAGGAGTTTCTGTGGATGCTATGGTGGTAGCTGCTGCCACAAAGAAGGAACTGGCTGATCCTTCAGTGCCTGTCCATCCACCTAACAAGGAATCTAGGTCCATGGATAGGTACGGAAGCGGATGTTCTCCTCAGCGACATTTACCATGCGTTCGCTGAATTACCTGTGCCATTTCACTCGTCTTCAAAGGGACTTGATCAAGGAAGCGAGTGAAATGTTAAAGGATCCTACAGCTGCGGGTTTCCAAGAAAAAATGAACACGCAGCTGGCTACCCTTAATTCCATATCTAACTCCTCCATGCTCCTCCTCTCTTATGCGGCCGATGGAGCGAGCAGAGCCGCAGGGACAGGTGTAGCCTTACGTAGGCACGCCTGGATGCAGCTATGCAATTTTGCGGACCCTTTCAAGACGTCTTTCACGAACTCCCCTTTTGATGGATCATCTCTCTTTGGTCCTCAAGTGAAAGAAACCCTGACTAGGTGCGAGACTGATGGCAAGACCCTTTCTGCCATCGGAGTCCGTTTTTCGACTCCTTCTAGGCCTTACCCCAAAGGCCAGAAGGGTGGGAAGATGTGGTTCCGTAAACAATCTCAAGGGACTTCGCCTGACGCACAGAGTCGTTTTCCTACCAAAGGCAGAGGTGGGAATAACAATGGTAGACGTCGCCCTAGGGGCAGGGGGGGTCCGCAGAACCAGGGTAATCGGGAAGCCTTTCCTGACAAGCCCTTTCAGCATCCCTGAGGTGTTGCCCGACTGCCCATCTTCGGAGGCAGTCGGGGGAAGATTGTCACTGTACCCAGAAGCCTGGCTATCCCTGACTCAAGACAAATGGGTACAGTCCATCATTTCCGAAGGCTATTCTATCCCCTTTCTTCGTTTTCCAAATCAGTCAAAAAATCCCTTCCAGATGTTCCACCCGCTCAAAGGGATATAGCAGCTTTGGAAATTTCAAAACTGCTTGCAAAAAGAGCAATTCAGTCAGTGCCAGCAGACCAACAAGGATCCGGAATCTACTCAAGGTTCTTTTTAGTTCCAAAGAAAACAGGGGACTGGAGACCGATATTGGATCTCAGTGTCTTGAACAAATCAGTCAAGAAAACAAGATTTCAGATGGTCACGCTGCAATCCATCCTTCCCCTTTTGGGCAAAGGAAACTGGATGTGCTCTATAGACCTTCGGGATGCGTACTATCACATAAAAATGAACAGACGCTCCAGAAGATTCCTCCGCTTCAGGCTGGGAACCAGTCATTTTCAGTTCAGGGCCCTGCCCTTTGGTCTCACCACTGCCCCGGTGTTTACCAAATGCATGGCAGTGGTAGCTTCTCACCTGAGACGACAAGGATTCCAGGTGTTTCCATATTTGGATGACTGGCTTCTCACAGCTCCCACCAAGCATCTCCTTCTGATGGCCAGAGATTATACTTTTCGCGTTTGTCAAAAACTGGGTATTTCAATAAATTGCGAAAAGTCTGTTTTGTCGCCTTGTCGTACTATTACCTACATAGGCGCAAATTTAGATACTATAAACATGTCTGCAAGGCTAACGAACCAAAGGATATCAGACATTCACAAATTGGTGTCACTTCTTCTCAACAACAACAGAGTCAAAGCCAGGTTAGTTCTGAAGGTGTTGGGAATCATGGCAGCGCCATACCTATCCTTCCATTGGCCAGATACCACATGCGGATCCTTCAGTGGATGCTTTTACTCAATGGTCATACCAGGAACTTCCAATGTCTCACACCATTATGATCACGCAAGCGTGCAAAAGCATCTCATGTGGTGGATGTCTTCCCCAGCTCCTGTCGGGAAGACCATTTGTTCCACCTCCTCCGGTTGCTACTCTGACTACGGATGCCTCCTGATCGGGTGGGGGCATTATCAGGGCAGGACAGTCCAGGGCACATGGCAACCAAACGAGTGCCACTTGCACATAAATGTTCTGGAGATGAGAGCAGTGCTTTTAGCGTTGCAAGCCCTTCAAGACTCTCTTCCCTTGGGAACGATTGCAATCCAGACAGACAATATGTCTGTAGTGTGGTACATCAACAAACAAGGCGGAACCAGATCATACCCCTGTGTCGAGAAGCACTCAGACTGTGGCAATGGGCGATTTCTTCTCAGCGTTTTCTGATAGCAACGCACATCCCGGGAAGTCCAATCACATTGCGGACAAGTTGAGCAGAGCTATACTCATGCCTCACGAGTGGTCTCTGAAAGACTCTGTAGTGAGAGAAATCTTTCTCAAGTGGGGTCAGCCTTGCTGCGATCTTTTGCTACTCCCCAAAACAGCAAGTGCAGAGAATATTTCACTCTATTCCCTTTACCAGGCCAACCCAGCAGGGACGCTCTAGTCCAAGTTTGGCCCGGGGACTTCTGTATGCATTTCCTCCTTTCCCACTGATCTCTCAAGTAATACAGAAAGCTATCGCTCAGAAGGCCTCATTGATCCTCATTGCTCCTTACTGGCCTCGACAAGTGTGGTTCCCCTTTCTACATCGATTTCTTTTGGGCGACCGTGGAATCTGGACCTAGTTCCAGATCTTTTGATCCACCAGTCGGGTCAGTTTCATCGCTCCCTCCCTCTCTGAACCTCACTGCTTGGTTCCTCCAGTTCCAACCGTAGCCAGGCTTCCTCAATTATCTCACTCTGTTAGAGATATATTGATAGCTTCCCATAAATCTTCCACTCGAAAGATTTATTTGAGTAAGTGGAAACGCTTCTCATATTGGGCACAAGGAAAGGACATAGATCCTTTCACCGCTTCCATCCAACTAGTCCTTGATTTTCTAGCTGAACTCTTCCATGCAGGTTCATCTCCATCTACTCTTAAGGTTCAATTGGCAGCTATTTCTAATTTCCATGTGGGTGTTTCTGAATCTGCCCTAATGTCCCACAAACTTTGCAAAGCCTTTTTGAAAGGAGTTTTCTTCTCAGACCTCCTATAAGAAAACCTCCTTCTCCTTGGGGCCTAAATTTAGTTATTGCTTCTTTGATTCTTTCCCTTTCGAACCTGCAGCTTCATGTTCCTTGAAATTATTATCATGGAAAACTCTCTTTCTGGTGGCTATCACATCAGCTAGAAGAGTTTCAGAACTTCAAGCACTCAGTTGTCGTTCTCCTTATCTTTTGTTCCATAAGGACAGAGTTTCCTTACGAACTAACCCGTCCTTTTTGCCTAAGGTGGTTTCAACATCAAATCTAAACCAAACCATTGACCTTCCTGTCTTTTTCCCAGAGTATTCAAATAGGTCTGAACAAAAATTACACTGCCTGGATGTTCATCGTCAATTAAGGTACTACTTGGATAGGACGAAACAATTCAGAAAATCTGATCAGCTGTTTGTCTCCTATGCGAAAGCAGTAAGGGACTTTCAGTTTCAAAGGTATCATTATCCAGATGGCTAACATCTTTGATTTCCCTGGTATATGAAATTAGACAACAAAAATTGCTTAATAAACCTAAAGCCCATTCCACCAGAGCTTTGGCTACTTCTTTAGCCTTCCAAGACAGACTGCCTATTGACACCATTTGTGCAGCGGCTACTTGGGCTACTCCTCACACTTTTATTTCTCATTATAAGTTGGATTTAGCTTCTAGGCATAGAGCTAATTTTGGTTCCACTGTTCTCAGGAGTCTGTTCCGTTAGGCCACCCGGGACAAGGTGCTAGGGGCGGTCCCATCCAGCAAGAATGAAGGCGAGATAGACAACTTAACATATAGAAGTTATGTTCTTACCATAACGTTCCATGTTAGTTGTCTTCTTCGCCTTCTTCTTAGGCCCCACCCTCCTTCCCCGGCCTGGACAGACCTAGAGGAGTTGTGATCGTGACCTCTCTTTCTACCACCTCTTTCTTAGTCATATGCTATTATGCATATTTCTTGGTTCAGGATGTAGGTCACCCTTTTTTCTTCCTGTTGTTAGAGGTGGATTCTTTTTACAGTTATACTGTTACTGTTATAAGCTGGGGTTAGCTTACAAACGAGATCTGAGGTAACTCTCGCCTAGCATTGTGGGATATAAGGGGAGCCTCGAGCCGGTGGAACCAACTCTCGAGCTTTTAGAGTGGCCGAGTCGGAGCCGAGGTCGGCTCCGAACCCATCCAGCAAGAAGAAGGCGAGAAGAAGACAACTAACATGGAACGTTATGGTAAGAACATAACTTCTATTTCTTTACCAGCCTCTATCATTCCCCATAAAACTCACTCCAGTCTGCAAATGTCATGTTTGCTGGTGGATTCAGTCAGACGACCTCTTCCTGGGCAGGCCATTCTCACTTCTTCCCCCAGTTGCCCCAGTGACCATGGACACTTTCCAACTGGGGTGGGGTGGAGCATTTCCTGAGAAAGATGGTCCAAAGCATGTGGTTTCCCTCAGAGACCAAGTTGCATATCAGTGTCCTAGAGACGAGAGCAGTCCTCCTAATGTTGCAAGTCTTTCAGGGCGTTCTCCCTCTAGGGACTGTTACAGTCCAAACGAACAACATGTTAGCGGTCTGGTACATCAACAAACAAGGAGGAATCCATTCCTACCCATTCTGCAGAGAGGCCATGAGGGTCTGGGAATGGTCAATCTCTTCAGACTGCTTTCTTATTGCAGCTCACATACTGGGGGAATGAACACACTGGTGGACAGACTCAGCAGGTCCATTCTGATCCCTCACAGGTGGTCCGTCAATCAACTAGGACCTATTTGCCTCACCCCTCAACAAGTGCGGCAAGTACTTCATTCTGATCCCCACTCCGGGGGAGTCACAGAGGGATGCTCTGATTCACAATTGGCCCCCGGGTCTCGTTTATGCGTATCCCCCTCTTCCTGTCATTCCAAAGTTCCTACAGAAAGCAAGGAGATTGAAGAATTCAGTCATTCTCATTGCCCCCTAATGGCTTTGACAGGTATGGTTCCTTTTTCTCTGGTCTCACTTGAAATATCCACCATGGATAGTGGAGCTCACTCAGGATTATTTCACCCATCAGGAATTCAACATCCCAGTCTCCATGCCCTCAAGCTGACTGCATGGTTTCTCCACTTCCAGTGATATTAAGATGGTTCAGGCTTGCTTCTCCAGTTCGTGACATTGTCTTGGCCTCCCAGAAGGCCTCCACCAAGAAAGTCTATGGAAGCAAACAGAAAAGATTCTCTATATGGGCTTTTAAGCAGAATATTGACCCCTTTTCCACACCTATTTTGGCCATTCTTCTTTTTCTCACTACTCATTTTAAGGAAGGGGATAGTTTTTCTGCTATTGAACTTCAGTTGGCAGCCATACCAAACTTCCACACTGGAAATGAATCATTATCTGTGACATCTTCCAGATTCTATAAAGCTTTCATGAAGGGAGTTTTCCTTCTTAGACTCCCAGTAAAGGATCCCTGTCCTCCTTGGGATCTGACGGTGGTCCTTCAGGGGCTAAATCAGAAACCCTTTGCACCGACAAACAAATATTATATGAAGTTTCTTTCTTGGAAAACAATATTTTTAGTAGCTATCACTTCAGCAAAAAGAATTTCTGAGATCCAGGCCTTATCAGCTAGGTCTCCGTACATTATTTTCCATAAGGAACCACCCCTTCCTTTCTGCTTAAAGTGTCTATGGAGACTAACATTAACCAGTCCAGACAGTTACCAGTTTTCATTCCAAACTTCACTAATAAGGGCAAATATATGCTGCACCTCCTTAATGTTCACAGACAATGCGCTTATACCTTCACAGAACAAAACAGTAAAGGAAGTCTTATCAGCCCTTTGTATCATTTTCCCCTAACTGCTTAAGTCAGGCAGTTTCTAAAATTACTCTGGCCATATAGATTACTGATTGTATTTTGCTGATTTATTCTCAAAAAGGTTTGGAGTTGCCTTGTCCCCCTAGAGCGCATTCCACGAGATCTATGGCTACTTTATCTGCCTTTTCCTCAAGAACTTCCACTGACAACATCTGTGCTGCAGCCACTTGGTCAAAGACTCATACCATTGTTGCATGTTACAAGTTGGAAATTTTCTCCAGAAGCAGAACTTCCTTTGGTTCGACAATGCTCCAGCATGTACTTCCTTGAGGACCTCCCAGTTGTTACGTAGCTGGGGAGTCTGACCCATTCTTGGGGAAGAATGGAAAGGACAACATCAGATTTAGAAGATGTGTACTTACCATAACTTGGCATCTGTGTTGTCCATTTTCATTCTTTTTCACCTTCCCTCCTAGCCATCCCCCTACCCTGTCACTTCTACAAGGATCTTTGGATGATATTGGAACCATCATGTTCCTGATTTGAGCCACAACCTTTTTCTTGTGTCTGATCTGTCTCTATAACATAGTTGGGAGTAAAGCAGCAAACTTGATCTGAAGAGTTGGAGATGGAATATAGCATTATGGGTACAGGTAGGAGCTTGAGTTTAGGATCAGAAGTCTTGTAGTTGCAGCCAAGTCGGCTCTGAGGATCAGATCCTAGACTCATTTGTGAGGAAGAATGAAAATGGACAGCACAGATACCAAGTTATGGTAAGTACATAACTTCTAAATTCATCACTAGACTCCCTCACAGAAGACACTGATTTGGAGGAAGGTGAAGGTTTCCCTAGATCCCCTTTGGAGATGTATCCTTTGGAGAAATTCTAGGATAGGTCAAACAGAAAGGGGAATGGTCCAAATGTATGTCTTCCTGGAACAAGCCATGTTCCTGGAGGTTTTTGGAGCTTTCTCTTCTACATCCTGGGTGTGCCCTCCTCCTGACACCGTCATTGATCTGGTGACTCAGAGAGCCTGGAAGGAATTTAATACAATAGAGCCTATAACCAAAAAATCTGACAGGATTGAAGTGGCTCTGAAAGACAGACTTCTGTGGATGCCATGGTTGTATCAGCAGCCACACAGAAGGAACTCTCAGAAGAGAGTTCATCTGTCTGTCCCCCTAACAGGGAGTCTAGGGCCTTGGACAGGTTTAGAAAACAGATATATGCTTCAGCGACTTTTTCCCTGAGATCACTGAACTACATGGCCCATATTATTCAGTTCCAAAAAAGAACTGACTAAAGAAATTACCACTTCTCTTTCAAGTAATTTGCCATCAGATATCCATAAATCCCAGCCTACTACCTTATCTTCAGTTTTGAATGTTTTCATGTGTCTGCTTTCAAATGCAGCTGATGGGACAGCTACAGCAACAAGAACCAGCACAGAGTTACAATGCCATGTCTGGATGCGGTTGTATGATTTTGCAGAGGGCTTTAAGATGTCTTTCATTAATGCTGCTTTAGATGGTACTGCATTATTTGGCTCAAAAGTCAAGGACACACTAAAGAGAAGCAAAAAAGATGGTAAGACTCTTACTGCTATCTGAATCTGTTTCTCCATTCATCGGAGAGCCTTCTCCAATAATCAATGAGGAGAGAAGAAAATGTGATTCTGGAAATTGCAAGGTCCTACCCAGGATGCTTCTGGCAGACCTTCTCACAGCAGAGGAGGAGGAGGGGTAGGTCATTTCAGTGGACATCTCCCTAGAGGCAGAAGCAGAATGCAGAATGAAGGCTTTTGTGGACCCTTTTCTGAGAACTCCTTCCATTGCTGCTGAAGACTTGCTTGACTGCCACACTATGGAAACTGTCAGGGGGGGGGGGGGTTGCACCTATTCCTGTATCTACAAACCTGGTTGGCCATCACTTCAGATTCTTGGGTGTTAATGATAATAACTAGAGGATATTCCATTCAATTTCTAACAATGCCATAGGCAAAAATAAGGATTCTCTTCGTACTACCCATTAAGTTGGAATGCGAACAGCAGAAGTAATCAAGCTGTTGGGGAAAAAAAGAGTCATTCAGCAGGTCCCTCCAGACCAGATAGAAGGGGGTCTGTACTCTAGGTTCTTTTTACTTCTAAAAAAGACTTAAAACTAATATTGGACCTAAGCCACTTAAACCAATATGTGGCAGACAAAATTCTGGACGTGCATGGTTCAGTCCATTATGCCTCTACTCAAAAAGGAAGACTGAATGTGCTCTATCGCTCTCCAGGATGCCTATCACCACATAACAATATACATACATCCATGAGATTCCCCTGTTTTTGGCTGGGAGCCAATCGTTTCCAATTCAGAGCTCTGCCCTTTGGACTCAGCACAGTCCACCAGGTGTTTACCAAGTGCATGGCAGCACTAACTGCTTATCACAGACTAGAAGATCTTCAAAAGCCAAAGAAGTCATCCTATCACTTCTCTCTTCCCTTATCAGACCAATCATTGAATACAGTGCCCCCTTTGGTATGTGTAAATCCAGGCATACCTCTCAACTTCAAAGACTCCAAAAATTTCTAACCAAGAAAATAAAGATCTTAAATCCATGGCTATGATGTATGATTCAGCTCAGTTTGGAAGGTGAGCACTATTAAGTGCATGATAGGGGTGGTAAGAACTTTTAAAACTGCCTGCTTAAAGGATTATATCGTAGGCATCTTATGGTCCTTGTGATTGCTTGCATAATATGTTTCTGTATTCCTAAGATGGTACCTGACACTGATATTTTTCTTATAAAAGAGAGACTAGTTTCTGCCTCTGTACATCAGCTGGGAGGGGACAGGTACCCAGGACAAGATTTTTTATTTTCCTCTTCTGTGGCTCAAGAGACTACCAGTGTTAGCCAGCTCTGTAGTGTAGAGGGATAAAGCCATAACTATGACCCAAGTGACCCAGGTTCTATTAGCGTACTCCCAAAGAAGGATAAGAATGCCCATCTGGGGCATGGGGTTTATCTAGGGATTCCATATGGGAAGCTTGGTCTAAGAAGGGAGCAGTCTTCAAACATGACAGATGAATGGGGGGGAGACAAGACTAGATCATTACAAGCCACCCACAGTAGCAAGGATGATGTGTGGTCCCTGGACTCCCTAATGATCCTCATCAACCCCAACCCATATGGAGCAAGTGTGTGGAAGATTAAGAGTGGTAGGTAGACCCAACATATGATGGGAACACTGAGATAAGCTAATGATTGGCTACGTGTTGAGGGGGGGAACTACCAGATTTCATAGGTAAGTAGTAGGCTAGGTGCCCTTGTGGATCATTTTAAGCCTAGTCAGTTTCCCTTTTTTATGCTTGAATTAACATATCCCATTTGGTTAGAGACTGGCCTTATCCATCCCATGGTTGATAATTATATATTACTTCTAATGAGAATAACTTTGATCATACCATAGATAATTTGGTAGTTTGGCTGTCTTCCACTTAAAATGACTTTCCCGCATTTGTGGTTGAGATGTTTGGGGACCATACCACTTTCCTTTTCTTAGACAAATGAACTCATGCCCTGATACATGGTTGCCCAAGGAATGGTTTTGGAGAGACATTATTCCTGCAGATGTCCAGGTGTTCTTCAATTGTTTTATTTGATTATAACTGACTACCACAGGTGTATTTTAATTTAGTTTATTAAACAGCTCAGACTTTTAAAGCTGAACCTAAACCACTCTTGGAGACAACTCTTATTAAGAAAAGAAAGAGATGGCTTACTTTTATTTTTTTTTCTTTATCCAGGGAGGGAGATGGAAAAAGTTTAGCCTACTCCAGTCAAATATCTCCAAGTGTGAGTTATGGTCATCATACAGATGATATATAGATTTCTCTTCATTTGTTTTTCACCCTGCAGACATTCCTATAGAGGAGACCTTTAATTTGACATAAGTGGCCAGAAAAATTTCCTCTCCATCTTTAAGACATGTTAGTTTGTTGAAGAGTGATCAGCCAAAACCATTTGGCGTACCTTTTATTGATTTATTTGTGGATACGTTAATGAACTCCTAGAACCAGATTATCAGCCAACAGTAGTGGTTCAAGATGGTAAAGGAAGGCTCAAAGAATCTTTGCAATAGCACATTAGCAGATCCAGTGGCAGTAGATACAAAGCCACACAAGAAAAAAAAAAAAAAAAAAAACTCAGCTGCACTCCATTTCCAGCCCTGAGAATAAGGTAGCGAAGCAAGATCAAAAATGTACCAAGAGTATGTGAAGATTGGCAATCATATATATCTTCAGTGTAGATCAGGCTGTACAGGGCATATACAGACATCACTGTATTGCATACAACTGACTGACTGACCCACATCCTCCAAGTGAAATCATAGAATAACTGAATGATCAAAATTATTACATTACAACAGTGTAATGGAAAACAGTGCTGTAACGTACACAAACCAAAACAAAAATTAAAGCACTGTGGAGATACAGGAACCTCTACCACTTTGAATGAGAATAAAATCACAACTTTATTTTACAGATCACAAAAAAATAAAACGTTTAACTGATACACTGTGTTTTTCGTCTCTATGACTGAGGCTTCATCATATCTAGTTAAACAATTACTGATGATTACATTTAATAAATACTATCTTTAATTAGGCTAATGTAATCAATAATTAAAAGAAGAGAGCTTAATTATTAACCCATTAATACCCTCAAATGTACTCAAATATACAAACTGTTGTTTGAAAGCTATTATCAAAAAATCCTACTAAACTATAGTTCTTATGTTAAAAATACTATAGTAAAACGGGTCCTCTTTGTTTCGTTGAATCTCATTTCACTGAATTTCATTTCACCCCGACCACATCACTGAAAACTCATTTCACTGAATCTCATTTCATTGAACTGCAGTTAGTATATATGGCACTCTGTGGAGTACTGTAAGGCAAGTAAAAGGTATAAGCCCTTTTCCCCACTGTAGTGCAATCCTGGAGGTAGTATATATAGTAAGAGGGTGTGGGGGGCACAGCCCTGCACATTGGCGGGTGTGGGTGGCGTAACCCCCCAGTTTTTTTTGAGTACATATTGTCTTCCAGAAAGAGTTAGTCATTGGTGTTGTAATTATGCATGTCTATTGTTTAAAATGTATTGTTTTTAAGTTTTTATTAAAATACAATATAAAACAAACAAGGTGGGCGGCTACAGCCCCCCACACCCGCCCTAACTATATATACTAACTCCAGGATCACATTACAGTGGAGTAAAGGGCATATACCTTTTACTTGCCTGACAGTACTCTTTGCAGTGCCATATATACCAATTTCAGTTCAGTAAAATCAGATTCAGTGAAATGTGTTTTCAGTAATTTAAGTTTTCAGGGATGTGGTCGGGGTGAAATGAAATTCAGTGAAATGAGATTCAACGAAACAAAGTAGACCCAGTAAAACATATGTAAAAACTTGTGTTAAAAAGCATTCAGGCTAAAAAAATATATTAATAACTTAATATTACAAATATGTGAAGAAGGCTGTGTTATCTTATATAAATACATAAAACTGGCTAGTGATATGCTAAAAAGTGAGTTATATAAAGCACAGGAAAAACACATGCTAAAATGCATAGAAAAATAACCACTTCTAAATCTTAATATTTTACAAGCTGGCTGATCTAAGCTTCAAAAGAGGTAGTATGGATATATTATCATTTAACCAAGGCTGCTCATTTGCTTGTAATAACATTTGCCAAAATGTTTTCCCTATATTCCAGTTTTTCCTCCCATAAACCCTTTCCAATACAAATAAATAGAATTTAGCATTTTTGCATTCAAGAGTATGTTTATATAAGGCATTATTAAAATTTTTAGTTCTACTATTATAACAATGTCCATAAATATGTTTTTTGAGAGCTCTCAGTTTTACCTACGTAATAGGCCTCATAGGCCTCACACAGCCAAATATACTAATCCTTTGCTTTCACAGTTATGGTATTCTTGGGCTGTGATGATTTTATCCCTACTGGGTATATATATATATATATATATATATATATATATATATATATATATATATATATATATATATATATATATATATATACTATGTTTATTCTTAATATGTGTACACTGAGTGCATCTACCACATTTAAATGTAACTACCTTTTATTAACTGTATCTTTAAAAGTCCTTTTCGTACTCTCTAAAATATTTTTTATATTGGGTCCCTTTTATTAAATGAATTTTATTGGTCCCTTAAACAAATTCTCCCCATCAGGTAAACTCCTAAACAACTCCTAGTATTTCTCAATAGTTTCTCTAATACCTACAGTCCCATAATTGTATGTCATTAGAAAAGCCCCTTTATAATATTTGTATTTCTCTTCATCCAGAATTTCACCTCTCTCTCTCTATCGCTGATGTTCTTCGTCTTCCATTGCTGCAGTCCTTACTATTGGGTATAGTCCGCATCCAGTCGGCCCGAATACCAGAGTATAAGGCTGACGTCGGTCAGGGCGCATTAGACTGACGTCAGTACGTCAGGGTACTAATGCGCATGACCGGCGTCATATCCTCAGTCTTTTAGATCCGATGCAGAAGCAGTTTTGCGAGTGCAGGTTGGCGTTCTGAAATATTATTGAAACCGGAGTTTCAGACCGAATCAGAGTTGGCTAAGTACCCCGTTGGGGAACATTTTGGTTTTTTCTTGCCTCAGTATTTAACCGGATGTCAGAAAAAGTGAATAACTGTATTTCTTGTGGGAAACAAATTCCTCATAGGGATTACCATACATTGTGTATACCTTGTTTAGGGCCTGAGCACGGCGTTGTTGGTTGCCGCTCTTGTGCTAAGTTTAACAAACGCACTATTAAGAGGAGGTTAGACTGTGCCAGATTAGTGTTTGGGAAGCGTTGCAATTATAAAATGCCGTCGGATGCTCCGACGCCCGCTTCATCCAAGAAGCGCAAGGACAAAACAAAGCCTAGGGTTGATGAACCGGCAGTCCCGGACGTCGGTTCTTTAGATGGCTCAGTGGAGCCAGAGGTTTTGCCGGGAGTTTCTATAGAGTCTCAGGCAGAAACTTTACTGTTACAGGATGTACCCTCTCAGGAGGCAGGCCAGGCTGAGGGGCTTCTCAGGTAACTATTCTTCCCTCTCTTCCCAAAGTAGTTAGAGCCTCTCCTTCTGTTGCCAAAACTTCTTTTAGAGGTAGGCCAACTTCAGCTTCAGTGGGGCTTCTCCTAGCCTTCGGGTTCTGTACCTAAGAAACATATGCTTAAAATGGCAGAAGATTTGATTACTATGATTAGAGGTTCTATGGGCCCTCCTGATAAGAGGCCTAGAGTGGAACCAGAGTTTGACAGTTTTGAACAGGGTTCAGGGGCTTCTGAATCTTCACGGAAGATTTGCAGGAGTATCCTCATTATTCTGATTCTGATGTGGATGATGCCACTCCTTGCTTCTCCTCCTGAGGATTTTTCATTTTCAGAGACTCTGCATTCCATGAGGGAGCACTTTAAATGGGAAGGCCAGGATTACTCTGATTCCAGGAAGAGGCTTAGGGAATTCTTGTTTTACCCCAGCATAGGCCCTTAGCTATACCTCCTGTGTTGAATGTGGTGGAAGATGTTTTTGCAGAGGCTTCCCTGAACCCTGATTCTTTGCCTCCTGCTCCTGTTAAACCTGATAGGTACTATAGGGTGCCCGAAGCTCATAAGTATTTGTTTAAGAGTCCTAGGGCGGACCCAGAAACTGTTTCTCAGGGCCTAAAGGTGTTAAGGCCTCTGTGGTTAAAAATCCTGTTCCCACTGACAAAGAGGCAAGGGCGTTAGATAGGTGGGGTAAGAAAGTGTATACTTCTTCCACTCTAGCCATGAGAGCGTTGAATTGTCAGTTTCACATGCTGAAATATCAAAATTATCTCCTTTCACAATTGAAATCTAAGGTGGATGCTTTGGCGGAAGGTATTGATTGTAAAGACTTGCTGGATTTAGTTTATGTCTCTGAACAAGTGGGCAAGCATTCTTTGCAATGTGGTTTTGATGCTGTGCAGGCCTCCTCGAGGGTGGCTGCCACTAGTTCTGTTCTTCGCAGGCATGCCTGGTTGAGGGATCAAAATTTGGCTGAGCATGTTAAGACAAGGATTTTGGATGCTCCTTTACAGTCTGATGTGTTGTTTGGTTCACCTGTGGAAGCAGTTTTAAAGAAAATGGAGGACAAAGCTAAGTCTATGCAAACTGTTAAAGATTTTTTGCAGGTACAGCCACCGAAGTTTAGTAGAAATTGGCCTGCTAAGGGGTGGACATATCCTGCTTATGATTCCCAGTCTAGGGGTAGGTCTAGACGTGGTAGGGCAGGGCTCAAGGTTCTTTTAGGCCTAGAACAGGGAGTTCACCTGCTCAGACTTCTGGTGAGGGCAGGGGTCAGTCCTTTCGTAAACAGACCCAATGACCCGCCTTTTCAACTGCCAGTAGATTCTCGTCTGGCAGCTCCTTTGGAAGGACAACTGTCTCTTTTCAAAGAAAATTGGGATTTAATTACTCAAGACAGATGGGTGTTGGACATCATTCAACCAGTCCCTGCATCAGAAAGGGGCCTAGGATTTTATTCTCGCATGTTCCTAGTACCAGAGAAGGGGAACACGTGGAGACTGCTTTTGGATTTATCTCTCCTCAACACTTATCTGGACGTTCCCAAGTTCAAGATGTTGACGTTACAACAGCTTTGCTGGGCAAAGATCACTGGATGGTAACTTTAGATCTCAAGGAAGCTTACCTTCATGTGCATATCAGGCTAAGTTACAGGAAGTATCTGCGGTTTCAAGCTGGAGATTCTCATTATCAGTTCTCTGCATTGCCCTTTGGCTTATCTACTGCGCCCAGAGTAGTCACAAAGGTTCTGGCTCCAGTGATAGCTTACTTCCGGCTACAAGGACTTCAAATCTATCCTTATTTAGACGACTGCCTGATTCTGGCTCAAGAAAAGGAAGACCTTCTACAGCATCTGGAATATCTTATAGCAGTGCTAAGATGCCTAGGGTATTCTGTGAACGAAATAAAGTCCAGTCTAGTACCCTCTCAAGACATGTGCTTTCTGGGTGTGAGACTGAATACAGCAGCCCAGATGGCCTTTTTAACCCCGGACAAACAAAACAGTCTGTCACTTTACTTCCATCAACTATCTCATCAGTCCGTGCTGACTGCAGAGACAGTCCTTCAAGCATTAGGGTTCATGGCATCTTGTATTCTGGTGCTTCCCAATGCCAAACTGCATATGAGGAAGTTACAATGGTATCTTAAAAATGTATGGACACAGCACTGCCAGGATTTAGACACTGTCATTCAAATAATACCTTGCCTTCAAAGAGAATTTTTGTGGTGGGCTCAGGAATGTCACCTAAACAAGGGACTCTCTGTGACCCGGCCAGAGGCGAGTCAGATTTTACCGACAGATGCCTCAGACATTGCTTGGGAGCTCATCTAAATGGAAAGTGGATACAAGACAAGTGGCCTGCCAGACTACAGCATCTACATATCAACATGAAGGAGATGTTAGCAGTCCGGTTCGCATTGCTGGCTTTCAAGGAATTACTTCTTCCAGGGCAGGTGTTGATTCTAACAGACAACACAACTGTCATGTGGTACTTCAACAAACAAGGGGAACACATTCTTATCCTCTATGCAGGCATGCAATGATTTTATGGGAGACTGCCACGCTTGCACCTAACTCTTCAGGCAAGGTTTCTGCCAGGAGCACAGAACTCCTTAGCAGATGTGTTAAGCAGACAAATCATGGATCCCCACAAGTGGAAACTGGATCTTCATGTATTTCAGAAATTGACAGTGTCATGGGGAACTCCAGACATAGATCTGTTCGCTTCTCCACTAAACCACCAGCTGCCACAGTTTTGCACAAAGGGGTTTCATCACACAGCTTGGAAAGTGGATGCTCTGTCTTTCAGTTGGACAAACCTTCATCTGTATGCCTTTCCACCTCTGCCTCTTCTTCCAAAGGTACTGTTAAAGGTCAGACAGGACAGGCCAAGGATGATTTTGATAGCTCCAGATTGGCCTCGGCAACACTGGTACCCTCTACTACGGAGTCTGGTAAAGAAGCCTCCATGGCCTTAACCTTTGATTCCTCATCTGTTATCCCAGCAGGACGGTCATCTGCTCAATGTCAAGCTTCACTCTCTTCATCTGACAGCCTGGCATATTCTGTGTTGAAACGCAGCAGGTCTCAACTTCCTCAACAAGTTTTAAATGTGATTATGGAAGCTAGAAGACCTAGTACAAGGAAAGTGTACGCAGCAAAATGGAAGAGATTTTTATTTTGGAGTAAAGCAAAGAATTTGGAGATTTCTGAGCCTAATTTGAGTATGGCTCTTCAATATCTTACTGAGTTACTGGACAAGGGTCTGTCCTTCTCTTCCATCAAGATTCATGCTGCAGCAATCTCAGCTCACTATGATTGTGACCCACCATTGTTTTCGCATCCTTTGTTCAAGCAGTTTCTTAGAGGGGCTAAGAATATAAGACCCCGAGCTCCTACTCCTGCTTGGGATCTCAATTTTGTGTTGGAAAAACTTACTCTACAACCTTTTGAGCCTGCGGCTACTGCTGAATTGAAATATTTGTCATGGAAGACTGCTTTTTTGTTGGCTATTACTTCTGCAAGAAGGGTGTCTGAGTTGCAGGCCCTTATGGCAGTCGAGCCCTTTTGATTTTCCATAAGGATAGGGTATCATTTAATCCTTCCTTTATGCCTAAGGTGGTTTCTAGTGTGGCTTTAAACCAAACTATTCATTTGCCTACCTTTTATGCAGACCCCCAAAATAAAGGGGAAAAGATTTTGCATACTTTAGATGTACACAGGCTATTGCGTTATTACTTAAGCAGGACTAAGGATTTTAGGCAGTCTCAGCAGTTGTTTGTTTCTTTTGCTTTGAGTTCAGGGCAAGCCTGTGTCAAAACAAACTATTTCTAGGTGGATTGGCTTTTGCATTGCATTTTGTTATTCCCATCATGGCAAGGAGGTTCCAGCTGGGATTAGGCCTCATTCCACTAGGGCTACTGCCACTTCAACAGCATTCCTGGCAACTAAGGATATTTTGGAAGCAGCTACTTGGAGTTCAGTGCATACTTTCTCTAAGCATTATCACCTTCCTATCTATTCTAAGTCTAGGGCTGGTTTTGCCACAGCTGTTTTGCAAGGCATGTTGTCAGCTCCTGCTTCTTTATGATTTGCCAGCCTCCCTTACCTCTGCTTTGGGATTCTACCCAATAGTAAGGACTGCAGCAATGGAAGGCGAAGAACATAGTACAGTTTTGTACCTACCATAAATGTAGATGTTCGAGGATTCCATTGCTGCAGTCCAACCTCCCTCCTTCCCTCTGTGTTTAGGGGTGGTTGTGTAGGTGATTTACCTGCTTATATTTTTGTATATATTGGTCATGTTTTGGTGCAGGTATTTTGGGCCTTGTCTTTTAGGGTCTTCTGACATCTGGGGCAAGAAAAGACTGAGGATATGACGCCGGTCATGCGCATTAGTACCCTGACGTACTGACGTCAGTCTAATGCGCCCTGACTGACGTCAGCCTTATACTCTGGTATTCGGGCCGACTGGATGCGGACTATACCCAATAGTAAGGACTGCAGCAATGGAATCCTCGAACATCTACATTTATGGTAGGTACAAAACTGTACTTTTTTATTCAATATAACGTCCTTCCTTCCTAAAATATGACAAAATCTTTGCTTTCTTCCTTCCTTAACCTCCCATATCATTTCATCAGTAAGCCTTTCTGGACATTTCCTTTCCATAAACATGTTCTTAATATTCTCACATTCTTTAAAAAATTCCCTTCCTCTGATGTTATTCTTGAAGCTCTTATAAGCTGGCCTTTCACAATATTGCACTTTTGTTTGTGTGGATGTGTACTAGTAAAATTCAGATACAAATTTGTAAATATATCTTTTTTATGTACTGTAGAGTTAAATGTTTGCTCTTCTTTTATTTCCTGTATGGATATATGTAAATAATCAATTCTGGATTTCTCCATTTTATATGTAACTTTTAAAACATCTGTAGACTGCTCTATATATGGGTATAAATTCCTCCAGTTTTTGCTCATAACTGTTCCAAAATGCACATTTATCATCTAAAAATCTTGTATATAAACTGCAACATTTTACATAAGGGGAATTGAAAATATATTTTTTCTCCCATATTTGGAATATTATATTTGCATACTTAGGGCACAACTGGCCCCCTTAGCTACACCTGTTTTTTGTTTATAAAATTCTCTTTCAAACGATATAAAATTATTATGGAGTACAAAATCCATTAATTCAACCAGTACTCTAAATTCCATCAAATCACCTAGTTCCATATTGATCAGGGCTTCTTTAAACCACTTTAAGCCTATATTATGAGGGATAACAGAAAAAAGGTCAATAATATCTATAGTGAGATTTATACAACCTATGTTCTACTTCCTTTAATAAATCCCATGAATCCCTCAAATAACCCATATTCTGTTTCCCTTTTTCTTTTAATTTTGTATCTATTTATATATCTATATCTATCTATATATCTATCTTTATATATATATATATATATATATATATATATATATATATATATATAGAGAGAGAGCCAAGGAGTGTGTTTTTGATCCATTACCGCTTACTATGGGTCTCATAGGCAGGTCCACCCTATTTTTATGGACCTTGGGGATACCAAAAAGTGATGGTATAATGGGTTTTGTCTGTAATTAAAAAAAATGTACTTTTTTATTATTGTTTATTAGTCCTATAAACAAATCCTTTAAAACACAATCAATTTTATATGCTATATTCATTTTGTTTAGAGATACTCTCTCATATTTTTCTCCATCACTCAGAATCTTTAACATTTTCCCTAAATATAAATATATATATATATATATATATATATATATATATATATATATATTATCCATTATAACAGTACCTCCCCCTTTGTCTGGCCTCCTAATCCTTATATTCTAATTATTCTTTATATCATTCAGTAACTGTATTTTTCTTTAGATTACAACAGTAAATTACACAGTTTGCTACCAAAACAAAATGGTTGGATACCTAGCATATAATTGAAGCAGTTTTGCCCCACCCTTGTACCACCATACTCACGTGTGCTAACTCAAACCTTACCCATATCAGAAACCCCTGCCTTACATATCACACTACTAAAGCACCTTTCCTTAACAGTACCAGTACACAAGACAAAATGACATATAACATACACAACAACAAGCAAGCACAACACTAAATCTATGTAACCCTTACTTTCACCCTGACCCATGAACAGTGGCGCATTCACTCTAACCACTACAGTGAAATTGTGCATGTTTTCACTGAATTATTAATTTCCCTACACACTATAAAATTTGAATTCAAGTAATCATATGTGATTCACACAAATGTGTATTCACTCATTTGGGCATTTGCTTTGTTTTAACACCCACACAAACTTGTTAACCATTTCAGTGACAATCATCTCAATATGTGTGTGTGTGTGTGTGTGTGTGTGTGTGTGTGTGTGTGTGTGTGTGTGTGTGTGTGTGTGTGTGTGTGTGTGTGTGTGTGTGTGTGTGTGTGTGTGTGTGTGTGTGTATAACTGCTTACGTGCAAGTGCAGGGCTAGATGCTGACTTTATTAGTAGGCATGTTACCTAGCATACTGATCAACATTCAGGCACAAAATGACTTTGTACTTACTTTGGTAAAGATGGAAAAGCACTAATCACAATCAAGATGAAAACTGCATCATGTACTACTGCTCCAGTTACAGTCATTAAATGTGATCAGTTGAACTGCATTTGCCTTTAAATATGTTTTTTAATCAGGTAATCAGGCTAGTCTGAGGACTCTTTTCAGCCATGACCCAGGCAAGGTGGCCAAAACAAGATACATACATCAAAAACATAACAATAACTTATGAAATATATTGAAGTAATGGTTGAATGCAAAAAGCAGACATTTATAGAATACATTAAGTACAGAAGAAAAGTTTAAGTCTGAAACTCCTTATATAGTGTACGAGATGTATGCTAATAAAAGTCCCAAACATAATGCAGTGATACAATCAGGAGAGTTTGTTCTCGATAAAAGAATCTGAGATAGGTTCATAGGTCATAGGAGATTAATAAGCTAATGGCTTAAGAGCCCTTACAAGCCTAACCAATATAACCCAATTTTACATAATATATGGCCCATAGGGGCAAGAGGATGGCATGGATTGTGCCTATCCCTTGAGTATCTTACTGACTGCCCATGTCCATAAGGGACATAGGCACTACCCCAGGTGTGAATTTGCAATTCCTCATCCATTGATCCAAACTGAGTTTGAAGAGGTCCAAGGAATGGCTCTGCTTAATGTGAGTAAGAAACATGCTCCAAAGAAGGAGCAATATCTGAGACATATATCTGTCTCTCAGGCACGTTTTGTTTGAGTTGCTGACTAAGTTTAGGTCCCCAGGTTGGGTGACCCTTGTGTTGTGTGACTTGCAGATGTGTAGCAGCTCCATCAGGGCTGGATTTGTGAGTGCCTTGTAGGTGAGGCATAGGTTATTTCTTAATGGTCGGTAAGAGACAGAGTAAAGGGATAGGGCTTTTAGTCTATCTGCACTGGACATGTTGTTTACACCCTGTATTTTCTTTGTGAGGAACCTGTGAGGTTGCTACAGCTGCTGTAAGTACCTAGTCAAGTACATGCATTGTACTCTTTTATTGGTCTAATGAGGGCTGAGAACAGTGGAACTATAATTTCCTTGGGTCTGCTTCACATCACCTAAAACCCATTTGAATGACTTTCATTTCACCGAGACCAAATCACCAAATTTCAAAATACTGAACACTCATTTGACTGAATCTCTTTTTACCGAAGCTTACAATCCTAAATTTCAAAAGACTAAAAGTTAAACCATAAACAAACATAGTCACAACAGTAATAACTACCTCTTTCCAGACCTTAAAAACTACTTACCCTCTTAACAGAAACTTGACAATATAAAATTAAACTAAGTGGGGGGCTGTGCCCCCCAATTATATATACTAACTCCAGGATCGCATGACAGTGGGGAAAAGGGCATATACCTTTTACTTGCCTTACAGTACTCTACACGCTGCCACTACTGCTGGGAAGGCACAAAACATCTGCCATATTACTTTAGATACTTCCCATAAAAATGTAAAGACACATACCCACATTTAAAAACACTACAACATTACTTTCTACATGACTATCGGTATTCTGACAGTCAGCACTGTAAGTTACAGAAATTCTTTTTATCACAAACAAGTCACAGGTGAATGGAAACCCACATTATGTCTATGGATTACAATTCAGTGAAATGAGATTGAGTCAACTGAGTTTTCAGTATTTTGAAAATTAGGTGATTTGGTCTTGGTGAAATAGGTTTTAGGTGATGTAAAGTAGACCCAGTTTCCATGGATCTAGATGCCATACCTTTACTTATAAGTTGTGCCACATAGAAGGACTTCCTCATCACTGTGGACACATGATGGTCAAAGTTCAGACTACTATCTATCTGTGTAACTAGATCTCTCACATCTGAATCTACTCTTAGGGGTGTGCTACTGATGTTGTAATTTGTGCGGTATTTGACTTCCCAAAGGGTTTAATAATGTATTTTTTCACATTAATTTTTAGGTCATTGGTTCTGGCACCAATCATTTGTTGGCTATAGACACTTCTGAAGGATATCTACATCATTAGGGATTCACTGATTGACCCCAGCTTGCAGTCATCGGCAAATTTGTCACCCATTGACCTTCCATATTAGCCTTGACGTCAGAGAAGTACATTTTGAATGGGAGAGGTCCCAACACTGAGCTTTGTGGCATGCCACTAGTAACTGGCCTCTTGCTGGATCTGTATTAACCCACTTTAACCATATGAATCCTGTCCATGAGCAAATTGGCTATCCATCTGGTGACGTAGGGATGTGTGCCCAATTTTGTGAGTTTATGTATAGTACCTGAGTGAATAATTGTGTCAAATGCCTTGGCCAGGTCAAGGTAGGTGGTGTCTACTGTTTTACCATTATTCATGGCCTTAGTGACTTTCTCAATGAAATCCTCTAGATTCAGTAGGAATGACCTACTCTTGACAAAGCCAAATTGGGACAGGTCCAGTGTTTGGAGGTTTTCTATGTCATTATTTATCAGGTCCATGAGTATTCTTTACATGGCCTTGCATATAAGACTAGTCAAACTTATGTGTCTGTGATTTCCTGGGTCAGTACGTGGTCCCTCTTTATGCAGAGGGATGACTTCCACTCAATCAAGACAAAGCCAGTCCAGAGGCTCTGGTTAAATTGAGATCTTAATGTGCCTGGTAATTATTGATTTAAGCTGTTTAAGAGGCAACCTGGTATATTATCAGGCCCCAGTGAACCTTTAGAGAACATGGTGGCAAATTATCTTTGGTGATATTTGGTGGTGGAGGCTATTTTTTAGGGGAGAACTGGGGTGATGAGGAGGTGAAAATGGAGATGAATTTATTGGCCAGCAGATTTGCTATATCTTGAAGCTGAGTATAGGTGATGCCACCTACAACTGCACATTGTTGGGTGTTGCCCTTAAGATTGAGGACATAACTGAAAAAATGCCTGTTTTTACCTCAAAGTCTGCTTTCAGAGACTTGACTAGTTTCACTTGTTTAGACTAATGCGGGCCATTTTGCTTTGTTGTGCACTTTCTCTCTTACTTCTCAAGAGGATTTTCTTTCTTTTGTTGTACAACCTATTAATACCATGGGCCCACCAGGGTGAATTGTTTTTGTGATTTGACCTTGGTTTATTTCAGTCTTTTACTGCTGTTTCTATGCAGTTGTTCACATGGTCATACAAGGCTTTTGAGTATGCCTTTACATAGGTTTCTGTGTTTTCTAGATTTGGGAGAGCTTAGAAACTAGATTTGCTGTCCCTTAGCAGGGGGTAATTTTCCTTAGAGAAGTCCTTAAAATGTTTGGGGTTAGGTGGAGTGACTAGCTTTACCTTTATTTTAAGGGAGACCATCTGTGATCTAATCTTACCAGTGAGAAAATCACACAGGGGGGTGCAGCACTCTCCCTTATTTGTTCCCGCAGTGGGAGTGCAGACTACGCTGCTCCAAGGCATTTGTATTTACAAAGTCAAGAAATCTTTGGACCTCCATGTTAGTGGTTGTGTATGCCTGCCTCTCAATTAATGGAGGGGTAGTTAAAATCACCCATGAGTATGGTATTGGGCTGGTTGGTGAACATACCTTAAAAGTGTACCTCGTTATGAGGATCGTACTGCATTTGGTGTCTTAAAAAGTTCATGTTCTTTGTAGTTCCACATTGAAAGGATCTGACACACATTCTGTGTTACGAATGTTTTAACTGATATCCATGGTAAATAGAAATGAATCATGTTAATTCATTAAAAGATCTTATCTGATGTTGTTAATCTTCTTTCCATTCATCACTGATGGGTTCGGTTTCAAGTCGGCCTTTTACTCATGCCAGACAAAAACTCTTGAGCTAAGCTTCTACCCACAATGCCCTTCTCCATGTTACCTCAGCTCTCATTTGCCGCATAGCCGTAAAGCCAAGTTTTGGCCGAGCTCTCAGCTAAGTGGAAACCTATTTGATATTTGTTTGGAAAACTTGTTTGTTTCTAAAAATTTCTGAGATATAGTCCTTTTCTTGTTGAATTACATTAGTTTTTACATATATTTCTTTCTGTTTCTACCCATTGGTAACCTTTTTCAGTACCACTGCTGGCACGGCCCTTTTCTCTTTACTCTTGTGGTATTCCTTAAATACCATAGCTGGTATTCCTTCCCTGTTCTTTCTACTCTAGTTGGTCTGTTTTGATATTGGGTTTGTTGATATATTCTGCGTGTGTTTAAATCTTTTCTGTCTTAGGAAATTAGATTTTCACTCTTTCTAAAGTTTTGAATTGTTGTGTTTACTTCTTAAGATATTGAATAAGAAGAGTACATCAGGTGTCAAACACTGTACCTCGTGTAATGGCAAACTACCTAATAGTGACTCTCACAATGATTTTGTTTATTGTTTGGGGGTGCCCCACCTTTCGGTGCAGCCTCCCTGTGGGATTTGCCAAAGCTTTTGCCAACGCACTCTGAACAAGCGCAAGAATAAACTAATTCTGAAGGGACTGCTTAAATCTCCCTTTTCAGAAGCCCTTTCTGCGATGGAGGACTCAACCCCTCCTATGAAAGTTAAGGAAAGGCCCCATTTGGTTCTCTCTTCATCCTTGGGTGACCAGGATAAGTCTGTGAAGCCTAAAATAAAAAAGTTATCCTCGGAGCATAAATCTGCCTCCTTGGCACCATCCTCATCTGCTCCAAACACTTCGACTAGTGCTATATCGGTGCCAGCTTCATCGCCGGCTCCAATACTACCTCTGGCACTGACTATAGACCTCACCTCCCCTGGTGTGACTTCAGCACCTGTGGCCATTTCACCACAGTGCACACCTTTGATGCCTATCTCTACAGTGATAATTGAACCTCCTGTTTTGACTCCGAGTGTCCCTCCAGCACCAAGCTGTATTGCAGCAACACTGGGTTTGACCCCACTACTTCCTGTTTCTAAGCTCGCAACATCGGTGCCAGCAGATCACGCTTCACGGACCTGGTATTCTCCATCCATAGGCCCCTTCTTAGGTCATGTGTATAGCCTGTTCTTAGATCGCCCTGACTCCCCATCCGGAGTATCCACTAGATCCACCAGGAGCCTTTCAGAACTTGATGTGGTGGGCCTTGTGGATCAGCTGTTGGCAGCCAGGGGGATACCCATGCCTTCCAAGACCCATCCTCCAGCAGGACTTGGGTTGACCTCTCCACGGACTCCATCCTATTCTCCTCCTTTGGCCATCCTGGTTCCAAAGCCTTCTGCTCCGACATCCTTCTTGGAACCCCCCTGTCTCGGCACCTGTAGTGGACCTCCCTGAGCCTCCAGGTCTGTCCCTTTGGTCCTCGTTCCTGCTGAACTGGTCCTTCCTCAATCTCGTGATTGGGCAGTGGGCTCCTTGGTTCAGGGCATCCACTGTGCCGATGGCCTAATCTGCACTGATCTGGCTTGAGGCTCCATCTTCGGGAGCGGGTTAGATGGAGCAGGGTGTGACCCCAGTTCCAAGGTTGTCCTTCTCGGTTCCAGTCTTCCATCCCCCTTCAGGCAGGACTGCTTTCCGTGTCATGGAGAGGGCTATCGCTTCCGGAAGCATTCCGCCGATGTCAGAACCCCAGTTTTCTCCGCCTGAGCTACAGCTGCCACAGACCATCTCACCAGGTCACTGGGCAGGGAAGGCCCAGGGAAACCCATTTCAGGGTACCCACTCTTCCAAGTCCTCCTCAGAAGCCCCCACAGAAGAAATTGTGCAAGAGGAAGCACGTTGACTTGCCTGAGGAGTCTCTAACAGGCTACATGGATTACAATGATGGTGAAGTATTCCCACGGTCACCCCCTGATGATGTCTCCTTTTGAGACATCCTTGAAATGTTAAAGCAGAGGGGTGACTGGAAGTCCTCCAACCCTTCCTCTGAGGAGTCCATGTTCCTGCAGGCTTTCCATGCCTGGCCATCTACCTCATGGGTGACCCCACCTGCTGATGAGCTAGTCCAGCTCATAGTGCAACATGCATGGAAGAACCCTGACTCTGTTGAGGTGATCCCTCGGAGACCTGACAGAATTCTTTCCCCTCCCGAGAAGAACCCACACTGGTCCAGAGGGTTACCAGTCAACTCTATAGCGGTGGCGACGGCAGCAAAAAAGGATCTGACTGAAGAGAGTCCTGCTGTCCATCCGCCCAACATGGAGTCCCGGGCCATGGATAGATTGGGTAAGTGAGTCTTTGCATCAGCGACCTTTGCCATTCAGTCCCGGAACTATTTGGCACATTTTACGAGGCTCCAAAGAGACTTGATCTCAGAACTTTCTGGAACATTCGCAGAACAGGTGTCTGATGAGGTTTGGGACAAAGTAGCCTCTCAGCTTGCTACCCTGGAATCGATCTCCAACTCGTCCATGAGGTTGCTTTCACATGCAACCAAAGGGGTGGCTAGAGCTGTGGGTTCAGGGATAGTTATGAGCTGTCATGCCTGGATGCGCATTTGTGACCTCTCGGATCCCTTCAAGTCTTCCTTTCTGAATGCTGCCATCGAAGCATCTTCCCTTTTTGGCTCCAAAGTGAAGGACATGCTAGCCAGGTTCGAACAGGTTGTTAGGACCATATCTGCCATAGGGCTTTGTTTTTCCAACCCTCAACCCTCCTTTTCCAGGAACCAGAGGAGTGAGAAGATGTGGCACAAAAAATCTCAGGGTTCTTTCCATGCTGCACGTGGTGATGATACCCCCAGAGGCAGAGGGGTAACAATTCAGGAAGACGCCCCTATAGAGGTAGAGGGGGTCCACGTAACCAAGGCTCCAGGGATGCTTTCTCTTGACAATCTTACCAGCGCTCCTGAAGAGCTGCCCAATTGCTTGCCTCTGGAAGCAGTCAGGGGTTGTTTCTCTGCACCAAGCTGCCTAGCACTCTATTACCACCGATCATTGGGTACAGAGTATAATTACCAGAGGTTACACCATTCCTCTTATTTCTTATCCAAAACATTAAATAAAACTTCCCGACGTTCCATCCAGTCAGAGGGAAGAGGCAGCTTCAGAAATAGAAAAGCTATGCCAAAAAAGAGTCATTCAACCAGTCCCACCAGACCAATGCAGATCCAGATTTTACTCAAGATTCTTTTTGGTACCAAAAAAGACAGGGGACCAGAGACCCATTCTGGATCTCAGCAGCTTGAACAAGTCTGTCACCCAAACCATATTCCAGATAGTCATGGTTCAGTCCATCCTCCCTTTTCTGAAGGAGGATGATTGGATGTGCTCGCTAGATCTCTGGGATGCGTATTACCACATCAAAATGGACAAGCGCTCCAGGAGCCTGCTTCACTTCCAGCTAGGAGCCAATCATTACCAGTTTCGTGCCCTGCCATTTGGTCTCTCTACAGCCCCCAGAGTGTTCACAAAGTGCATGGCAGTGGTTACAGCTCACTTGAGGCTGCAAGGATTCCAGGTGTTTCCATATTTGGACGATTGGCTACTCACCGCCCCCACCAAGCATCTTCTGGTAACAGCCCTACAATAGACACTTTCTCTGGTAGAGATTTTGGGGATAACTGTGCACTGGGAGAAGTCAAACCTGGTTCCTACCCAGCAGATAGACTTCATTGGAGCAGTCTTCAACACCCGATCATGTCTGGTGTCGCTCACAGCTTACAGACTCCAGAGATTGAGGCTTCAACTCCGGGTGATACTCTGTCAAAACAAAGTCTCAGCAAGAGAGGTTCTTCAGGCCCTAGGATTCATGGCAACTTCAATCCTGATAGTGCTTCTTGCCAAGCTGCACATGCAAATTCTCCAATGGCTTCTTCTTTCTCAGTGGTTCCCGAATCATCAACCTCTACATTCCCAGATCCAGATAACCAACTCCTGCAAGCAGGACCTTCTTTGCTGGATGAGGCCAGACATGAAACATTGGAGCCGCCCATTCCAGTCCCCTCAACACAAGGCCATTGTGACCACGGATGCTTCCCTGTTCGGGTGGGGGGGGGGTATTTCCAGGGAAAGACAGTCCAAGACACATGGTCCACTTTGGAGGCCAACCTGCATATCAACATTCTAGAACTGAGAGCAGTGCTGTTAGCATTGCAGGCATTCCATCCAGTTCTTCCTTCTGGGACAATTGCAATTCAGTCAGACAATATGTCAGTAGTATGGTATATCAACAAGCGAGGAGGAACCAAGTCCTACTCTTTGTGTCGAGAGGCCATGAGGATTTGGCAGTGGCCGATGGCTTCCAACTGCTTTCTGATAGCAACACCTAAGTGGGGAGCTCCAACATAATTGCGGACAAGTTGAGCAGATGTATTATCCTACCCCACGAGTGGTCCTTCAATCTTGATGTGGAGGCAGAAATGTTCAGCCGCTGGGGCCAGCTGCGCTGCGACCTTTACACCTCTCCATCGAACAAGTGCAGCAGCTATTTTGCTCTATTTCCCCCAAAGGTGGAATCTCCGAGGGATGCTCTGATTCACAATTTGCCCACGGGACTTCTTTATGCTTATACCCCCATTCCTCTGATTCTACAGTTCTTAAAGAAAGCTCATCGGTTGAAATGCAAAGTGATTCTCATAGCCCCGTTTTGGCCTCGACAAGTTTGGTTCCCCTTCCTTCGGCCTCATCTGGTATACCCGCTGCGGATTCTGGACCCTCTTCCAGACCTGATTGCTCACCCCCAAGGGTTGAGCCACCTGAATTTGTCCAGTCTCAAGCTGACAACTTGGTTTCTCCACTTCCATTAATTGCCAGGTAGGCTTATCTCACCTCACCTGTTCGGGATATTTTCCTGGCCTCTCATAAACTATCCTCCAGAAGACTGTATCAAGACAAATGGAAAAGGTTCTCTCTCTGGTCAAAGGATAACATGCTAGATCCGTATGTGGCCCCAGTCACAGTGGTTTTGCAGTACTTCTCTAGGTTTTTTTGAAGAGGGTTCCACAGCCTCTACCATATAAGTACATCTGGCTGCAATTTTGAATTAACATAATGGATTGGATGGTACGCCTCTCATCTCACTATGTTTATGTAAAACCTTTCTCAAAGGAGTTTCACACATAAGGCCCCCAGTCAGACAGCCTATGGAGCCATGGAACCTCACGTTAGTTCTACAGTCTTTGACTCAACCCCCCTTGGAACCCACAGCGAAGTGTGAGCTGAAATTCTTGTCTTGGAAATCCTTGTTCTTGGTGGCCATTATGTCAGGCAGGCGGGTTTCAGAGCTACACACATTGTGCATCAAAAGACCCTATTTGTTCTTTTACAAGGACAGAGTATCACTCTGGGCAAATCCATCTTTCCTCCCCAGGGTTGTTTCTGACTTCTCTATCAGTCAGTCCATTGACCTTCCAGTGTTCTTTCTGAATTTTTCTAATAAAGAAGAGTACTGCATACATACCTTGGATGTACACAGACAACTGAGATTCTATTTAGACAGAACCAAAATTATGCATAAGTCTGACCAGCTTTTCATTTCTTTTTCTGGACCTAGGATGGGAAATTCTGTATCCAAGGTTACCTCATTGAAATGGCTAAGGGACTGTATACGCTTCTCTTACTCTTCCCCAAAAAAAACTCTGTCAGTGGTTAAAGCCCATCCCACTAGATCTATGGTGACATCTGTAGCTTTCCACTCCAGGGCTTATATGGATGACATTTGCACAGCAGCCACTTGGGCTAAACCCCACACTTTCATCAATCATTACAAATTGGATATGGCCTCCAGAGGGAGAGCTGCCTTCAGCTCAGTGGTACTCAGGAACATTCTTCCATAAGGGCCACCCATGTGTCTCAAGGTAGCTTGGGATTCTGTCGCATCAGTGATGAATGGAAAGAAGATTACCAACATCAGATAAAGAAGTTATGCCTTACTGTAACGTTCCATCTGTATTGTTCATCTTCTTTCATTCATCATTTTCCACCCTCCTTCCCCCACCAAAGGCTCCTGGGGGATACTTTGGGTCCAAGTGGTGTCTTAGGGCATTTGCACAGAATGGGCCTCTGCTTTTCTGGTTTATCACAGGCAAACTCGATCTGAGGTAACAGGGAGAAGGGCATTGTGAGTAGAAGCTTATCTCGAGAGTTTTTGGCTGGTGCGAACTTGGTAATAGGCCGTCTCGGTTCAGAGGGCTCGGAACTGAAAACATCAGTGATGAATGAAAGAAGATGAACAACACAGATGGAACATTATGGTAAGACATAACTTCTTTTTTTATAAGTAAAACAACATATTTTAACCATCCTATGACCTTCCTAGTTGAAGTTGTTAGTAAGCTGTTAGTATGTGTTCCACATTTTGCCCATTTGTTCCGTATTATGAGGGCTAGTGTTCCTCATTTTGGGAATGGAAAGTTGAGAGCTATGATGGTAAGTGATACTAATAACTTCAGGTATGAGGTATGGGTTTTCTGGTTTGTGATGAGAGACCTGTAACTAACAAGAATATGGTAACTGATTTTTCCCATAGTTAGTTGAACATGGAGTAGCTCAAGCATGTTCTGTTGCTTAACCAGCCTTGAGATGTGCTTATCCTTTATGTAGGTAGCTACACCTCCACCTTTTGCTCTTTCATGTTCAGTGGGTGGTCGGACTGTATGAAGGGCATTATAGCCATGCACTGCCAGATTGCTTTTCGTGGCTTTGAACCATGTTTCAGTAACTGCACAGATGTCAGCATTCTCCAGGGTGCAGAGAGCTTCCAGGGAATGCAGTTTCTTTGTTGAGACTCCTAGCATTGAGCAGTAACACCTTCAGCTTGTCCTAAGTAGCTTTTGTTATGTTGGAAGGTTTGTCTGTTTGGCAATGCCTAAAAAAGGCATGAGAGTGGATAATGTTTTGGCCATTATCCAAAAGCCTAGAGGCGACAAGTGAAGGCCATCCCTGGGAAAAGCAGTGTGGCCTGTCGACTGTGTCCTCCCAGGATGACAAGTATTGGACCCCTTTGGAATGACACTAGTAACTAAGCCATTTGTTAAAGTTGATCAATTTCTGCTGGTATTGTGGCATCATCCTTAGAGATGGTAGAATACTGCTCATTGCTAGACTCATACCTGCCTCTGACACACATTCTGAGAGCTCAATGATGTCTGTGTTTATGTTGTCCAGACAGGTATGTCTCAGGTCATTCACGCCCACATGGACTATAATGGATTCAAACTGGTACTTAGAGGTAAGTGACCTGAGTGCTTGCATGATCTGGCAAATCCTGTCCCTGACAGGCAACCAAGAGGTTGAAGCAGCAGCCATGTTTATTGTATGTTAAATATACTTACATTGCCAAAGTACACCACCCAGGAAGAGGAATTTGGCCCTTAGTCCTCTTTCTGCACGATTACCCAATGTGAGAGAGTGCTACTTTGTAGCTTACACATCCCTGCAAAAATACATTGACTCCTTTCACCATAACATGAAGAATTATGCCGGGTTTGGAACCTGGTTGCTATAATACGGAAGTACCATCTAAGGAGGTATGTTTCAGGTCATTCATGCCCACATGGACTATAACGGTTTCATACTGGTACTTAGAGGTAAGTGACCTAAGTGCTTGCATGAGCTGGCAAATCCTCTTCCTGACAGGCAACTAAATGTAACCGTTCCCTTATTGAGCCTGTTAAGATGAACATCAGTGTGTCTCACAATAGAGTCTCCTTTGATGAGAATATTGGGTTGTGTTTCACCTTATGGACTTGATATCTGAGACACAATGAGATGTGGCTTTATCTGTTGTGATGGGAATTGTCTTATTTGTTTGTATGCAGAGTTTCTGAGGACTGTGCCTGAGAGGCCTTTGAGGTTTGGGTGAGTTAGATGTGAACACCTCCGCATATATGGATCCATGTGTGTGGTCCTTTGCAGGTACAGTAAGTTTTGTGTGTGGGTCATTGACAACTTAATTGTTAGTTTTCGTGTCTGTATGTGAGAGTCTAGCCTCCAGTGACAATGTGTAACTACATCTCTCATATACTGTGTTTTTCTGTTCAAGAATTAAGTGGCTGTCAGTGTATGTAAGTCAATTGTTAAATTGCCTCAGGATGCCCATGCCCATCTCCCTGGATGTATGAAAGTGCCCATCCATGGTTGCAGGTCCTAATGTGTACTTGAAAGGATAGGAATGGAGAATGTTTGTAACCAGATGAGGGAACGGTGCTTACTTGATGTAATCTGCAGCTAACCTAACCAATGATGCTGTCCAGCTCCAAACCAGATGCTTTCTCAGCAGCAATAGTCCTGGGTGCTATAATAGGGTAAGGTAGACCTAAATAGTCCAAATTAAATGCATAAATGCTGCTCTCCACACAAACTAGTTGCTCCATGACTATCACGGGAATGAAGTAAACTTCCAATGTGTTTCTTTATAGGGAGATTTTAACTTCTGGTAATTGTGTGCATATAAGGCACCAGTAATTGCTGCTGCATGAAAAGCAGCTTCTCACAAATGCAAGGCTTATATGTGATATGAGCAAATGCAAAGTTTATATAAGATCAGCACACCATAGCATGGATTATTGTACAGTTAATAATAAAACAACCACATGCGTGGTCAAGAGCTTTCTGTATGTAAACTAATTGTCAGAGCTGTGTTACTCTTCACCTCTTCTGAAGAAAATTGAAAGAGTATGGGAGAGAAGGGGGGAGACATTCTTAAGACTTGAATGTAAGTGGAGAAATAATCAAGGATAATAAGAGTGGAATTAAAGTATATAGAGCAGGAGAAGGGGTAGCTCAGTGGGACAAAAAATATATTAATCAGTAAAGCAAGAATTATTCAAGCAGGTAGGAATGAAATGACTTCTTAAAGAAGACAACATGATGGATTCAGATAGAGAGTTCCAGCATGCTGGAGCAAGTTCAGAGATGGACCTCTCACAGATTGCAAGAAAAAAGGAAGGTCTGGAATAAGTAGAGATTTGGAGTTTTGAAGAGAGTAGTTGGAGGTTTTGATACACAATTTATTCAACAGAGGGGGAGGGACAGTATCCTTGGTTAAGAAGTTTATATGTTAAGTGTATTAATGAGTACAGCTGCTCTATAACTCACTGGTAGCCATTTTCCTTGTTTCATTTCTTCAAGTCTTTTGGGTTTCTGGTACCATAATGGGAATGGACCCCATTCCTAATTCAAAATATGATTAAAGTTCATGAAATTAGTATTGTTTCATTCTTGGATGTTAGCCAAAAGTGCTCTTCGCAGCACCCGCAATGTGCCCAGAACTGACTCCTTCTGTAATTCACATGAGGTTACCTGTATTCGTAGCAAATATGACTGTAAATTCTTTTTTATGGAATCCATTGATACTACTACAACTGGAACTGTCTGAGTATCCTTCTTCCACATTACCCTCATTTCTGCTTGAAATCTTGGTATTTGATTACTTTTTTCCTTCAGTGAGAGTGATGCAGTGGTGTTCAAATCCACTGGAAAAGTTAATAAATCTGTAGATCTGATTTTCAGCTTTTTGTAGTTGGATAATATTGTGTGATGAGCCCTGGGCAATTATGGACAATTTGTCTAGGTCAAAGAGGACAGATGTATATGTGTATATATTTACACACATGCACAGAAAAGGGGTCTGAGATGGCAAGCCTGAAGGTAGAGGTTGTGGGAAGTGCAGAGAAGTAGGAGTGACAAAACAGTAAGAGAAAGACTGAGAAGTTATGTACCTACCATAACGTTCCATGTTAGTTGTCTTCTCTCGCCTTCTTTCTTGCTGGATGGGTTCAGAGCTGATCCTCGGCTCCGACTTGGCCACTTACTAAAGTTCAAGAGCTTATTTTACCGGCTCGAGGCAACCCTATATCCCATGATGCTAGGTGATAACTCCCCAGATCTCGTTTGGAAGCTGAAAAACCTAGCATAGGCCACTAAAACAAAATCCTCCAACTGGAAAGGAGGAGGAAGAGGGATAAAACCCCCCAAAGATAGTTATCTACACTATATATATCCTAGGACACCTAGATGGTGAAACAAGGGAATATAAGGACCCTTCAAAGAAGGGAAGCTCTTCTCGGTCTGTCCAGGCTAGGGGGGATGGTGGGTGGGACGCAAGAAAGAAGGTGAGAGAAGACAACTAACATGGAACGTTATGGTAGGTACATAACTTCTCAATGTTAAGTTGTCAATCTCACCGTCATTCTTGCTGGATGGGACCGCGTCCCTAGCATCTTCATCCTGGGTGGCTCATTGGAACAGTCTCTTGAGAACGGTGGAACCAAATTTTGCTCTGTCCCTGGAGGCCATGTCCAATTTGTAATGCAAAACAAAGGTATGAGGAGAGGCCCATGTGGCTGCCGAACAGATAGTGTCTATTGGTAGTCTAGCTTGAAAAGCTGTAGATGTAGCTAGAGCTCTAGTTGAATGGGCTTTTGGCTTAGAAGTTAATTCTCTGCCTCTGAGTTGATAAATAGATGTAATCACAGAAGACAGCCACCTAGATAGGGTTACCTTAGATACAGGAAGGCCTTTTTTATTTTCTGCATACGATAAAAACAGTTGATCAGACTTCCTTATTTGTTTGGTTCTATCCAAATAGTAGCGGAGCTGGCGGTGTACATCTAGATAATGTAGCTTTTGCTCCGCTCTATTAGTATAGTTTGGGAAAAAAACTGGGAGATCAATTGATTGATTTAAATTTGTCTGCAAAGCCACCTTGGGTAAGAAGGATGGATTGGTCCTTAGAGAAACTCTGTATTTATGGAAGATTAAGTAGGGAGGACGAATGCAGAGGGCGTGAAGCTCAGATACTCTCCTAGCAGAAGTAATGGCGACTAGGAAGAGTGTCTTCCAGGAAAGAAATTTCAATGAACAGGAGACCGCAGGTTCAAAGGGGGGAAGAATCAAGGATGTTAAGACTAAATTAAGATCCCACTGAGGTGGAGGGTCTTTGATCGGAGGCTTAAGTAAAAATACACCTTTAAGGAAAGCTTTGCAAAGCTTATGGGACATGATGTTGTGGTCCGATAAGCCTATATGAAAATTCGATATGGCTGCCAACTGAACTTTTACTGTAGAGGCAGAAGACCCTGAATGAAAAATTTTGGCTAGGAAGTCTAAGACCGAATGAATTGGGGCAGTAAAGGGATCTATATTCCTTGCCTTTGCCCAGAAGGAGAAACGTTTCCATTTACTAGTGTAAATCCTTCTGATGGAAGATTTAAGGGAAGCTACTATGATATCCCGGACGGGATTAGAAATCATAGGAAGCCTGGCTAAAGACGGAAGTGGAGCAACCAAGCAGTGAGGTTGAGAGAATGTAGGGATTGGTGCAGCTGCCCTGACTGATGGGTCAACAGATCTGGAGCTGGGTCCAGATGCCAAGGCTGTACCAAAAGATAACGATGTAGGAACGGAAACCATATCTGTCGAGGCCAATAAGGGGCAATGAGAATCAACTTGGCTCTCAAGGCGGTTGCTTTCTGAATTACTCGTGGGATTAGAGGAAAGGGTGGAAAGGCATAGAGAAGTCCCCGAGGCCAATCTTGGACTAGAGCATCTCTGAAGGGATGGCCTGGAAGGGGGAAGAGGGTGAAGAAGTCGAGGCATTTGCTGTTTTGGGGTGTAGCAAAAAGTTCACAGCAAGGAAGGCCCCACTTCTGAAAAATCTCTTCCGCCACAGATTGTTTGAGAGACCACTCGTGTGGCATGAGTATAGCTCTGCTCAACCTGTCCGCTATGATGTTGGACTTCCCGGGGATATGCGTTGCTATCAGAAACCACTGAGAGGAGATTGCCCATTGCCAAAGTCTGAGTGCCTCTCGACACAGGGTATAGGACTTGGTTCCGTCTTGCTTGTTGATATACCACACTATGGACATATTGTCTGTTTGGATTGCAATAGTTCCCAGGGGAAGAGAGTTGTGGAGGGCTTGCAATGTTAAAAGCACTGCTCTCATCTCTAGGACATTTATGTGCAGGTGGCGTTCGAAAGGTTGCCAAGTGCCGTGGACCATCCTGCCCTAAAAATGCCCCCCCACCCGATCAGGGAGGCGTCCGATGTCACCATGGCGACCGGGGGAGGAGGAACAAAGGGTCTGCATTGATGGACTTGAGGGGACAATATCCACCAGGACAGATGACTTTTGCAAGTTGGAGTTATCATGATCTTGTGGTGCATAGGAAGTTGCTGAAAAGACCATTGGGTGAAAAGCATCCACTGTAGAAGACGCATGTAAAAACGTGCAAGAGGAAGAAGTGTTATGGCGGCCGCCATAAGACCCAATACTTTCAGGACATACCTGGCCTGAATTTTGTCGCTCTGAAGAAGAACATGGACATGGTTTTGAATATCTAAGACCCTTTGATCTGTTAACTTTGCTGAAAGTTGTATGGTGTCCAAGTTGGCGCCTATAAAGGTAATAGACTGACAAGGCGACAAGGCAGACTTTTCGAAATTTATAGAGATTCCTAGTCCTCTGCAAATGTGAATGGTGTAAGCTCTGGCTTGGAGAAGTTGATGCCTGGTGGTGGCAGTGAGGAGCCAGTCATCTAGATATGGAAACACCTGGAATCCTTGCCATCTCAGGTGAGCCATAACCGCTGCCATACATTTGGTGAACACTCTGGGGGCTGTAGTGAGACCAAAGGGCAGGGCTCTGAATTGGTAGTGACTGGCCCCCAGCCGAAAGCGGAGAAACCTTCTGGAGCGCCTGTGAATTTTGATGTGATAGTACGCATCCTGAAGGTCCACGGAGCACATCCAATTGTCCTTGCCCAGAAAGGGTAGAATGAACTGTAGCGTGACCATCTGGAATCTTGTTCTCTTTACAAGCTTGTTTAGTTTGCTGAGATCTAATACTGGTCTCCAGTCCCCTGTCTTTTTTGGTACCAAAAAGAACCTTGAGTAGATTCTGGATCCTAGTTGGTCTGCTGGGACTGGCTGGATGGCTCTTTTTGCTAGCAGTTTTGATATCTCTGGTACTGCTAGTTCCCTTAGACCGGGTGGAACGTCTGGAAGGGTTCCCTTTTGCTGAATTGGGGTTTGGATAAAGGGAATTTTGTAACCCTCGGATATGATCGACTGTACCCATTTGTCTTGAGTAAGGGAAAGCCAGGCTTTTGGGTACAGCGGCAATCTTCCCCCGACTGCCTCCGAAGGTGGACAATCGGGCAACATCTCAGGGATGCTGGAAGGGTTTGTCAGAGAGAGAGGCTCCCTGCTGCTCTGGTTCTGGGGACCCCCTCTGCCCCTAGGGCGGCATCTGTTGTTGCCCCCTCTGCCTCTGGGGGTAAACTGACCTCTTGCATCAGGCGTAACTCCTTGAGATTTGTGGAACCACATTTTCCCACCCTTCTGACCCTTAGGGTATGGTCTTTAAGGGGTGGAGAAACGGACTCCTATGGCAGAAAGAGTCTTGCCATCTTGTTCGCATCTGGTCAAGGTGTCTTTCACTTGAGGTCCGAACAAAGTCGAACCATCAAAAGGGGAATTTGTGAAGGACGCCTTGAAAGGGTCCGCGAAATTACACAACCGCATCCAGGTGTGACGCCTTAAGGCCACTCCTGTGCCCGCGGCCCTACTCGCTCCATCGGCTGCATATGAAATTAGATGCACGGAGGAGTTAACAATCGAGTTTAGGGTTCCAAGCTGTGAGTTTATTTTATCCTGGGACCCAGCAGCTGACGGATCCTGTAAGACTTCTCCCAACTCTTTGAGAATATCTCTCTGAAGGCGGGTGAAGTGACACAAGTAATTCAGTGACCACATGGCAAAGGTCGCTGAAGAAAACATCCGCTTACCGTACCTATCCATGGTCCTAGAATCCTTATTAGGAGGATGGATAGGTACTGAAGGATCAGCTAGTTCCTGCTTGGTGGCTGCAGCCACCACCATGGCATCTGCCGGTACACCTTTTGTTAAGAATTGTTTGTCATCTAGTGCTGTGATGAATTTAGATGGCCTCCGAGGGGTGGGTTCCACCAAATCCGGGGCTGACCACGCTTTCCAAGCCACTACCTCCATAAGGGGGTCGAAAGGCGGAGACACCCAGGAGGTGGAGGGTCGAGAACCAAACGCCTCCAGGTACACCGACTTGTCCTCGGAAGGATTAAGGGAAGACCAGTTCCCCCTCTGCTTTAGGATTTCTAGGATGTCTGAGAAAGAGACATCCTCAGAGGGGGACTTTGGGGATCCCTCCGACTCATCCAAGTCGGTGTCAGATGTAATGGACACAGGGGAGTCCACATGCTTCCTCTTACATGTCCTCTTACGCGGAGGCTCCGCTGACAGGTCAGGAGAAGCCTCGGAAGAGGAAGATATTCCCAGTGGGGAAACCTGAGGCATTGGATCTCTGGGTCCGGGAGCAAGAGAGTGGGATGAGACATCAGCAGGCACTGTAGTTTGAGGAGCTGATGGAGCTGACCGTTGACTATGCCCTGGGCCTAGTACACTCCTCATCACCTCAAAGGCTCCCCTATTAGAAAGGCCAAAGGGCTCCCGCTTTGAAGAGGTGGGAACCCCAGGCTGCACAGACAGGGAAGGCTCCGAGGCTGATGTCAGGGCCGAGCTCACCAGCGCCGACGCTCCGAGAGGGAGAACGGGGTCGGACAATGGTCCGATGCCACTCGCCCTCTCAGAGCCGACGAGAGAGACCAGGCGCCCGGATCCCTCCAATGAAGGCATCAAGGAGGAGATCGGAGCGGAAGACGAAGGAGCCGAAGAGGGAGGTATCAGCTCCGACGCCACAACAGTCATGGCTCCGAGGAGCTCCGTCACCGAACTCTGAGGGAGAGTCGAAGGAGGAAAAATAGGTGGAGTCATAATAGCTACCGTCTGATGAGATGGGCTACAGATCATTTGGGCCAATGCCTGAGACTTTAACAGCCTACTTACCACTCTCTCAAGGTTGTGGTCTGAAAGCCTGGACGACCGAGAAGATCGGCTCCGATGACTCCGCTCTGAGAGCAGGGGGGATCTCGGAGCCGAATGGATGGACTCCAACAAAGGGGATCTTCACCTCTTCTTAGATATGAATGGAGCTAAAGGAGCCGAAGACACGTCGGCTCCAGCCAGAGCCGACCGTGAATGCATGGACTCAGAGGTATCGGCACCGAGTGGGGCCGTGACAGGAATCTGTGACTCAGAGGGATCGGCTCCAGCCAGAGCCGATCTAGGCACAGACAAAGAGTCAGCAGCCGAAGGCTTAGTACTCGGAGCTGACGGTTTTGCTGGTTTCAAAGGCCTCCCTGACGCAGACTTAGTCGGGGAGCCCTCGGGCTTTAACAAGCCCCTCGATATTAGTTTGTTCCTGTGCTCCTGCAGGACTCTTGGACTGAACGCATGACACACAGAACAAGAGTCCTGCAGGTGCAGGGGTCCCAGGCAGTAAACACAAGAAGTGTGACCGTCTGTCAGAGACATTTTCTGACAGCACGAGTCACACTTCTTAAAGCCTGAGACCTTAGTTTCCTTTGGTTCCTTCGACATAACAGTGTCGAGGGAGCACAAAAGGAAAGAGAAACACACACACACACACATACACACACACACACACACACACACACACACACACACACACACACACACACACACAACACAACACTCAAAAAACAAATAAAAATATTAAGTGGGAGACTGACACACTCAAACACTCCACAGGATCCCTAAGAATAATTAGGAAAGGGGCAGGCTTAAGGCCTAACCTAAGAGTGGAGGGGGGGGGATATAAGGGGAAAAAATGGAAGGTATTAACAGGAATAGGATTAAAAGTAGTCGTTAACTACTAACAAACAACTGGGTGAAAAAACTAACCAAAAAAGGTGACTGAAAACTATGTATTCAAAAGACTTACCAGGAGCCGGTAAAAGTACGCACCTATCAAGCGAAAGCGGCAAATGAGATCTGGGGAGTTATCGCCTAGCATCATGGGATATAGGGTTGCCTCGAGCCGGTAAAATAAGCTCTCGAGCTTTAGTAAGTGGCCGAGTCGGAGCCGAGGATCGGCTCCGAACCCATCCAGCAAGAATGAAGGCGAGATCGACAACTTAATATCTGATGTTTCTCTTTAGGGAAATTCGACAATTTGGGAGAAGATCTGGATAAAAATAAATGAAGTAAAAACCAAATTTGTAATTATACTGTGGTACAGGGCTATCCTTTCCACCAGGGCCATCAGAGATCAAGGTAGCTGGGAGTATGGGTTGAACAGAATGTGAAGCAATTAGAAAAAGCAATGCGGGAAAATAAAGTATCAAAGATAATGAGTCTGAGGAAATGGAGAATTATATATATGGAGGAAGGTAGTAAAATACAAACTATTATACCAGTTGTGTTCCAGTTAATATTATATGCACGTCGGTCCTACTTCTACCAGCCAGAAAAGACCATATAGAAGAATCTAGTAAAATAATTGAAAAAGTTATTTTGGGAGTGTAAAACAGACTCCAGTGTGAAAAGTTAATGCTGTCAGGGGAATGGGGAGGCCTAGGCATTCCAGACTTGGAAATGCACTATAGGGTTGCCCAGTTTAGGACAATATGTCTGATGCAGGTTGAAAGTAATAGAGCCAAGGAGAAGAGGTTGACTATGGCTTATGGTGAACAAAATCAGAACAGCACATTTTGGAAGTACTTAGAGAACCCAACAGGCAACAGCAGGGTCTTGGATTATAAAAATAAAAGCTATTAAAGTTACAGCCCTTAATATCATGGCTGAACTGAATATTACCCATAAGATATAGGATAGTGGGGTGGAGAGTATGCGACTGAATAGAGCTGGAGTTTCTTCAATCTGGCAGCATATGACAGATTTTGGAGTCCCTTTATCCTTTTGGTGAGGAACTTTTGGGGTCTCTCCAATTGCTGCAGATGTCAGGTGAGATACATCCCGAATGGGGCATTGTACTCGATCATTGGTCTGATAAGTGAAGAGTACAGGGGAACAATGACCTCACTAGATCTGGATGTGAATCCCTTCATGATCAGGTGGGCAATGTAGAAGGTCTTTCTAACCACTTTAGCAATGTGAGTGTCAAAAGAAAGGCCACTGTCAACCTGGGTCCCCAGGTCCCTGATAACCTCTTCTGTGCTTAGTGGATTGCCACCTATATGGTAGCTTGGGGTTACCTTGTTTTTCCCGAAGGGTATGACTATACATTTTTGGCGTTTAACTTCAGGCCATGGCTCTGGCACCAGCTATCTGTTTCCGTGAGTCCCTTCTGAAGGATATCAGTGTCCGATGCACTTTCCACTATGGCCCAGTTTGCAGTCATCTGCAAACTTTGTCAGCCAAAGTCCTCCCATGTTGGCCTGTACTTCTGAGAAGTAGATGCCAAACAATAGGGGCCAAGGACCGAGCCCTGTGGGACACCACTTGTGACCGGCTTGGAGTCTGACACAGCGCCAGCAACTCTAACCCTGTGGGTTCTGTCCTTAAGCCAGTTTGCAACCCATCTTGTGACATATGGGTTTACATTTAAGCTGGTAAGTTTTTCTACAATACCCGAGTGGGGTATTGTGTCGAAAGCCTTTGCAAGGTCAAGGTAGGCTGTATGGACTGCCTTTCCCTCATCAATGGCCTTGGTGACTATTTCGAAGAAGTCGACCAAGTTCAAAAGGCATGATCTTCCCTTGACAAAGCCAAACTGGGTCGGGTCCAATGTCTGCAAGTCCCCTATATCTTTGTTTATGAGCTCCATTATGATCCTCTCCATAGCTTTGCAGACTAGACTTGTTAAGCTTATGGGGCGTAATTACCAGGGTCCGTGAGGCCACCTTTGTGGAGTGGGACCACAGTTGCCAAACGCCACTCCTTGGGCACGTATCCTGTGGTAAGGCTGAGATTAAACAGCTGCCTTATGTGCGGGTTTAATTCCTCATTTAGCTCGTGTAGCACACAGCCGGGGACACCATCCGGTCCCATTGATGCTGTGTTTTTAGCTTTAGAGAGAGCAGTTTTCACCTGCGCATTTGAGATGTCCGGGAGGCTACACTCGGCTGGGATAGTTATCTCTCCTTTAGGGGGGGAGGGGGGTGAAGTTTGCACTGAACCTGTCTGCCAGTATGTTGGCAATGTCTGTGGGTTCAGTGGTTTTTGTATCATTTTGGACTAATTCTGAGCATATCTGTGAGTTTCCACCCAGGTTCCTAACATAGCTGAAAAAGGCCTTATGATTGTCCTTTGAATCCATGGCAATTTTTCTCTCAAAATTGGCCTTAGTTGATTTTATGAGTGCTCATATTTTTTGCTAATAATGATCAGGGGTGACTTCCCTTTTATGGATTTTGTTCTATCATGTAATAGCTTTCTCCTCTTATTGTAAAGTTTGTTAGTGGCTGGGGTCCACCAGACTGGACGTTTGCCCTTTGTGGAAAGAGTCTTGGTTTTATTTGGGATTGCCTGATCCATGCAGTCCTGAAGGTGTTCATAGAAGGCATTTGTAAGGGCTTCCGCAGCTTGGGTTGTGGTTTCCTCTGACTCAGGGGCCTTGAAGGATACCACACCAGTCTTGAGTAGTGTGAAGTTTGCTTTAGAGAAGTTCTTCACTATGGTCTTTTGTTTGGGGTGGGGCGGATGTGGATTTCCAGTGAGATTAGTTTATGATCAGATCTCACCAATGAGGGATATACTTCCGGTGTGGAGCATTTTGTCCCCATGTTTGTGACAATGAGATCTAGTATATTTTCTCCTCTCGTGGGAACAGTGACTAGCTGTTCCATGGCATTTGAATTTATGAACTCCAGGAACCGTTGGGCTAGAAAGTTAGGGCTTGAGTAATGTTCCCAGTCTATATTCGGGTAGTTGAAGTCACCCAATATGATGGTGTTTGGAGATACATTTATACCCTCCAGTGTCTTCAGGAAGGCTGTGTGGCTATATATAGACTATTTAAGGTTAACACCTGAGATCCAGGAGAATATAAAGTGCTCATAAAAAATTGATAGGCTGGCAATCATTCATAAATTGACTAAGAGAAGGATAATGAGTAACATTTATATGGCCCTGCTGGAGGTAACAGATTAGAGTGACAAGAAGTTGATGCAGAGTGGGTCACTCTGATCTGAGCAAAAGACTGTAAGACTTTGACTGTAAAAGAAGAAAGACTTCAATTGGGATACAAGCAAATCTGATCAATAGATGACCCTAGATGGCTTATATACCCCTCCACTCCAGATAAATAAGGCAACTGGTGCAAGTTTTAGAAAAAACAAAGCTTTGATGTTGCCCTTTTCATTCTTCCTCAACTTGTGGTTTACGGATTCAACTCGAATGCATTTTACAGACTTTGGATCCAACTTTCAATCTCTTCCCGCTACCCATAATGCCCAAAATGCCCTTGTCCATCCTCAGTACCCCAGATCTCGTTTGCCTCCATTTTGCATAGATGTGAATCCACTCTCATAGCGTTTTTGTGTTGTGTAGTAAGTGTGTTTTGAGCACTGAAACCACTTATTTTTCTGGTTAACTATTTACTTTATAGTTCTTCCCTCTCAGTAGTTTGATTTTATTCTATCCATTAGCTCTCTACCTTTTCAAGGTAGCTTTCAGAAACCATTGTTGGTACCCTTCTTTATATATATTTATCCTTTCCTATACCTCTTTCTTACCCAGATAAATAAGGTATTCTTAACTGCCATTGTTGGTAGTCCTACTTTCTATAATCTTAATTTAGCTTTAACTTTTTTTAATTATATTTTACTTTCTTTTCTATGCTATTTTCCATTCTTGTTATTGATAGTTAATATGGCTGAGAAGCCTACAGGTTTTAAAAAAATGCACTTCCTGTGGGCACAAAATTTCGAACTGTGATGCCCATAGGGAGTACTTTTACTGGTTGGGAGCAGCACATTTGGGTACGAACTATGCCATTTGCACCGTGTTTAACTCCAGGGCTATTGCAGACAGAAGAAACAAACAAGTCCGCAAAGGATTATTACGTCCATCATCATCTTCTTCCTCCAAGGCTCAAACCATCCAAGGCTTCATTGGAGCATAGGAAATTATTTCCACCAAAGTCTCCAAATAATTCTTCATCCTTTGAGCCTCCACAAAAAATATGAAGATCATTGGATCTGAGTTCATCGTATCCAAAGAGAAAAACTGTAGATCCTAAGTCGTCAGATCTGGTAGGTATTTCAGCCAGTCTTATTATCCAACCTATTGATCCGAAACCATCGGACCAGTTCCTAGCACTTCATATATGCTGAGAGCTCACTCACCTGAGATCATGGTCTGCTCCACTCTCCACTAATGCAGACTCTGAGAATATACAACAGATCTCAGTCTTCTACATCATCTGTCAGGTCCACCAGCAGTCTTTCTGAAGTGGAAGTGGATAAAATGATGAGAAAGTTCCTTAGAGCTCAGATTCAGATTGGGGTTATACTGTTTCCGTCTCTCTTCAGATCCGTGAGCCTTCCTGTCACTACCTATACAGTTGTATCTCTTTCTTTGATCTGTTCTTTGGTTTCAGAGCCCCAGGATTTGACAGTTCTGTGTTGGAGCTGAAGAAAATATTCATCCCCATGGTTTCCCAGACCAGTTCTGGTCCTATTCCTTTGGATCCGGACAAGTCTTGGAGTTGAAGCATCTGCGTCAGATTTGTGGGGCTTAGAGCTACTCCACTGATGTCAGATCCAACCTTGCCCCTCAGAGCCACAGTGCTAGAGAGCTTGGGACCAGATCACTCCTTGAGGCATGGATCCAGACAATGTTGTGATCTGCCTGAATTGGAAGTCCCGGCTGTGCTGTAGTCTGAGTCTGGGTCCATCTGCCTTTGATTTTATGGAAAGGTTGCTCTCTCATTCAAAAGATCTAGTCTCTCATATGTCCTCAGATACTATCCCCCTCTCTCTCTATGATTCCGAGCTGTGATCCCATCAGACCTACCCCACAGGGACAGTCATTTCCATCTAACATCCAGACAATTCCCATGGTAGAACTACCCCTCTCTTCAGACACCCCCCAGAACATCCCACTGAGGAAGTTCACTGAAAGAGAACATATAAAATGAGGCACATAGATTCCCCCCTTGGAATCTCTCATGAAAGATACTGATTTGAATGAACAGGAAGGGTCCCTCAGATTACCACCTGATGACATCTCATTTGGAGACATTTTGGAAATTCTTTACCAGAAAGGTGGTTGGTCACCAGATAATCCTTACCCTGAGGAGTCAGTATTTCTGAAGGCTTTTGGTGCTGGCCCTTCTATGTCTTGGTTAACTCCCCCAGCCGATGAGCTTATCAACCTATTCTCTTGCCAGGCATGGAAGCGACCAGATTCTGTTGAACCTATCCCACTCTGTCCAGACAAAATTTTAGCTCTTTTGAAAGATAAGCCCAATTGGAGCAAAATCGCCCCTGTTTTTGCAATGATTGTGCAGGCAGCCACCAAGAAAGAGCTAGTAGAACAGAGCTGCTTTGTCTACCCCCCCCCCCCCAGCAGAGATTCCAGGGCATTGTACAGGTTTTAAATCACTTGTTTGCTTCAGCGATCTTTGCTTTGAGGTCCCAGAATTATTTGGTACACTTAAGATTGCAGAGGGATTTGACCAAGGAACCCTCAAAATCTGTCTCAGAGTCCATGCCTGCAGAAGATTACAAAAGATTATCTTCACAGCTGGCCAGTCTTTTATCTATTTCCATTGCATCCATAAGGTTGATTTCTCACACAGCAAAAGGCACCTTATGGGCCACCAGTTGAGGAGACATTCCTGAATGTTGTTATGAGATTTTTCAGAGCCTTTCAAGTCTTCTTTCATCAATGTTTGCTTTGATAGAACATACTTGTTTGGTCCTTCTGTGAAAGAAATGCTTTCATGCAGGTGAACTGGAAGGAAAGAGTCTGTCTGCCATATGAATTTGTTTTTCTATCCTTCACTGATTCTTGTCAGGGAATCTATGAGGAGGCAAGAAAATGTTTTTTAAATTCCAGGGATCTTTCTGGGATTCATGCAGAGACAACCCCTTCAGAGGCAGAGAAGGGAGTTCAAATAGAAGACACAATCCTCACAGCAGAGGAGGCCTGTAAAATCAGGGTTTCTGAGATTCCTTTCTGGATAGACCCTTTCAGTGCTCCTGAAGTGCTGCCTGACTGTCTGTCTCTGGAGGCAGTCAGAGGACACTTGTCCTTGCACACAGACACCTGGGGTGCTATAACAAAAGATTCTTGGGTGCTAAAAATAATATCCAGAGGTTACTTTATACCATTTTCCCAAATGCCCTCTCCCAAAAAAGAAAGCTTCCTGACATTCCACCCAGTCCGAGAGAAGCTGCAGCTCAAAATATTCCGAAGCTGCTGGACAAAAGAGTCATCTAGCTGGTCCCACTACATCAGAGAGGATTTGGAACTTACTGAAGGTTCTTTTTAGTGCCAGAGAAGATCTAAGCAATCTGAACCAGTCTGTGTGGAAATCAAAGTTTCGAATGGTCATGGTTCAGTCCATTCTACCTCTGTTACACAAGGATGATTAGATGTGCTCAATTAATCTTCAGGACATGTACTATCACATCAAAATAAACAGATACTCTGAAGACACTTGCATTTTCTGTTGGGAGCTAGTCACTGTCAGTTCAGAGCCCTGCCCTTTGGACTCATCACAACCCCTAGGGTGTTTACCAAGTGTATGGTAGTGGTACCAGTTCACCCGAGACTGCAGGGACTCAGGGTGTTTTCATACCTAGACAACTGACTTATCGCTGCCCCAGCCATGCATCTCTTAGAACAGTCCAGGAACTATTTTGCTCCAAATCTGCCATTCACTAGGCATTACAGTCAACATTCCCAAATCCAAACTTTTACCAATGCAGAGCCTGGAGTTCATTGGTGCTTATCTAAACACAGTAAGTCAGACTGGCTCTTTACCTCCTCATTTTATATGCACAGTCAGGTCTTAGGATCATCAAATTCTTTCTCATCCTGCTCCTCCTGACAGAGTTATTCTTCAAGCCTTAGGTTCCATGGCAGCATCTATAGTATTAGTCCCATTAGCATGTTACTATATGTGTGTTCTTCAGTGGACTTTAGCTGTTCAGTAGTCTATTCTTTGGCAGCCCTTATCATTCCTAATCAGACTTACTCCGATGTGCAAAAATCATATTCGCTGTTGGATCCAGTCAGATGATATTTACATAGGTTGCCCCTTCATTCTGTCTCCCCCAGTAGCCAGAGTGACCATGGATGCCTCCCAACTAAGGTGGGGGGGGGGCATTTCTTTGGAAGGACTGTCTGAGGCATGTGGTACCCCCAAGAGACCATTTCAGACATCAGTGCCCTGGAAATGAGAGTAGTCCTAATACCATTGTAGCACTTCTAGATGTTCCCCTTCTAAGGATCACTGTGATCAAACCCACAATATGTCTGTGGTCTGGTACATAAACAAGGGGAAACTCAATCTTACTCCCTGTACTGAGAAGATATGAGAGTGTGGCAATGGACAATCTCCTCCAACCACTTTCTAGTAGGAATCCGCATTCCAGGGAAATCCAACATACTAGCAGACAAACTCAGCATGTTCATTCTGATGCTTCATGAGTGGTCTCTCAATCAGTGGTGGAGAAAATTTTCCATTGCTGGGATCATCCTTGCTGTAATCTATTTCGTTCTCCCAACAACAGCAAATGCAGCAGGTATTTTGCCCTAATTCTCCCTCAGGAGGAGATGCTGTAGTCCACGTTTGACCCTCTGGTCTCCTTTATGCCTATCCCCCAGTACGTTTGATTACAAATTTTTACAGAAAGCCAGTTGGTTGAAGAGTTCATGTATCTTCATTGCCCCCTTCTGTCCTTTTCAGGTCTGGTTCCTCTTCATTTGTTCTCATGTTTGTTATGCTCCTTGGATACTGGACCCCAGTTCAGACCTTATGTCACATCCCTCTGGGATAAAACAATCCAGTATCCCAGCCCTCAAACTAACCACATGTTTTTTCCAGTTCCATTAATAGCTAGATAGCCCAGGCTTTCTTCTCTGGTTTGCTATGTACTTTTGCCCTCACAAAAAGACTCCACTAAGAGGATTTAAAAATCAACTGGAAATGATGTTCAATTTGGGCCATGAAAAATGATATTGATCCTTTCACTGTCCCTATTTCTGCTGTACTAGAGTTTTTAGCTTTTCTTTTTAAGGAAGGTGGTAGTTTTTCCACCGACATATAAAACTTTCATTCAGGTGACAATGTTTCTTGTTTGGCTGCTTCCAAATTATGTAAGGCTTTATTGAAGGGCACCTTCCTGCTTTGACCCCCCTCCCTGTGAAAGGTCCGTCACCTCCCTGGGATTTAGCAGTAAAACTTCAAGGTTTAAGTCAACAACCCTTTGAACCTTCAGCAAAAACTGACTTAAACTCCCTGTCTTGGAAAACACCCTTTTTAGTTGCTATTACTCCTGCTAAAAGGATTTCCTAACTCCAGGTTCTTTCATCAAAAGTTCCTTACATTGTTTTTCATAAATCCAGGGTTGCGTTACAAACCAGGCCTTCTTTCCTGCTAAAAGTGGCTTCTGAGCCAAATATAAATCAAAGCATTCACTTACCAGTCTTCTTTCCAAAATTTACGAACAAAAGGAGAATACATGCTACACTTGTAAATGTGCATAGACAACACATTTCTACTTAAACAGAACAAAAGATTTCAGAAAAACAGACCCTCTGTTTGTCTCTTTTTCACCTAGTTGACTGGGTTCTCCAATTTCTGAAGTTATATTTGCCAAATGGATAATTAATTGGATTTCCTGGATATATTCTTAAGAAGGCATCCCCCCTATCAAAACCACCTAAGGCTCATTCTACTAGATTTATGGCCAGCTCATCTGCCTTTTGGTCTAGAACTTCCATGGATGATATTTGTGCAGCATCTACATGGTCTAATGCTCTTACCTTTATTACTCATTACAAATTGGATATAATATCCAGAAACAGAGCTGCTTTTGTTTCAGCAGTTTTTTGGAATATCCTTCCATGAGGGATAAGATTTACATAGCTGGAAATTCTGTCCCATATGTTTAGGAAAAATGAAAAGGACAATATGAGATACTAAAATTGTGTACTCACCATAACTAGGCATCTGCTATCCATTTTCATTTTCCTCAACTCCTCTCTCTGTCTCCTTCATCCTTCCTGTCAATCTCTGGAGTGACCTGATGGATTTTTGGAACCTATTTAATTCCTCCTCTTCTCAGTTATTATATACAAGACTTTTAAGGCAGCAAGCTCGATCTGAGGTATTGGGGATGGACTAGGGCATTATGGATAAAGAGAGAAACTCAAGAGTTGGATTTGAAGTCTGTAAAATGTGGCCATGTAGAAACTGAGATGGGATCCGTAACCCATGTTGAGGAAGAATGAAAATGGACAACACAGATGCATAGTTGTGTTAATTTTTATTTATTCATCACAGATGATGAGCATTCTTGCATCTTAATGGTTTTACAGTGAACTATGCCCTTATTATAGGGGCTTTATAATGGGGGGGGGGGTCAGAATAACCAGGTGTTTTATTTGATGGATTTAAATTACATGTAATTTGAATATACCAAAATGGGGGTCTTTTTTAATTAGTGGATGTAAAACACACCTCATTTGAATATGGCAAAATGCCACCAATGGGGTGAAGTATCCACCCTGGCTAATCCTCCACTATTCTGTTACAATACTAGTGTTATGTAACAATATCAGTTAACCCTATTCAGGATATGTCCAACAGCAACTCAGCCTGTTCAAGCAAGATAATTCCTTTTTCTATGTTTAAACAGAACCACATGTTAATACTTTAATTGAACAAACTGTCCTGCTTGAGATACCAAGGATTCCCTAACATTTTAACATTTTAAATATAATTTTGCCATATGGCTATTTCATATCAGTCTGAGAAATCAGTATAGCAATCTTAGTGCTTAGGTGTTCATAGGTTCATAGGTTGGTACTAGGCTATCGGCCCTAGGGCCTATACAAGCCTAGCCATACCAATTCCCTGGCTATTTCTTCCCACACTATTTACTTCCCTGGACCCCTGTCTAGCAGAGCAACTGACGTGATCCCCAGGGTGAATTTCCTTTCTCCCATCCAATCGTCAAGGCTCCTTTTGAAGAGGGCCAAAGAGGCGCTCTGCTTGACATGTATGGGCAGTCTGTTCCAGAGTCTGGGGAGTCTCTGGGTCAGGAACCTATCCCTCCAGCATGTTTTGTATATTGTGATGACAAAGTTTAGATCTCTGGAGCGTGTGGTTCTGAGGGATTGGGATTTCTTTAAGTGTAGCATGTCGAACAGCTCTGGGTTTGACATGGCCTTGTATGTTAAGCAGAGATTGCCTCTGAGTAGACGATATGCGACAGAGTATAGCTGGAGTTTTTTAAGGCGGTCAGCAAAGGGCATCTGCTTTAGGCCTGTGATTCTTTTAGTGAGGTATTTCTGCGGGCTTTCCAGTTGTTGCAGCTGTCTTGAGAGGTACATACCAAATGGGGCATTGTATTCTATAATGGGTCTAATGAGGGATGAGTACAGTGGGGCGATGACCTCCTTTTTTGTGGATGAAAAGCTCTTGGGGATGAGGTGTGCCACATAGAAGGATTTCCTGACTGTTGTGGCGATATGGTTATTGAAGGTCCAACATTTTTTGTCAGACCTTTTCGCAGATTTTTGGACCAATTTATCTTGTTTTCAATGAAACAGACTAATTTAGCTTTCTTAGCATTAAAACATTTTTGATAGAAATGGAGGTATTGAGTCAGGTGGTTTGCAAGCATTTCGTTTGCTGATACCAGTGTCACTCTATCTTCTCTAAGATGATGTTCCCGTTGCCTTCAAGAAGCCCTGTCGCTAGTTTATCCAGTACATGAAAGCCAAATATTTCATTCCAGGGTTTTCCCAGTGGTGCTTTGCCAGTGGATTTTTGAGCACTTTAAGTCTTATATATGATAAATGGTGCGCCATTCTGACATTTAGTGTATAAATATTTTTGCCTGGATAGAAACTTCCACAGGAGCCGCATTGAGCCCTGTATAGGACAAAATTATTGCTACAGAGTTACTCAGATAGTCGGAAAAGGTGCAGCAGGGTGGTTCACATTTGAAGTTCCCACTATTTTCCTCCATGGTTTTGCCTTTGCTCTTGACCCTGTCTCTCACATTCTTTGCTCTTCTAAACATAAAAATTGGCCTAGTTTCAAGTATTTTTCCAGCTTTTTGTTTTCAGAAATGATGATTCAGTTGTCTGTAATTACTTTACGGATTTTTTTGTAGTCAACGGTGAATGTTAAAATTATGCCGCTTTTCTCTTTTCATCATTTTTCTCAGTATATCTGTATTGAAATTCCCTAGCAATCCTACCTGGGGGTACATTTGGCTTCTGTCTTTCTGTCACTTCAGAGTTCTAATGGGCTCCAGGATGTTGTGAAGCATTTTTCCCCATAGTCCCTAACAAGAAAGTCCCTTTGTAAGTTCATTAGATTGGTAGAAAATCTTCTAATTCTTTCAGAACTCTCTCAATCCTCATTCCCTGAGATTTCACATTCTTTTTGTGTTTTGAGGGTGCATGCTGCTATTGAGTTGCAGCATGTTTACTCGAGTGGGTTTCCTAAAGAGATTGTTAGAGTACCCTTCTCCAGATCTTTAGTTATGGTGAGGTCCTGAAAGTTAACTGCTGTTTTGGCGTAGTCATGTATGAAGTTTAGGAAGTTAGTGGATTTATTAATGAAAAAATCTTTCACGGTGGAGTATTCTCCTTCCCATGTAATAAAAATGTAATCTATAAAGTGTAGATAACATTTGATGGAATCCATGTACCTACTTTGGAACACTGTCTCCTACTTCCATTTCCCAAGGAATACATTAGCCAAGCTGGGTGCCATGGCTACACTTATGTCAATGATGGTGAACTGTCTGTAGAAATCTCTATAGAAACTGAACTAGTTGTTACTGAGAAGGATGCCCAAAAGCTTACCCAGGATCTCAGTCTCTCTAGGGAGGGTTGCCCTGTCTTTCAGATATGATTAATTGGTGGCCTTTATGTGATATTGATGTGGATACACACTTTTAATATGTTAAAATGTTAGGGAATCCATGGTATCTCAAGCAGGGTAGCTTGTTCAATTAAAGGAGTAACACATGGTTCTTTTTAAACAAGGAAAAAAGGAATCATCTTTCTTGAACATGCTAAGTTGCACACCCCATTTTGACATATTCAAATTAGGTGTATTTTACCTCCACCAATTACACTGCCTGGCTATTCTGACCCATCTCCTCACAAAGCCCATATAAACAAGGCAGAGCTCGCTGTAAAACCATTAATATTTGAAATGCTCATCCAGTGTAAAGACTAAATAAAACAGTTTATGTGAATTGTTAAATCTCGCCGTTTATTCTCACTTATGGGTTCGGAGCCAATCCTCGGCTCCGACACAGCCGATAGCAAAGCTCAAGGTTTGCTAGTAGCTCGAGACCAAGCCCCTTATCCCATGATGCACTGCTGAAATTACCTCAGATCTAGTTTGCCGCGGCACAGATCTCGGTGTTCCAGATAGCTCGGACCAATATTAATCGATAGATTCATCTATTTGCAAGTTTAAAAACTTTTTTTCTTGACTTTCTTAATAGGATAGCATATATATATATATATATATATATATATATATATATATATAAAATCTCTATAGTTTTAGACTTAGACTTAGTTTTAGATAAGTGCCCTGTGTTGGCTTGTGTTTCTCTATAGTGTTGGCCTAAGAGTTGGCCTTGTATTTAACCACATTCTTAGGAGTACTTTGGTAGATAATTTCTTGAATGTGTTGTTTCAATTGTTTAAAATTGTTGAAATTGATAATAGAGATGTCTGACGAGAAAGAGAAGCCACATCCTAAATCTGGCTTAAAAAATGTCCGGATTGTGGACAAAAAAATGTCAGTCACTGACGGGCATGTTCAATGTGTTTATTGTCTGGGGGCTAAACACCTCCAAGACTCTTGTAGTATCTGTCACTCCTTCTCTTCCGGTGTACTTTTAGAGAGAAGGAGGAAATTAGTGGGTAGGGGTTTACTTCAGCACCCTTTCTCCAAAGCACTGGGTGATCAGGATGGTGCTAGTAGATCCTCAAAATCTTCCAAATCTTCAGGTGACTCGAAAGCATAAAAAATTAAAAAAATGGAGGGTGTAGGGTCATCGGTTCCACTGTCCTCTGAGCCGAGTGTCCCTTCTGTTCGGAGCCAGCTCACAGCTTTGGAGCCAGTTTCTGAGATTCCCTCATCTCCTCTGCTCCAATCAGCACCCCCGGTGCACTCTTCGAAGTCTTCTGTCAGCCTCTCAGATCTGGATATGGACTGGTTGGTGCAGAAGCTTTTATGGGCACCAGGCCTTGCCAAATTGTTGTCGGCTTCGATGCCTTCGTCGGAGCCGAAGACCATTAACCTGGACTTGACTACTCCTCCTCTGAGCCGTACTGGACTTTTGGAGCTGAAGGAGCCCAACCTGATGGTTGTTGAGGCTGTGGAGCCGAGACCTGCACCGGTGTTATCAGTTCCATCTACTCGGATGTCCTTGGCGCTGACCAGGGACTCTAGGAGCAGACACTCTCCTGTTGAGTCCAGGGAGGATAGTTGTACCGATTTGTCGGTGCTGACTCTTCGGTTCAGATGAGCTCAGCTCCTACCTCGGGCTCGGAGCCCATGGCCTCGGTGCGGGAGGATCGGACGGTCCCTTTGGATCCATCTACTCCTTCTTGTCAGAGCCATGGTGCGTTAGATGCCATGAGGAGAGTCCTGTCTCCAAAGTCATCATCAGCATCGGGTCTGGCTTCCTCCTCCCCTCAAGCGCCTTTGTCTGCTCCTGCTTCTACCGGTCCACCCAAGGGTAGAGACCCTGAGCCTCAAGCAGCCCCACAGGGCGCCCCCTGCTCTTCTGAGACCTCCCAAGATCCCCCCACTGAGGAGGTACCCAGGAAGAGACTGTGCAAGAGGAGGCACTTGGACTCCCCACAGGAGTCTTTGACATCTGACACTGACTTGGATGAGTCAGAAGGGTCCCCTCGATCCCCCTCTGAGGATATCTCCTTTGCGGAGATATTAGAGATCCTTAATCAGAGGGGTGGTTGGCAGTCCAAAAGCCCTACTGAAAATGAGTCAGTGCTCTTGAAGGCTTTCGGGTCTCAACCTTCCACTTCTTGGGTGTCTCTGCCTTACGATGAGCTCATACAGCTGATCTCTCGTAAGTCGTGGGAGTCTTCGGAGGCCATGGAACCTGTCCCATGGAAGCCAAATAAGTTCATCTCTGCCCCAGTGGACAAAGCCTTTTTGACTAAGGGAGTGCCTGTTGATGCCATGGTGGTGGCTGCAGCCACCAGAAAGGAAACATCTGAGACGTCCTCATATATCCATCCTCCTAACCGAGATTCTAGGATCATGGATAGATATGGGAAATGCATGTTTAGTTCAGTGACCTTTTCCCTTCGATCACTGAACTATTTAACCCATTTTACAAGATTACAAAGAGATCTCCTGAAAGAGCTAGGAGATGCTCTCCAGGGTGCGGTAGCTGCAGGGGTTGCTGACAAAGTTAACACATAGTTCGCTACCCTAAACTCGATTGTGAACTTGTCCATGCATCTCATATCTTACGCAGCTGATGGTTCGTGTAGAGCCGCTAGTTCAGGCATTGCTCTGCGTAGACAAGCCTGGATGTGTCTCTGTTCTTTTTGTGGAGCCTTTCAAGTCTTCCTTTATCAACACCCCATTTGATGGATCATCCCTGTTTGGGCCCAAGGTAAAGAAAACTCTAACCAGGTGAGAGCAGGAAGGCAAGACTCTATCTGCCGTTGGAGTCCATTTTTCTACCCCTACTCGGCCCTATCCCAAGGGCCCTAAGGACAGAAAGATGTGGTTCCGAAAAGCACAGGGAGCCTTTCAGGACACACGTGGAGAAACCCCCTCTGGAGGCAGAGGAGGGTGTTATAATGGAAGAAGCTGCCCGCGCGGCAGGGGGGGTCCACAACAGCAGGGTGACAGAGGCCAGTCCTCTGGTCAGCCCTACCAGCGCTCCTGAAAGGAAACCCGGCTGTCCGGCTCTGGAGGCAGTCGGGGGTCGCTTATCTTTGTACCCAGAAGCCTGGCTACGCATAACATCCGATACCTGGGTACAAAGCATCATTTCCAGAGAGTATTTCATATCATTCTCTTCCCCTCCCCCTCCTGTAAACAGAATCCCGGATGTTCCACCCAGTCTCAGGGAACAAGCAACTACAGAGGTCCTCAAGTTGCTAGAAAAAAGAGTCATCTAGCCAGTCCCAGCAGATCAAGTTGGATTCAGAACTTACTCAAGATTCTTTTTGGTTCCAAAGAAAACAGGGGACTGGAGACCTATCTTGGACCTCAGCAGACTCAACCAATTTGTAAAAAAAGAGAAGTTCCGAATGGTCACGCTTCAGGCCATTCTTCCCTTTCTTGGGAAAGGTGATTGGATGTGCTCCATCGATCTCAAGGATGCATACTACCACATAAAGATGGACAGATGCTCCAGAGATCACCTGCGTTTCTGGCTGGGAGCCAATCACTACCAGTTTCGAGCCCTGCCCTTTGGTCTCACTACAGCCCCCAGAGTGTTCACCAAATGCATGGCAATGGTCACGGCTCACCTGAGGCGTCTAGGATTCCAGGTGTTTCCATATCTAGACGATTGGCTCCTCACCGCTACCACCAGGCATCAATTGATTCAGGCAACGCAATCTACTCTGACACTCTGACACCACTTAGGTATTACAGTCAACTTTGAAATGTCTGCCTTGTCGCCATCGCAGCATACCATCTTTATAGGAGCAGAGTTAGATACCTCGACCACCAATCTACGTCTTCCAGTCAAAAGGGTCTCACTTCTTTATCAACATGTCAACTCATTGGTGTCAAAGAACAGAGCTACAGCCGCAGAGGTCTTGAAAGTACTAGGTTTGATGGTGGCAGCAATTCTAGCCATTCCACTCGCAAGGATGCATATGCAAATTCTTCAATGGCTCCTGTTCGCTAAATGGTCTTACCAGAAATTGCCAGTGAACCATATGATTCTCATCACAAATTCTTGCAAGAGAGACCTTCGGTGGTACTTGACGTCTCTTCATGTCACAATAGGAAGACCCTTTGTGCTCCCCCCCAGTAGACACTGTGACCACGGATGCTTCCCTGATAGGGTGGGAGGGCATTTTCAGGGAAAAACTGCCCAAGGCACATGGACGGATCAAGAGTCACATGTGCATATCAATGTTCTGGAGTTGAGAGCAGTACTTCTGGTGTTGCAATACTTCCAGGACTCTCTTCCTCTAGGGACAATTGCAGTTCAGACAGATAACATGTCAGTGGTCTGGTACTTGAACAAACAGGGCGGAACCAATTCTTATCCCCTTTGTCGAGAAGCCCTCAGGGTATTGTAATGGGCTTTGTCATCCCAGCGTTTTCTGTTAGCAACGCACATCCCGGAGAAATCCAGCGTGATAGCGGACAAGCTGAGCAGGGCAATCCTGTTGCCTCATGAGTGGTCTCTCAACCAACACGTTGCAGACTTGATTTTCCACAAATGGGGCCAGCCTTGTTGCAATCTCTTTGCCAGTCACATCAATACCAAATGCAGAAGCTACTTTGCCCTAATACCACCTCCGGGACATCCCCCGAGAGACGCACTCGTACATGATTGGCCTCCGGGTTTCCTATATGCATTCCCACCAATTCCATTGATACTCAGGTTTTTACAGAAAGCAAAATCACTGGGAAGGACTGTTATCCTCATAGCTCCCCATTGGCCTCGACAGATTTGGTTCCCTTTTCATCACCATCATCTGCTGGAGGATCCATGGATCCTGGACCCAGTTCCAGACCTCCTGACACACCCGTCAGGGGACCTCCATCCTTCATTGCAGTCTCTAAAGCTGATTGCTTGGCTGATCCACTTCCTCAAATAGCCAGGCTTCATTCACTCTCAGATGACATAAGACAAATTTTATTGTCTTCTCATAAGCCATCCACCAGAAAACTATATCGCAATAAGTGGAAAAGGTTCTCCATTTGGGCCAGCATACAAAAAATTGACCCTTTCTGAGCTCCTTTGTCGTCCATTTTAGAGTTTTTGACAATGATTTTTAAGGAAGGAGCAGCAGCTGCCACGGTTCGGGTTCAGTTAGCCGCCATATCAAATTTCCACCTTGGATCTGATGGGTTAAATATTATGGCCCATAAGTTATCTAAGGTTTTTCTCAAAGGTGTTTTTCACATGAGACCTCCTGTCAAAATCCCTTATTCTCCCTGGAATTTGAATTTTATGCTGTCTCAAATAATTCTTCCCCCCTTCGAACCAGCATCATCTTGTGATCTCAAATTTTTGTCCTGGAAAACAATTTTTCTAGTGGCCATTACTTCTGCCTGCAGAGTGTCAGAACTTCAAGCATTATCTATCAGACCTCCTTATATTATTTTCCATGCTGATAAAGTATCTCTCAGAACAAACCCCTCCTTTTTGCCTAAAGTCTGTTCTGAGTCCAATATCAATCAGGTCATTGAGTTGCCTGTCTTTTTTCCTAACCATTCCAACAAACTGGAATACATGCTGCACAAACTTGACGTACACAGACAGTTCAGATTTTATCTTGAATAGAGCTAAGGATATTAGAAAATCAGATCAACTCTTTGTATCCTTTTTGGAGGCCAGAAAAGGTAGACCAGTGGCTAAAACAACCCTTTCAAAATGGTTATCGGATTGTATCTCATTTGTTCATGCAAATGCTAACATACCTTTGCCACACAAAGCAAAGGCTCATTCAACCAGAGCCGTTTCTACATCTTCTGTCTTTCAAGCTAAATTGCCACTTGACAACATTTGTGCTACAGCCACTTGGTCTAAGTCTCATACCTTTATCACTCATTACAAAGTAGATAAGGCTTCCAGGGACAGGTCTTCTTTTGGTTCCACGGTCCTGAAAAATGTACTCCCATGAGCCACCCAGGATTGTGGGTGCTAGGGACACTACCCATCAGTGAGAATAAACGGCGAGATTTAACAACTTCACATAAAGAAGTTATGTACTCACCATAACGTTCCATGTGAGTTGTTTATCTCACCTTTATTCTCACGTCCCTCCCTCCATCCCCCTCCTGGCTGACAGTTGACCTAGAGGCTGGTATCATCTTGGTTGTTCAATACTTCTTCTTCCTTCTTGGGGAGTGCTTCCCTTACAGGGGTATATGTACACGCAGCAAACAAGATATGAGGTAATTCCAGCAGTGCATCATGGGATAAAGGACTTGGTCTCGAGCTACTGGCAAACCTTGAGCTTTGCTATTGACCGTGTCAGAGCCGAGGATCAGCTTCGAGCCCATCAGTGAGAATAAAGGTGAGATAAACAACTCACATGGAATGTTATGGTGAGTACATAACTTCTTTTTCTAGAAACTGCACCAGCTGCCATATTCCTTTGGAGAGGAGGGGTAGATAAGCCATCTACAGTCAGCTGTGGGTCAGATTTACTTGTATCCCAATTGAAGTCTTGATGTTATGTTGTCCTATCTTGCCATCATTCTTACTGCTTGGGTTTAGAACCAATCCTCAGTTCCAACTCAGCTGTATACTAAAGCTCAAGGTCTTCCCCTGGCTTGTGGCTGTATCCCTATCTCATCATGCTCTAGTGAAGCTCCCCAGATCTCGTTTCCCACTAAACAGATTGGGTGCTTCCATTTGGCTCAGGCTAAGTGATGAAAGTTTTACTTACTATATTGAGAAATTTCTTCTTCTTCTTTTTGTAAATTTAGTGATTAATGTTTCCTTACCTTACTAGTTAGTTTAGGAAAGTTCGTTGCTGAGTTTTTTGCTTCAGGCCATCGTTTTATTGTTAGCCCTTTGTTCATTGCCTATCCTGGTTTAAAATTTCTATCCTATAAGTCCGTTTTTAGTTAGAGGGCTTTCTGCTGTTGTTGCTGTTTATATTTAGAGTTCATAAATAGTTAAAAACAAAAATAAAAAAAAAGGTTTGTCAGTCCGTTTAAGTTAGAGGGCTGCCGCTGCCTGTTTTAGTTAGAGGGCTTTCTCATTTTTTCTATTTCCTTGTTTATTTATTTATTTATTTATTTATTTATTTATTTATTTCCAGTTTGATAACCGGGAGGTCCACTAGGCCCAGGGGGCCCGTTTTCAGTGGAGGCCCGGGGAGAAAAGCTCCGCATTACATACAGCTGATAAGCATTATACACTTGTAAAGTTATACATAGAATTATACCAGCATTTTAGATTTATACAGTTATATATAGAATTATGCATTTTGAAACAGAAGTTATTATACAGTTATACATAGATTTAAGCATAGAGAAAACATAAGATTTGAGAGAGAAGGGCATTACATAGCAAGCATACGAAGTGGAAGAGCTATTAGCAAGGAGAGCGAGTAGCAGAGATTAGGATTGGAAAGTGTAAGCATTAATTACAGGAAGCTGTTCACGGATTTAGATTTATAATGCGATTGACACAAGAGTGTCATCAGAAGAGGGAACAGCAACAGTAAAGGTACAGAAAGGAGAACAGATAAGTGTAGAAGTTAAGGGAATTAGGTAGGAAAAGTACAATTGCATTTTCGGGTCTGGGCGAGGTGGGAATGGAGCTGGGATTTGAAGAGTTCAGAGTTTGAGGTGATTCTTAGCAGGGATGGAAGAGAGTTCCATTTTTTGGCAAGTGAGTGGGAAAGGAGAAGCTGGCCGGGGGGACGTTTAGGTTTATATACCGAGAGTAGGTTTTGTTGGGCAGATCTAAGGAGTCTGAGTGGGGTGTAGGAGGGCAATATGTTTGTTAGAGCAGGGCATGCAGTGGGTTCAAAGATTAGTTTATGGGTTGTGGTCAGTTGAAGGTAGTCGAGATAATTAGGAAGCTCTAGCTAATTTAGAATATGAAGAGAGGTGCAGTGATGAGAGGAGTATTTATATTTAGTAGCGAATTTAGCGATTTTGTTGTAGCCGATTTCTAATTTTGAGGAGATGGAGATAGATAGATTGGTTAGAAGCGGGGCACCGTATAGTAGTGATGGTAGTAAGTAGGTGGAGGCAAGAGTTTGCCTTGTGGACAGAGAGAGAAAATGGGCATTTCTATATAGCATGCCAAGCTTCTTGTGAGTTTTTTTAATGTTTAGTTGGACATGCGTATTGAATGTTAGGTGTTCATCAATGGTAACTCCGAGTAGTTTGGCAGAGGATGAGACTTCTATAATGGAGTTGGCCTGGCTGATGATATTGAAGGATTGTTTATCAATTTGGAGAGATCTTGAGTGGGAGAATAGAAGAATTTTGGATTTGTTGGCATTAAGGGAGAGATGGTTTTGGAGCATCCAGTTCTCAGTGGTGGAAAAGGCCAATTGGGTTTTTGCCTGAAGCTCGGGGAGGCTGGGAGCAGAGCAGACTAGGGTGGAGTCGTCTGCATATTGCACTATTTTGGTGTTTGGAATCGCAGTATGAAAATCGTTGATAAATACATTAAAGAGCAGTGGTCCAAGAATGGATCCTTGGGGAACCCCGGTTGGGGTAGGTAGAAAGGTTGAGGTACCAGATTGCCATTTAACAGCCTGAGATCTGTCAGATAGATAACTATGGAACCAGGTGAGGGAGCTTTGAGAGAGATTGAGGTTAGAAAGGTGATTCAGAAGGTGGGTATGGGAGATAGTGTCAAATGCCTTAGATAGATCCAGAAGGGTAGTGGATACAAATTCTCCAGAGTCATGAGCATGATTTACTATGTCTAAGAACGAGAGAAGAGCAGTTACTGTACTATGGCCGGGGCGGAAGCCATGTTGGGTGTTGGGGAGGAGTTGATTGTTGATGAGGAAGGGCATGAGTTGCTGTTGGACACATTTTTCAAGGAGTTTTGAAATAAGGGAGAGAATGGCTATAGGTTGGAAGTTAGAGATACTGTTATTTTTGCCTCCTTTGTGGAGGGGCAGGATAAAGGCGGTGTGCCATAATTTGGGGACGTAAGATTCCTGTATGGATCGATTGATAAGAATGCTGATAGGGATGGCGATACCGTCTGCGGCTAGCTTTAGAAAGAGAGAGGGAATGTTGTCGGGGGCATTAGAGCAAGATTTAAGTTTGGAGAGGAGGGATTTGATGAAGGAGGTTGAGACAGGTTTTAGCGAAAAAGAGGAAGGATGTTTGGGAGAGGAGGGGTTTGAGGAAGGATCGGGGGGGTTGGGAAGAGGAAGAGGAAGGAGAATTGAGAGACGGGGAAGAGATATTGTTGGGGAAGGTCTTAATGAGGTCAGCTATAGAGTTGGTAAAGAAGGAGTTAAAAAGGGAAGCAATTTCTGTGTCAGATTTATTGTTGTCAGGACAGGGGTTGGATTTCGTACCTGGGTGCAGAAGAGAGTTAACAGAGTTCCAGAATTGTTTAGGGTTTTTGGAGTGGGTAGACTGTAGTTTAATGTAATAACATTTTTTATCTTTAGTAACAAGCTTTTTGGCAAGATTGCGGAGTTGTTTATATTTGAGAAGGGTAGCAGGAAGTTTATTTTTGTTGTAAAGTTTCCAGCACTTGTTTCTTTGTAGCATAAGTGCTTTACTGTCTTTTGTTAGCCATGGGGCAGAATTCGGTTTTATTTGCTTAGTTCTAGGGGGAGCTTGGGAGTTAAGCATGCCAAGGAAAGTGGTGTTGAAGAAATCTAAGGCTTGGTCAAGAGGAAGAGTTTTTAGTTTGTCCCAATTTGTTAGTTTTTCTGAGAATATGGAAGGATTGAAGTTTGTAAGATTAAGGGTGTGGATATATTGGTGTTAGTAAGGGGAGGAGTGGGTGGCTCGGTGTATGAAAGCAGGGAGATGGTCACTCATGGTGTCTGATAATAAGCCGGAGTGAGTCATCTTATTAGGGTGTGAGACTAAGATCCAGTCCAGAGTGGATCCTGGGAGGTTGTTTCTATTAGGTCTGGTAAAGCCGTTTGTTAGTTGCGTGAAATTGAATAGATTAATGGAGAGTGAGAGATTATTGTTATTGATTCTATTCCAGTCAATGTTCATGTCACCTAGTATATCAGTTTTGAGTATGAAGTTAGTAGGGGCCCATAAAAGGATGTTTTCTAGAGTAGTAATATTATTTCCAGGTGGGATATAGATGGCTATAACACATATACTTTTGTAATTATTCATTTTGAGAGTTCCTATAACTAGTTCAGCGTTGTCAAACTGTGGAATAGGGTTTTGGTATGGACAGAGATTCAGTAGGCTGTTATAGATTAAGGCTACTCCACCTCCTTTTTTGTTTAGGCGGTCAAATCTGAGTGCCTTAAAGCCAGGGGGTACAATCTCAGAGTCTGTAATATGGGGTTTAAGCCATGTCTCTGAGACAGCTACTATATCAGGCATCAGACAACAAACTTAACACTATATCAATCACCTTATAGTATGTTTTGATAGAGTGTTACGTTTGTTGTTGTTGTTAACTTGCTCTAATTGTGGTGGACTGTGATTTTCAATATGTCCAAGGAACATAAGGAATCTAAGCTGTCTGGCTTCAAAAAAATGAGATAAACACAGTTAAAAGGTGTCTTTAACAGATGCCCATACTGTTTGTGTTTACTGCCTGGGAGCAGTGCATTTACAGGAGACATGTTCAATATGCCATTCTTTCAGCTCCAGAGTATTGCTTGAAAGAAAAAATAAATTGATAGTGAGAGGCTTGCTGAAGTCCCCCTTCCAGGAAGCTATAGAAGAAAGTCCAAGTACTTCAAGATCAGCTAAATCACCATCTACGAAATTGGTCAATTGGAGCCAGCAAAAAAATTAAGTAAAATGGTACCCTCAGCTCCGAAGACTACTGGACCTGTGAAATCTCCTTTATCGGCACCAGCTGTTTTGGTGCCAGTGGAGTTCGAACTATGGAGCCAGTGCCCAGAATTGGAGCCAGTTGCTCCTGTTCTAAGGTCCTCTATTTTGCAAACAATTTGATCTACTCTTTCCGCCAAGTCCTTCAGGAGTCTTTCAGATGACTTTATTTTATTTATTTTACATTTGTTAACTGGGAAATTCCGACTGGACCAGGTCCATTTTCAGCAGAGGCCCAGGGAGAAAAGCTCTGGCATCAAGTTATACAAAATACAGGACGTACAGCATAATACACAAAATAGGTTGCATCATGTCTGTTGAGCATAGTAATATAGCAAGAAATTAGTAAAACACTCCAGGTAAGGAATATACAGAACATAGGTAAAAAGACATGATGATGAGGCAAAGATGATGATGTGGATCGGGTGGTGCATAGACGTCTAAACACAGCAGCACTGGCCAAACTCCTCTCAGCTTCAACCCAGAGGAATTCACAGCCAGCCAAGAATTCCCATCGACATTGATTCCTCCTCCGAGCTGACCCAGCACCTCGGATCCGGAATGCCTGGAACCAATTGTTGTGGAACCACTGGTGCCGAGAATCATCCTGGGATCTTCGGACCTGACATCTGCTCCAACATCCTCAGTTCCATCTGAGGAATCTAGGAGCTGACACTCTCTGGTTGGGTCTGGAGAAGGGAGTCAGATTGGACATTTGTCGGATCCAAACTTACCTGTCGGGCTTTGGCACTGACGAGCTTGGCTCCTACATTAACTTTGGAGCCAACCCCCTTGGTTTTGGGGAACTCTTCTGGCTCTTTAGAGCCAGAGGTATCTTCCAGTCAGGGGAGGGGGGTTTCGTGCTGATGAGGAGACTGCTGTCTCCTCAGACAGCTCCACTCAAAGGTTCTGACATTCCTCCCCCTAAGGCGTAGGTGTCCATCTCTGCACCACACCATCCACAGACCAGCGGAGACCCTAGGCCCCAGGGTGCCCCATCAGGTGAACCCCTCTCTTCTGATACCTCTCCAGAATACTCTTCTGAAGAGGTCCCTCATAAGAGACTCTGCAAGAGGAAGCATTTAGACTCCTCAGAGGAGTCAGTCACCTCTGACACAGACCTCAATGAGTTGGAAGACTCCCCACGGTCACCCTCTGAGGATGCCTCCTTTGCAGACATCTTAGAAATCCTAAAGCAGACAAGTGGCTGGAAGCCCATCAACCCTTCTGATGAGGAGTCTGTTTACCTGAAGGCCTTTGAGTCTCACCCTTCAGCCACTCGGGTGTCTCTGCCTTTCGACAAACTTATGGAACTAGTTAGTCGAAAGGTGTGGGAGTCGCCAGACACAGTCTAACCTGTCCCTCAGAGGCCAAATAAGTTCATCACAGCCCCTTTTGATAAATACTTCCTATGGGTGTCCCTGTAGGTAGTATGGTGGCGGCAGTAGCCACCAAAAAGGAACTTTCTGAAACATTTTCGTCTGTCCAGCCACCGAACAAGGAGTCTTTTACGGTGGACTGGTACGGGAAATGCATAATGTTATGTGATCCTATCTCGCCTACATTCTGTACTGATGGGTTCGGAGCCGATCCTCGGCTCCGACTCGGCACGCTATACTATAGCACGAAGTCTCTTATTGGCTGAGCTATCCTACATCCCAGGATGCACCACCCCTGCTTCCCCAGATCTCGTTTGCCGCTTTACAGCAAAGACGTGGTTTCGGACTTGGCTGAGCTAAGTGTCTATTTCTTAACAAATTTCTTAACAAATTTCTGTCAGAAATTTTTCATTAACATACCCAAAAGCTGTTTTAACAGCTATCATTGTTGTGTGACTGAGTTTTGAGCAAGTTTTGTGGTAAATTTGTCTTTTATTTGAGGGAAAGGATCCCGTTTTAGTTAGAGGGGCCTTGCCCTCGCACGTGAGTTTTACTTTTAGAGTGAATCTTGTTGAGTGTTACAGTTGGACAAGTAATCCTGTTTTCTATTAGAGGGGTCTTGTCCTTACTTACTCTTGCTTCTTTCTTTGACAGTTTTGAGAAAGTTTTTTCCTTTTTGGTTGTAGTGTTTGGGATTCAATATGTCGAAAGAGCACAGACCATCTGGGTTCAAGAAGTGCTCTAAATGCAGCTACAAAATGTCCATAACGGACGATCCCTCTCTATGTGTGTATTGTTTAGGCCCTATACACCTTCAGGAGTCATGCAGCGTTTGTCACGCTTTTTCCTCCCGGGTCCTCCAAGAGAGGAAAAACAAATTGATTTTAAAAGGGATTATTAAACCAACCTTTGAAGAGGCTTTATCATCTTCCTCTTCACCTTCTAAGAAAAAGAAATCGTTGGCTCCGACCAGCCTGTCGGAACCGGCCACAAAGAAATCTCGGCAGGCTTCTCCATCGGCTCCACAGACTTTGGAGCCGAGGGCGGAACGGTCTGCCTCGATGCCTCCAGCCTCGACTCCTCTGACCTCGGAGCCGACGGCTAGAGATTCGAGAGGCGGGTCACCTTCATTGGCTCCACTGACTTCGGAGCCGATGAGAGTTGCCCGCTCAGACTCTTCCCCTTTGGCGCCGAAGTCCACTTCGGCTCCGAGGGAAATTGCTTTGGTTGTGGAGTCTCCCTCGGCACCGATATTTATCGAGACGATTCGGAGCCGGTCCCCCAGTCCTTCGGAACCGGTGGAGAAGTCGACTTGAACTCGTTCGATCTCTTCTCGGTCTTCGAGAATGTCGGATTCGGACATAGACAGGGTACTTCAAAGGCTGTTTCAGTCTCCAGTCTTCCAAAAGTTGGTTTCGGCTCCAGCCCAGTCAGCTCCGGAGCCGATTGCCCACCCTGTTGTCTTGGTTCCTCCTCCAACAGCCTTGGCACTGTTGGAGTCGGTGCTGGTGGAGCCGGTGGAGGTTTTCGGGTCGGCTCCGACCCTTACTCCAACCCCGACCTTCGGGTCGGAGTTCGGTACATGGACCTCCTCGGTCGGCCCCGGGGGTGATGCTTCGGGACCGATGTTTTCGGTTCCGAGCCTCCCTCTCGGTGCGTCGGCTGCGGGAGTGCCGTCTACTGTTGTGGCCTCGGGGGTCGGACCTTCCCAGGACTCTGGGGGTCCGGCCTTCAGGGCCATGAGGAGTGCTTTGGCCAAATCTTCCTTGGCTACTTCCACCGTCTCTCCGGCACCTTCCCTTGGCACGGAGACTGGTTCCTTTGTTGTCCCCTTGTCTCAAGACAGCGGAGCCCTGGGGCTGAGGTCACCCCCATTGGTGGTTCCCCCCTTCCTGGAGGTCCTTCCGAGGCTTCTTCTTCAGAACCTCCCAGGAAGAGACAGTGCAAGAGGAAGCATGTCGACTCCCCGGACGAGTCTCTCACCTTGGACACCGACCACGATGATGCGGAGGGGTCCCCCAAGTCGTCCTCGGATGATGTCTCCTTTGCGGACATCTTAGAAATCCTCAAGCAACGAGGCGACTGGCAGTCCAAACCCCCTTCTGCTGAGGAGTCGGTCTTCCTCAAGGCCTTTGGGGCTCAGCTTTCTGCCTCCTGGGTGTCTCCGCCCTGTGATGAGCTTCTAGATTTGATCTCTCGAAGGGCGTGGGAGCACCCGGATTCTGTGGAACCGGTGCCAGCTCGCCCCAATAAATTTCTTTCAGCCCCCCCCCCGAAAAGGAATTCCTCTCCAAAGGTGTGGCTGTAGATGCCCTGGTGGTGGCATCTGCTACCCAATAAGATGTGGCAGAGGCGTCTACGTCCGTCCATCCTCCTAATAAAGAGTCCAGGAGCATGGATCGGTACGGGAAGCACACCCTGACTTCAGCAGCCTTTACTTTAAGGTCTCTGAATTATCTGATGCACTTCACCAGACTTCAGAGGGATCTGGTCAAGGAACTTTCAGATACCCTCTCTGGTAACCTACCTGAGCAGCTGGCCCAGACGGTTAGCTCTCAGCTGGCTACCTTATCATCATTATCAAACTCGTCCATGAGGCTCATTTCGTATGCAGCCGAGGGGGCGAGTAGAGCGGCGGGAACAGGTGTTGCTCTACGGAGACAAGCCTGGCTCCGCCTGTGTCACTTTGCGGAAGCCTTCAAGTCTTCCTTTGCCGACGCTCCCTTCGATGGGTCCTCTCTGTTTGGACCCAAGGTAAAGGACACCTTGACCCGCTATGAACAAGAGAGTAAGACCTTGACTGCCGTAGGAGCATGGTTTTCCACTCCCTTCAGGCCTTATCCCAAGGCTAGAAGAGGGGGGAAGATGTGGTTCCGTAAATCTCAAAAGGCTTACTCCTCACAGCAGGGCGATCCCCCTTCTAGAGGCAGAGGAGGGGGAAATTTTTCAGGAAGATGCCGTCCCAGAGGCGGCAGAGGCCCCCGCAACACTGGAGACCGCGAGTCCTTTCGTGGCTCTTCAACCTTCCAGCATCCCTGAAGGATTGCCCGACTGTGCAGCTCCGGAGCCAGTCGGGGGTCATTTTTCGAAGCACCTAAAGGCCTGGGAGAATATCACTCAGGACCAATGGGTGCTCCGAATCATTGCCGGAGGTTACACCATCCCTCTTTCTCAGCCCCCCCCACCATCCCGGAAAATCCCGGACCCACCACCCAGTCAACGGGATCTCGCAGCCATCGAAATCTCAAAGCTGCTTCAAAAAGGAGTCATCCAACCGGTCCCCGAAGGCCAGACCGGATTAGGGACTTACTCAAGATTCTTTTTGGTGCCAAAAAAGACCGGGGACTTGAGGCCCATTTTGGATCTCAGCAAACTAAACCGATCTATCAAGAAGTCCAAGTTCCGGATGGTCACCTTACAATCCATTCTCCCGCTGCTGGAGAAAGGTGTTTGGATGTGCTCCATAGATCTCAAGGACGCCTATTATCACATCCTGATAGATCAGACGTCCAGGAGACACTTGCGCTTCAGCCTGGGAGACAGTCATTTCCAGTTCCGTGCACTGCCATTTGGTCTCACCACAGCCCACAGGGTGTTCACCAAATGTTTGGCGGTGGTGACTGCTCACCTGAGAAGTCTAGGATTCCAGGTGTTTCCATACCTAGATGACTGGCTCCTAACTGCCACCTCCAGGCATCTACTCTTACAAAACCTAGCAGCCACTATATCTCTAGGCAACTCCCTAGGAATCACCTTCAATTGGGCAAAGTCTGTGTTGCTGCCATCTCAGCGCATATGGTTTATCAGAGTAGAGATAGACTCAAAGCAAATGCGGGTCTATCTTCCTACAGAGAAGATAGAAACATTACAGTCTCAAGTTCGAGCCTTGCTCCCCAAACACCGAGCCCCCGCCAGGATGGTCCTACAACTGTTAGGTTCCATGTCGGCCACCGTTCTCCTAGTTCCCTTGGCAAGGTTACATATGAGGATTCTCCAGTGGCTCCTGTCAGTCCAGTGGTCTTACAGGATCTCCCTCTCAGTCACCTCATTCTGATCACAGAGACGTGCAAACAGGACCTTTGGTGGTGGCTTCTTTCCTCCAGTCTGGATCAAGGGCTACCCTTTGTTCCACCACCTCCAGTGGCCACCTTGACTACGGACGCCTCCCGGGGGGGGGCATTACCTGGGCAGGTCAGTCCAAGGCAAGTGGCACTCAGACGAGAGTCTCCTCCACATCAACATACTGGAAATGAGGGTGGTGCTGCTATCACTGCATGCACTACACAGTTACCTCCCCCTGGGCATGATTGCCATTCAGTCCGACAACATGTCAGTAGTCTGGTACCTGAACAAGCAGGGAGGGACCAGATCCTACCCGCTTTGCAGAGAGGCCATGAAGGTATGGGATTGGGCGATTGCTACCAAACATTCGCTGGTAGCAACACACATTCCAGGGAGATCCAATGTGATAGCTGACAGACGGAGCAGAACTGTTCTCTCCCCTCACAAGTGGTCTCTGAACGACAGAGTGGCAACTCAGATTTTCAGAAGATGGGGAACTCCTTGTTGCGACCTTTTCGTAACCCCCCTCAACACGAAATGCCAACAGTTCTTCTCTCTCACCCCAGTTCCGGGGGAGATTTCCAAGGATGCCCTAGTCCAAGCTTGGCCCACCGGCCTGCTATACGCCTTTCCACCGGTTCCCCTTCTTCCCAAGGTGATCCAGAAGGTGATTCGCTTGGAGAGCAAGATTATTTTAGTTGCCCCATACTGGCCTCATCAAGTCTGGTTTCCCTTTCTTCAGAAATATGCACTGGACGGTCCATGGTTCTTGGACCAAATTCCGGACCTCTTGACCCATCAGTCGGGACAGCATCATCAGTCCCTCCACTCGTTGAGGTTAACAGCTTGGCTCCTCCTCTTCCAACCTTAGTCAGGAACCAGGTTTTGGATCCGGAAGTCATACATATCTTGTCTTTAGCCCACAAGACTTCTACTAAGAAAATGTATAATAGCAAATGGAAGAGATTTGCTATTTGGGCCCACCTCCGGGGATTAGATCCCATAACTGTCCCGGTGTCAGAAGTTTTGAAGTTCTTAGCTTCTCTGTTCAATCAAGGCTCTTCGGTCTCTACCATTAAGGTTCAATTGGCAGCTATTTCCAATTTTCATGAGAGTATAGAACCACCTTTGATGAGCAACAAGTTATGTAAAGCCTTCATGAAAGGTGCAGGGCTGCTTCGGCCTCCGATATCTCATCCCGCTCCACCGTGGAACCTTAATGTTGTGTTAGGTGCTTTGACTTCTTCCCCCTTCGAACCGGCAGCAACTTGCGACTTGAAATTTCTTTCTTGGAAGACTGCCTTCTTAGTTGCAATTACATCAGCCAGAAGAGTTTCGGAACTTCAAGCCTTATGTGTCAAACCACCATACCTGTTTTTTCACAAGGATAGAGTGTCCCTCAGACCGAATCCATCCTTTGTTCCTAAGGTTTGTTCTAGTTTTTGTCTGCAACAGTCATTGGAACTTCCAGTTTTCTTCCCAAAGTACTCAGACAGAGCGGAATACATCTTTCACACCTTAGATGTTCATAGGCAATTACGCTTCTATTTTGATAGGATGCACCAAACACGGAAAACAGATCAGTTGTTTGTGTCCTTTTCGGACAATAAATTGGGCAAAGCCGTCACCAAAGTCACTATTGCCAAGTGGATCAGAGACTGTATCAGTCATACTTATTTCATTTCCAATAAAGAGCTTACAACTTCTGTGAAAGCTCATTCTACCAGGGCTATGGCTACTTCGGCAGCTTTTCATTCTAAGCTTGCCATTAGTGACATTTGTGCTGCGGCTACGTGGTCTTCTCCTCACACCTTCATTTCTCATTACAAATTGGACGTGGCATCTTGGGGGCGAGCTTCCTTCGGTTCCACAGTTCTCAGGAGTGTTTTCCAGTGAGCCACCCAGGAATCAGGTGCTAGGGACGCTGTCCCATCAGTACAGAATGTAGGCAAGATAGGATCACATAACATCTTTTAGTTATGTACTTACCATAACTTTAGATGTTTGGGATCCATCTCGCCTACATTCCTAATAACCCACCCTCCTTCCCCCTGCCTTGGAGATCAGAAGAGACCGGTCGGTCCGAGTTCAGCCGTTTCATCTTGAAACACCTGGCAATGTTATATCAACAGTCTATGTATGTGTGCATGTGTGCGGACAAACAAGATCTGGGGAAGCAGGGGTGGTGCATCCTGGGATGTAGGATAGCTCAGCCAATAAGAGACTTCGTGCTATAGTATAGCGTGCCGAGTCGGAGCCGAGGATCGGCTCCGAACCCATCAGTACAGAATGTAGGCGAGATGGATCCCAAACATCTAAAGTTATGGTAAGTACATAACTAAAAGTTTTCTTCAGTGACCTTTGCACTCAGATCACTGAATTATCTGATGCATTTTACAAGGCTCCAAAGAGATCTTCTAAAGGAGCTAGGAGAAACTCTCCAAGGTACAGTAGCTGCAGGGGTATCAGACAAGGTGTCCTCTCAGCTGTCCATTGTAAACTCTGTGGTCAACTCCTCCATGAGGCTCATATCTTATGCAGCAGATGGAGCGAGCAGAGCAGTGGGTTCAGGAATTTCCCTAAGGAGACATTTCTGGATGCACTTGTGTGACTTTGCGGAACCTTTTAAATCTTCCTTTATTAATGCCCCTTTTGATGGCTCATCCTTGTTCGGCCAAAAAGTCAAGGACACACTAACCAGGTGTGAACAAGAAGGAAAAACTCTCTCTGCCATGGGAGTCCATTTTTCCATACTTTCTAGACCTTATCCAAAAGACCAGAAGGGAGGAAAGATGTGGTTCCGTAAATCCCAGAGAGTTTTTCAGGACACACGTGGTGATGCTTCCCCTAGATGCTGAGAGGAAAGTATGAATGGAAGATGCCATCCATGCAGCAGAGAGGGTCTGCAAAATCAGGGAGACAGGGATTCTTTCCGTTGTAGTCCCTTTCAGTGCTCCTGAAAGGAGGCCCATATATCCATCTCTGGAGGCAGTCAGGGTTCGATTATCTTTGTACCCAGAAGTATGGCTGGAAATTACAAAAGACAAGTGGGTGCAAAGTATCATATCCAGAGGCTACTCCATACCCTTTAGCCTTCCTGTCCCAAACATAAATAACACCCTAGACGTTCCACACAGTCAAAGGGATCATGCAACTCTAGAAATTCGAAAGTTGCTAGACAAAAGAGTCATCCAAAGAGTCCCCGCAGACCAAATAGGATCTGGAACTTACTCAAGATTCTTTTTAGTGCCAAAAAGAACAGGGGACTGGTGGACCATTTTAGATGTCAGCAAATTAAACGAAGTAGTCAAAAAGACCAAGTTCCGGATGGTAACACTGCAGTCTATTCTTCCCTTTCTGTGCTCTGTAGACCTCCAGGATGCGTACTACCACATAAAGATGGACAGGCCATGCAGGAGTCATCTGCACTTCCGGCTGGGAGCTAGTCATTACCAATTTCGAGCTCTGCCCTTTGGTCTTACTACAGCCCCCAGAGTGTTCACCAAGTGTATGGCAGTAGTCACAGCTCACCTGGGACATCTAGGATTCCGAATATTTCCGTATCTAGACGACTGGCTCCTAACTGCCACCACCAAGCATCTACCACTGGAAATGAGACACCACATTATCTCTCTACTCTCACCTAGGAATCACAATAAATTATGAAAAATCTGCCTTATTCCCATTGCAACATATGGTGTTTATAGGAGCAGATCTAGACACAATAAACATGATGGCAAAACTTCCTACAGAAAGAGTTTTAGTTCTGAGACAGCAAGTCTCCAACCTTCTCCCCAGGATGAGAGTACAGCAGAGAACAGTTTGCACGTGGCCACTGCGAGCATCCAGTAGACTCTTAGTTCAAACATATAATTCCAACTACTCAGCTGGGGACTCTCTGTTTGCCAACTCTGTTGGAAAAACATGAAATAGACTCCCAGCTGACTTGACCCTAGAACCCTCACTAACTCGATTCAAAAACAAACTCAAGAAATACTTCAAAACTCATTGGTTATGTCCTTGCACTAACCCCGACTAGTAACCTCTCTATTACTTAGCTGCCTTACCTTCAACTACTTGTAACTTTTTTCTACCACACCATTTCAGGAAGGGTCAATTGTATAACTGCTGCTCAATGTATTTTAAACCTGAATGTAATGTTTTAGATATATATATATATATAATATATATATATATATATATATATATATATATATATATATATATATATATATATATATATATATATATATATATATATATATATATATATATATACATATATATATATATATATATATATATATATATATATATATATATATATATATATACACATATATATATATATATAACTTTGGAAATAATGTTATGTTTTGTAAAGTGTTTTATAATAAGTTAGTACTATATGTGCTAAATGCTGGTATTGCTTATGACTGTAATCTGCTTGAAACTAGCATTTCTAAATGTTCAATGTGTATTATTATTTTGGAGATTTTCTCCCCGGGCCTCCGATGAAAATGGACATATATCCAGTCAGACTATCCCGGTCATAATTGTAAAATAAGTGTAAAATAAATAAATAAATAAAAGTCTTGGGAACCCTGACAGCAGTGATATGTTTTGTTCCATTAGCACGCATGCACATGAGAATTCTGCAGTGGCTACTATTCACTCAGTTGTCATTGCAGAAACTACCCATGTCTCACCAAATTCTGTTAACAGAGTCCTGCAAGAAGGACCTTTGCTGGTGGCCTCACTCCAGTCATTTGACATCAGGTCAACCCTTTCTTCCCTCACAACCTGTGGCCACAGTGACCACGGAAGCCTCCCAGATAGGGTCGGGGGACATTATCTGAGAAGGGCAGTCCAAGGCACTTGGCAGGCTCACGAGGCCCATTTGCACATCAATATTCTAGAGATGAGAGCAGTGCTTTTGATATTGCAGGCACTTCAGGACTCTCTCCTGCTTGGAACAATTGCAATACAGACAGAAAACATGTTGGTTGTCTGGTACATAAACAAACAAGGAGGGACCAGGTCTTACCCCCTTTGTTAAGAGGCCCTGAGAGTATGGCAGTGAGTGATCTCCTCCCAGTGCTTTCTGATAGCAACGCAAATCCTGGAGAAATCCAGTGTGGAGTGGTCCCTAAAACTGGAAGTAGCGGAGATGATCTTCTGCAAATGGGACCAGCCTTGCTGCAACCTTTTTGCCACATCCATGAATGCCAAATACAGCAGCTTATTTTGTCCTGATTCCCCCTCCGGGGGAGTCACCAAGGGATGCACTTGTATACGATTAGCCCTCGGGTCTCCTTTATGCCTTCCCTCCCTTTCTTCTGATACCCAAGGTTCTCCAGAAAGCCAACTCATTGGGAAGCAAGTTGATTCCCATTGCCCCATACTGGCCTTGTCAGATTTGGTTCCCCTTCCTTTGGCCTCATCTTCAGGAGGAGCCATGGGTTCTGGACCCAGTTCCAGACCTTCTGACTCATATGTTTGGAACGCTCCACCCTTGCCTTCAAACCCTAAAACTGACAGCTTGGATGCTCCAATTCCAAATATAGCCATGCTTCCTAACCTTCCTTCTTCCATGAAACATATATTCTCATAAGGCCCCAATGAGAAAATTATATATGAGTAAATGGAAAAGATTTTCTTCCTGGGCATTAGGTAAACACATTGAGCCCTTTTCTGCTTCTATAAGTTCTGTTCTCATATTTCTGGCAAAGCTATTTAATGAAGCTACCATTTGAGTGATTTCCATATAAGTAATTTGGCTCCAAAGCTGATGTCTCACAGTCTATGCCAAGCCTTCCTGAAGGGCACTGACCTGTTAAGATCACCCATAAAAACCCCTCTACCACCATAGGACCTAAACTTTGTTCTGTCCTGTTTGATTCTTCCTCCATTTGAACCTGCATTATCATGTGATCTAAAATTCTTAACATGGAAAACAAGTGTGTTGACTGCCATCACTTCTGCTAGAAGGGTTTCAGAGTTGCAAGCATTATCGATCAAGCCACCATATATGCTTTTCCACAAAGGCAGAGTATCCCTTTGAACAAATCCATCCTTCCTACCAAAAGTATGCTCGGACTCTAACCTAAATCAGTCCATAGAACTACCAGTTTTTTTTCCTAACTATGGCAACAAGGCAGAATATACGCTTCACCAACTGGATGTACACAGACAGTTACATTTCTGCTTACATAGGACAAAAGACTTCAGGAAATATGATCAGTTATTTGTTTCATTTTCAGAAACAAAGAAATCTACTCCTAAGGTCACACTTTCAAAATGGTGCTCAGAATGTATTACCTTTATATATAATTCTAACAACAAAGTTCTTCCCTATAAAGTCAAGGGAGTCATAGCAACCTCTTCTGCGTTTCACACTAGGCTACCACTTGATACCATTTGTGCTGCTGTGACTTGGGCAAGGCCTCATACCTTTATCACTCATTACAAAGTAGATTTGGCCTCCAGGGACAGGGCCTCCTGTCCTGAAGAATATACTCCCGTGAGCCACCCAGGAAATATGCTGCTAGGGACACTGTCCCAACCAGTAAAAATGAAGGCTAGATAGGACAACATAACATAAATAAGTTATGTACTCACCATAATGTTCCATGTTTGTTGTCCATCTTGCCTTCATTCTTATATCCCACCCTCCTTCACCCTGCCTATGGCTCTTGGAGGACCAAGATGTTTTTTCATTTGGCAAGTGTGTTCTCTGACCTTCTTCATTGTCTTCATAAGATGTTGTAATAGTACCTTAGGTAATTGGGGTTATCAGCAAACAAGATCTGGGGAGCTTCACTAGCGTATGATAAGATAGGGATACAAGCACGAGCCAGTGGAAGACATCGATCATTAGTATATGGCCGAGTTGGAAACAAGGATAATTTCCGAACCCAACCAGTAAGAATGAAGGTGAGATGGACAACAAACAGGGAACATTATGGTGAGTACATTACTTTTTTGTTTGTCCTGAAATCCAGGTCCATGGATTATAGGTAGGATATCACAAGCTGCCTTCAGTGAGTGGATCTTTGGTATTCTTGTTGAACAAAATAGAAGCAGAGACAAATTTTCTTAGCACCAAGATACGCTACCAAATCTAGGTGCATTATAATTTTTGCTCAACTACTTCTACTCACCAAACAAGATTAACAGAATGATCTGCTGATGGGTTTTCTGCCCACCTCAACAGGAGAGTACATCAGATCTGTATGGATCAGAGGCCAGTAATGAAACTTCAGCTACAAGGCTCAAGCTCCTCCCATATGTCATAATGCAGCACTTCCACTATGTCCGTCAGTACAAATCATCATTCCTGAAATAGAAACTCTATTACTAAACAGAATATTGTAACCACAAAGAAAATCTGGAAAGGACTGCAATCAAGTAAGGCTCCATGCAGGTGCGGTGCAGTTCAGTAGAATCCATAAAATAGTGATAATCTTCTCTACAAGATTGAATTATAGAGGATTCCTGCATATTGTTAAAAACCTGTTTCTCTTTCTGGCAGTTAGAGCAAAAAACTAGGGCTATAACGTGGTAATGAGCTGCTCCTATTTCTAAGGGTGCTCTGATTGAATCCTTCCACTTTCATTTGCCTACTGTGTGACGGTGGCACTGTGGCACAGTGAGTAGTGTTGTTGTTGTTCCTCAGTTAGAGGTTCTTAAGTTTAGTTCTCATCTGGAGTGCCTTTTGTGTGGAGTTTGCATGTCCTACCTGTGTTTATGTGGATTTGCTGTGGTGCTTTGGTTTCCTACTGCATTCCAAAGACATAGAATAGGTGTATTTGATACACTAAATTGGTCATAAGTGTGAGTGAGTGAGTGAGAGTGTGTGTGTGTGTGTGTGTGTGTGTGTGTGTGAGTGTGTGTGTGTGTGTGTGTGTGTGTGTGTGTGTGTGTGTGTGTGTGTGTGTGTGTGTGTGTGTGTGTACACGTGTGGGTGTGCATGCCTGTGTGTGTGTGTGTGTGTGTGTGTGTGTGTGTGTGTGTGTGTGTGTGTCCTCGTGCATGTGTGCGTGCTTATGTGTGTGTTTTATGGAAAAACAGCTGCTGTAGGTCTAGCCATCCAGTGTTGTGAATATTGTCTCTATATGATTGTCACTGTTGATGTGATACCCTTAACCCATGTGCAAAAATGGGAAAAAGGAGTTGTCAGTGGATGGACAGCTGAATCTGGATGGGGGTTGGTGGGTGGGATTGTTCAGATAGATGGAAGAAGACAATACAGGGCTTTCATTATGTTAAGTTCATAACTTTCATATCTGATGTTGTTTTCTCTGTCTACCTTAACAGGTAGGACAGAATCCCCTGCTAGAATAACCCTGGAAGACACTATGGAAGGATATTCTAGATAACGGTAGAACCAATGGAAGCTCTGGACCTGGATTGTAGATAGAGTTTGTAATGAGAGACAAACATCTAGCTGCTGCACAAGTATCATTAATGGGAACACTATTAAAAAAGGCTGTAACTGCTGTAGCAGAATGTGCATTTGGTTTAGAGGGGAATGATAATCCCTTAGCCTTGTAAAATAAAATAATATAATCTGATAGCAACCTGGACAGGGTAACCTTATACATGTTGGAATGCATTTTAGCTTTAGAAAAAGAGAGAAACAATTGATCATTTTATGTAAATTCACGTACAGTGTACATAAAATGAGGTTGGAGGCTTACGTGATAAGGCCTGCAATATAGAAATCCTCGTGGCTGATGTGAATGCCACCAGAAACGTTTTCCAAGACAGTAATTTGTGTGTGGGGTTTATGGAAGAACAACTGCGGCAGGTCTAGCCACCCAGTGTTGTGAATATTGGCTCAAGATGATTGGCACTGTTGATGCGACACCCCGAACCCATGTGCAAAAATGGGAAAAAGGGATTGTTGATGGACTGATGGCTGAATCTGGATGGCGGTTGGTGGGAGGGAATGTTCAGATGGACAGAAGAAGACAATACAGAGCTTTCATTATAGTAACTACATAACTTTCATATCTGATGATGTTTTTTTCTGCCTACCTCAACAGATAGGGCAGAATCCCAGGCTAGAATAACTCTGGAAGACACTGTGGAAGGATATTCTAGAAAAAGGTAGAACCAACAGAAGCTCTCGACCTGGATTGTAGCTTGAGCTTGTAATGAGAGACAAATGTATGAACTGCAGATCATTTAGCTGCTGCAAATATCATCAGTGGGAACATTATTAAAAAAGGCTGTGGAGGCTGCAACTGCTCTAGTAGAATATTCATTTAGTTTAGAGGGCAATGACAACCCCTTAGCCTTGAAAACAAAAGTAATACAATCTGGCAGCCACCAGGACAAGGTAACCTTAGACATGCTGGAATGCAATATAGCTTTAGAAAAGGAGACAAGTGATCATTTTTTAAAAAGTCCTTTGTACATTGTACATAAAAATGAGGTTGGAGGCTTACATGATAAGGCCTGTAATATAAAACAACCTCATGACTAACGTGAACACCACCAGAAATATTTTCCAAGACAGTCATTTTAAATCACAAAGTTGAAGGCTCAAAAGATGCCTTGGTAATGCTGTAACAGGATTGTGGTGCCTCTAAGAGGCACAGGTTCGCTCAAAGAGTATGTAAAAGAAATTCACACCTTAAGAACACTTTTGAAAGCCTCAAGAAAGCAATAGTAGCTTGCTGATGACCCACTTGAAAATTTAAAATGGCAGCTAATTGCCCTTTAATTGTGGAATAACTGGCCCAAGCATGGAAGGGATCCACCAGGAAAACCAATATTGAATGCAAAGGTGCCGAGAAGGGGTCTAGAACTTGCCCACATGGTGATCCTTTTATACTTAGTTCTATAGTTCTTCTTTGTGGAGGGTTCCAGGAAAGAGGTGAGAATCTGTACAACTCTGAAAGAATGCCTGGAATTTCTGACCATCATCAGAAGAGGAGAGACTATGCAGTCAGATTAAGAGATTTGATGTCCTGATGAGACTTTACTGCAGGGATGAGAGATCAGATCTTGAAAGGGGATCCAGAACCCATGGTGGGTACACTAGGTGAGGCAAAAGAAAAGAGAACCAAACCTATTGAGGCTAAAAGGGGAACAATGCAAATCACTTTTGCTTTGAACCAGTCTGCCTTTTGAAGGAACTTGTCAATAAGAGAAGTCTGGGAGTAAGCTTACAGAAGTCCCAGGGACCAAGTATGGACCAGAGCATCCTTCAGGGACTGCCATCCTTAGTGATCAGGATAAAAATCTGCTGCACTAGGTATTGGTAGAAGTTGTAAACAGATTGCAGCAGGGTTGGCCCCAGCGGCTGAAGATCTTGGATGACACTGACAGACTGAAGTATCACTCTTGTGGCAAAAGTACAGACTGCTCAGCTTGTCTGCTAAGATACCGGACTTGCCTAGGATGTGCCTTGCAAAGAATGACATAGCCCACTGCTACACCCTCATGGCTTCTAAACATAATGGGTATGACTGGGTTCCGCTGTGTTGACGTACCAGACCACAGACATATTGTCTGTCTGTACCACAATCACACCCATGGGGAGGCAGTCCTAAAAGGCCTGCAGTGTAAGGAGAACTGCCCACATCTCAAGAACACTGATGTGAAGGGTTAGCCTCAGTTTGGGACCAGGTACCTTGGACTGTCTTCCCTTTGAAATTTCCCTCCTCATGCCAGAGGAGAGGTGTCCATAGTTACTATGGCCAGTGGCAGGGGAATTGCAAAGAAGCATTCTAAGGAGGTCACTGGGACATCAGCCTCCATTGCACATGTTGTTGCAGATCTTGGTGAGGCTGTATCATGGACCACTGGATGAATAGAGTCCACTGGAGTACTCCCATATAAAACATTGTGTGTGGGCCTGGAGTGATAACACGTCATGGATAACAACAGACATGGAATTAGAGATGCTGGAGGATTCTGATAGTGTAAGACTTGTGAAGCTTGAATATGTACAGAGGAAGTCCGCACAGTGGAAGCCTGACTAGTTGAGTGCTGCTGCCCAGATGGCAACCTGTCAACTCTAAGGTTTGAACTCATTCCAATTTGGCCTTCTCAAAATTTACTGTCATTCTTAAAGAAGAGCACCAGCTTGTAAGGGATTGATTCTACAATACCCACTTTCTTAAAATCCCTCTGGGACCCAAATCAACCAAACCGTCTGCAAAGGTTAACACCCAGAATATAGATGGAAATGCACCAAAAGCCTTGAGAAACACAGACTTTTCCAAGGAAGGGACATCAGTGGAACAACCTCCCTTCTAAGTAATTCCAAGAGCTCTCCAAAGGAGATGTCTTCTAGGGAGATCTAGGGAACCCATCCCCTTTATCAAGGTTGGTATCATCGGTTAGGGAATTCCAGGTGGTTGGGGATCCAAATGCCTCCTTTTACATTTTTGTTTCCTGTGGTGTTCTACTGGGAGGGAAACTGGGGGAGAGTAGGAAGTGATAGCAGAACCCATTATGTGTGTTGGCTCAAGGCTGGTTGGCTCCAGCTGTCCTGTGGATAGATGATGATGAGACATTCGGCTCATGCTAGATCCAAGAAGGTACAGATCTTACCTTTTCTTGAGTGGTAGGTCACGAGGATGATCTCCTCAGATCAAAATATGCCAAAAGAAGCCTCTCCCCTTAGATGCATATCCACTGAGCTGTTGAGGGCAGAGGCCCTGAGAGTTAGGGAAGGTTCCTAAAATCTTGGTAATGAACCATATCCTAGTGCCCCAACCCTAACCTGTCTGCTTCGGCACCCGTCCACGTCTGAAGTTGTCAGAGATGAGTGGGTCAAAGAAACTGTCAATGTCAACAACAACTAGGTCTTCCACTCTGGCAGAGGGACCATGTGGGAAACACTCAGATCCAAACTTGCCAAATCTAACAAACAGACTAGAGAAGGAGAAATTACAGTGGAAGAACATGGGCAAGGTCTTTCCACCCCCACAGTAAAGGGAGCTGGAAGAACCCCTATTTGTATCTGGACCTTCAAAAATGTCCTTATCCTATGCAGATCTGCCTTGGATAGGCTGCTAGAAGACCACAATGACAAAGGTAAAGACGCTGTTGTGGGCAGTCTAGAAGACTGGAGCCCATATGTATCTGAAGAGAGAGTTGGCAACCAAATTCTGGGAGTAGATGGCACTGGCTAAGAAACAAATCTGATAGACTAAGAGCAGCCAAAGATCAGATCTGAAAATGATCCAACCCTGCAGCCAAAGAGGGAGATGCTAAGTCTGAGGGCCAAGGGGCCTTCAGAGCAGGATCTGGTATGGCAAAAGGGTCCAGAGACTATTTCCTAGATTTCTTAGAGCCATCATTTGGGGAACACTGTACCTGTCTTTCTGTCTAGGTCTGTCCTTCTTAAGCTTGTTGGATGTTTTCTTCAAGGATGGATGCCCTGACACAGAAGAAGCCAAGTCTCCCACTTGGACAGGGAAAAGGCACACTCAAAACTAACTTTTGAGTAGTGATTTAATAGGGATTGTGGCCCAACAGAAGAACAAATTTCATGATTAATCTAAATGGGCCGAGCCCAGACAGTAAGCACATTTCTCTTATGGATCCTGCAGCAGGATTTTGTGACTACAGGTCACATCCTTCTTGAAACCTGAAGCCTTGCTTACCATTTCAAACTGACAAACACTACCAAGAAAAATGCGGGAAAGTTACACAAAATGACCTAATGAATCCAACACACCAAACCAAGACCCTGAAGAAAACGTCAGAAAAATTCATTTAGAAGAGAGATGAAAAACACCCAAGTGTCAAACAAACCCCAAGTAAACACCTAATGCTGCTGAAGAAATTTTCTCAAAGACCAATTTCCCTACAGGAAAGATAAGGGAGAAAAAAGCATTGGCTAATAACTAGCCAAATATCTAACAGCTCTATAAAGGCTAGGATGATTACAGCCTTGAAAAAACACTATCAGAACTGTCCAAAAAGACAGGAAAATAAATAATTATTTGGCACGAGCTGAGCCTTGAAAACACCTCTGTGATCTAGCACAGCAAACTAGGTCTGGGGCAGTAGGGGTAGTGGTGTATTATTCAGGCAGGGAGCTGATTGAGCCTTTGAGCCCAACTTTAGTTGCCAGCCTTGTTTCCATACGGATCCAATATATCCACCTGTTTTGGTGGACAGAAAAGAAAGAGTACAGTTGCTTAAGAATTAACCATAACAGTAGATGTCCTCCTTTACACTTGCCGTATTCTTACCATCTGGGATATACTGTCATGTGTAACCAAACATCCAGCTAATATAACAAAGCCTTTATAGTTTCCAGGCACCATACATCAGACAGATGTCCTACGTCCAAGGTGTAAGGTACATGAGTGCCTCATCCTCAGAACCGAATTGCCCAAGAAGAACTAGAGCAATCCAAGAGGAGCAATAAAAGCATGTACATTCAGGAAGGAAAGAAGAGAAAGCTAGGAACTAAGAAGGAGAGTAAAAAGTACACCATTGGGCAAATGGTGGGCAATCAGGAAGAACAGGGGGAAGGAGTTTGGGACAGAATGCTGTAACAGAGAAAAATAGGACATCCACCATTATGTTAAGTTCTTGCACAACTGTACTATGTCTTTACTTATTACTGTTGCTGCATTCTTAACACATGGGAGAGGACAAAAGGTATTAGAGAGCATAGGAGGAGGAAGCCACAGTAGAGTCCCCCAAACCCCATGAAGGATGGCCCTGGCAAAACCTTCCCTGGCCCTAGAAGTCATGTCCAACTTGTAATGTTTAATAAATATGTGTGTACAGAAGACTTAAGTAACAGCTTCTAAACTAGATATGGTATCCAGACCTTTGAAAAAAGCACCCGAAGAGGCAATCATCCTGGTAGAATGAGCACGAGCAGAAGAGGAAAGCTGCATAACATGAAAAGAATAACTAAAGGAAGTGGCCTTCAAGATCCAAGAGGATATGGTTTGCTTGGAAACAGCCAATCCCAATTTCCTGGGATGAAATGAAACAAAAAAGCTGCTCAGATTTCCTGACATCTTTATTCTTATATAAGTAATACCTGAGCTGTCTATGTATGTCTCAGTAGCATTTTGTGGAAAGGGGAAAAAAGAAGGGAGATGAATTGATTAATTCAAGGACACATCATTAACCACCACGGGCATAAAGGAAGGATTAGTATGAAGAGAGACCCTGTCTTTGTGAAAACCCAAACGAGTTGGGACTGCCATGAGTGCCTGATGTTCAGAGTCTCTCTTGGCAGAAGTAAGAGCAGCCAGCAGTATCATTTTCCAAGTACAGTGCTGCAAGGAAGAGGACACTGCATGTTCAAAGGTGAACTAATTTAATTTCTCAAGAACAAAATTAAGGTCCCAAGGAGTAGGAATAGGCTTCCTTGGGCACCTAATATGAAGGATGCCTTTCAAAAATTGTTTTACTCAAAATAAGAAGCAAGAGGTGGATTCAAAGACAGACAAGCAGAAATGGCTGACAAGCTTTAACAGATGAATATGGCAGAGAAGAAGTGAGCAACTCATGCAAATAGTAAATGATCATAGGAATACACACACAAAAAAAGGTATGGATCATGCCTGAGACACCAGACAGAAAATTTCTTCCATTTAGCCACATAAGATTCTCTAGTAGTGTATTATCTGGCCTCCTGCTGAACCTGAAGCACATCCTCAGAAAACTGATGTCAAAAAGGAATCAAAACCCTGTCACCCAAAGAGTCATCTGTAGAGTGAATAAGTCAGGGTGAAGAGAGATCTCTTGTCATCTGTGAGTAGATCCATCCTCTAAGGTCATTTGTAATGGTTGCCCCTGGCTAGATGAATTTGAAGGGGGAACCAATGCTGTCTGGGCCAAAAGGGAGACACCAGCAATATTTTGGGCCTGTCCCACATGATTTTCTGCAGGACTATTTACAGCAGAGGAAGAAGGGAATAGGGACACAGAAACATCCCCTTCCAGGAAAGAAATGGTGTCAACCTTCTAAGGCAGAGGACTTGACACTCTGGAACAGAACTAGGGAACTTGTCTGTTCAGAGGCAAGCAAAACATCCACTTTAGGAATACCTCACTGATGTATAATGTTCAGGAACACCTCCATGTGAAGCATCCATTTGTGAGGATCTGTCTTGGACCTGTTCAAACTGTCTGCTACAAGACTGTGCTCTGAGGGGATGTAAACTGTCTAAAGAAAAAAAGTGATGGCGGACCACAAAATCCCAAGCCTGAAGAGCCTGCAAAGGAGGTAAGACTTTGTCCCCCCCTTGCTTGCTGATGTATCACATAACTTAACCATGATATTGTCTCTGAAGATGCAAAAAGGACATGGAATCCAAAGGGAGTGAAATGCATGAAGGGTTGCAATCAGGGCACTCATCTCCCTGATGTTGATATAGTATTTTAGTTGTTGAGGGGATCAGAGACTCTGAAAGTTGAGGGTGTTGGAAGAAGCTCCCCAACCTTGGTCGGAAGCATCTGTGTATAGCTCCTGATTGGGAAGAGCAACTTCAAAAGACAGGCCTGGATTCAGGAAATCTGATGAATCCACCAATGGAACCCAAGCTTGAGACAGGGCAAGAGCTGCACAGGAAAATGTAAAGGATAGCAGTGCAGAAGCCAAATAGTCTTGAGATATGATTAGGGGAGCTACTGGTAGCCCAGTCTATATTAAAGTCACCTAGCACTATGGTTTTCTGAGGTAGGTGAATAGAGAGGCAACTGAGGATGTTCTCAAGAGTATTGATGTTATTACCGGGGGGAGATAGAAGCATATTATGTAAATAGATTTGTAGTTATTCATTTGAGGTTTAGCAGTAAGGGTTTCAGCATTAGCATCTGAGGGTAGGTGCACTTAGAAGGATGTAACTTGCAGTTCTAATTTACAGAGAATGGCTACAACCCCACCCTTTTAGGTTTTGTGGTCACATCTCAGGATATTATATCCAGGAGGGGTAATTTCCTGGTTTTGAGTTGAAGGCTTTAGCCATGTTTCTGTAATACAAAGGATATCAAATGAGTGCACTTCTAAGAGTGCATGAAGTTGGATGATTTTATTGTTAATGAGGTGAGCTATCAGGAGAGAGTTAGAGGGCCTTATTGGGGTAAAGGTAGTCAGAGAAGATTGGTTGTGTGGGCCACTGGTAATTTTATTATTGGGGCCAGGGTTTGGATGAAAATCACCATCTAATAGGGGTGTTGTTGAGGTCTTTGTATAATCTTTAGAATTTTGTGATAGTTATTAAGAGTTTTCTTGTCTTGGAAGTAAGTAACATGGGTCGATCTGTGATACTTTGGAAGTGTATAGATAGAAGTGGAGGTTATGTTTATGTGGTTGAGGGAGTTTACATGAGAAACTGTTTGAGTTTGCTGGTAGGGGTGGTGATGTTCAGTGTGTGAGTAATGTTCGTAGCTGGTTAGAGTTTAGGGTATAGTTAGAGAAGCTAGAATAGAAGTTAATAGTAATAGGTTTGTGTATTTAGTTGTTTGTATTGAGGCCATTAGGATGAGTAGGAAAGTAGGTAGGTTAAGTTGAGGGAAATAGTATACTATAGGCTAATATAAAGGTGGCAGTAGCAGAGAAAGCTATATATAGTTATCTAAAAGGATGATTAGAGTGGAGAGGGTAGGGAGGGGACATATAAGGTGTAAAGTAGCTTTGAGGAGTGATAGGAAGTGGAGGTGGGGCACTTAATTAGAAGAAGTCACTGACAGGGTGTCGAGGGGAAGGAGTGTGGTTGCAGAAGTATATGGTAAGCTGCACTGGGGGTGGGTGGAATTTGGGGGTAGGGTAGGGTAGGGAAGCGGAGTGAGCCGCAGGGCAAATGGAGCGGTTAGGAACAAGTAAAGGAAGAGCTACCAGAGACAATCAGTGAGCAGCTGATACCTGAGGCACCAAATAACAGTAGCTGTTTAAATACAATAAGTTGCTACAAAAAGGTAATTATAACATGGTTTGTTCATATTAATCATTTGAATCGGGTAAGGGCTAGTCCTCACAAACAGCAATGGAACACAATAAGAAAAATATTCTTGCAAACAGCAGCAAAGAAAAAATACAACTTACAGAAAAAAGACCCACTGGGACCAGGGACACGCAGCAGCCAGGAAGGATGCAGGATAATAAAGATGGCACCCCGAAGGACTACCCAGACATAAGCATTTTGGGAAGGATATGAGGTAGGAAGGGGAGGGGATTAGGGCAGGAGAGGACTGGGAGACAAGGGAGGGGCAAATACCCTTGTTTAGGCGAGGTAGTCTTGGAGGCCAACAAATAGAAGATCATACATTACAATGGTAAAGGTAAATGAGCAGGGATACAGGCGGGGTAATGTGATAGATACAAGGGTTACAGGAGAGATAATGCTTATGCACGCAGCTACAATAAAGGAGAATGTAGCAGGTTGTAGAGCAAGTAAAGGAAGAGCTACCAGAGACAATCAGTGAGCAGCTGATACCTGAGGTAACTTTAGGGGGATCCAGGTGAGTGGGGAGTCCTAGAACAACTAATAGAGATACAATGGATATAGTGGAATAAAATGTACTTTAGCTAAGTAGTAGGAGAAATAATAGAAACAGTCAGTTAGAGCTAAGAAACTAGACTGTAGACTATAATGTGATCTCAGAGTGAAAGTGTATGAGATACAACACAAGCCTGGTGTAGTATATCACCAAGTTGACAAGAGGTAAGATCCAGTAAAGCTAGTGAAGTATAGAAAGGTAGAAAAGAAGGAGCAAAGGAAAGAGGACTATATCCATATGGGATAGAGCTGGGTACGGCTGCTGGGTACCTGGTTTCAGGAGCTTGACTGAAACAGACACTAGTTTAATTTAGGATTATTTAAAAGCAAATACAGCTACACAGTTTGGTCAAGGGGTGGAACATACTTTTTTAAATCCTTTGGAAGTTAGGAGTAAGAGTATTGGCCAAACAGGTTTCTTTAGGGATGTAGTAGAGTCAGCTAAACTTATTTGTAGGGGTCTTTACAGACCAGGCAGGACGGTTTTCAGGTCTTACAGCAGGCTAGGCAGTTAAACTGGGTAGGTTAGACAGAAGAAAAAAGGTTTATAGTGAGAGACAGTAATATTTCTTCCAGTCGTAAGCATATACAAAATAGGTTGCAGTAGAGATACATCTGTGATTAAAGGCACTTGAACACATTCACCTACTGAATTAACAACATTGCACACAGGAATACTTCTGTAGCTCAATCTGTAAGCTATTAAATATTAAATCCCGCTTTACAAATAATAAGGGAGAGACACAGTGCACATATATTTGGCACAACCAGGCAGTAACAAATCTGTTAGAAACATTAAAGTAGGCCGGTTATGTCGACTGTAACACAGGTAAAATGTTAGCCAGGTAATCAGCTACTTACAGTCCCCTGTTGTAAACTAGTTAGTTATAGCATGAAGACACATTACATTTGAATACACTTGTTTATAGTACAGACAAACCTCTGCAATACAAGTAACAGCTAAACAAGTTAATCTACACACCCAAACAATGTGTTCCAAGGTCGCAACCAAATAGCAAGCACAGTATAAGAGATCTGGTTCAAAGAGGAAGGTAATACTCTGTTATACACATAACCAAGGTATTCCTAACCTTGCCAAGACCCAGAGCAGTTCTCTTCAGTTAGTAAAAGCAGGGAACCGGCTATGTATGTAGTTACAGAAGATAACAGCTGGGTTCAGTCCTTATGTATCCACCTATGTCCTTGCACGAATAATTTCAGTCAGGGCACGTTAAGCAAGGCCCAAAACTTAATTCTAAGGGAGCCGGACCTCAGGTATTAGTGTATGCACTTCAAGTTTCTGTAAAAAGACATGCAATCTAGTAGAACAGAATTGCGCTGAATCAGGAAGTCTACTAGAAGATTACACTCCAATTAAACAATCACTGCAAGTAGTAATACTCCTTCCCATCTATGATATAAGTAAGAAGGAAAACCATGTAACAGCCAGGTAATAATACAATTACAGTTAGGCTCCGACACCTAGGTAGATGAACAGTGTAGAATGGACCACCCACAGTGAAGCAGCATGCTATTTGTTACCCTACACTCTCTTTTAGGGTTAAAATATAAGTTCCCAAGCCACTTTCAAGTAAATGCTAAGAGCATTCTAGCTATCTAAGCTACCTACAAAGAAGTGAGACACTGTTAGTGACCCAACACACCTTGTAAGGGTTTAAGAGTCATTTAAATAACCCTTCTGCATGTAGCACATAGCAATCAGCTAGTTCCAAAACCTACAGTAAAGCGAGACGCTATGTGAGACCTTACACTCCTAATTAAAGATCAATGCTGCTAACATTAAAGATCAGTGCTTGGTTGAAACCCCTTTGCAGGTCAACGCAAACGCATTCCAGCTAACTAAGCCTCTTGCAGTTAAGCGAGATGCTATTAGAGACTCTACACTAACTTTAAATGTTGACATACAGTCAAAAACCCCACTAAGGTAACCCAAAAGCATTCAGCTTAACAAACGCTACGGGTGTTACTGTGCTCGCAGAAACATGCTGATTGGCATACCTGGAACACACGTGGGAGGCACCAAACAACAGTAGTCGTTTAAGTACAATAAGTTGCTACAAAAAGGTAATTATAACATGGTTTGTTCATATTAATCATTTGAATCAGGTAAGGGCTAGTCCTCACAAACAGCAATGCAACACAATAAGAAAAATATCCTTGCAAACAGCAGCAAAGAAAAAATACAACTTACAGAAAAAAAGACTCACTGGGACCAGGGACACGCAGCAGCCAGGAAGGATGCAGGATAATAAAGATGGTGCAGGACTACCCAGATATAAGCTATTTGGGAAGGATATGAGGTAGGAAGGGGAAGGGATTAGGGCAGGAGAGGACTGGGAGGTAAGGGAGGGGTAAATACCCTTGTTTAGGCAAGGTAGTCTTGGAGGCCAACCAATAGAAGATCATACATTACAATGGTAAAGGGAGATGAGCAGGGATACAGGCAGGGTAATGTGATAAATACAAGGGTTACAGGAGAGATAATGCTTATGCAGGCAATTACAATAAAGGAGAATGTAGCAGGTTGTTGAGTAAGTAAAGGAAGAGCTACCAGAGACAATCAGTGAGCAGCTGATACCTGAGGTAACTCTAGGGGGATCCAGGTGAGTGGGGAGTCCTAGTACAACTAATAGAGATACAATGCATAGAGTGGAATAAAATGTATTTTAGCTAAGTAGTAGGAGAAATAATAGAAACAGTCAGTTAGAGTTAAGAAACTAGATTGTAGACTATAATGTAATCCGAGAGTGAAAGTGTATGAGATGCAACACAAGCCTGGTGTAGTATGTCACCAAGTTGACAAGAGGTAAGATCCAGTAAAGCTAGTGAAGTATAGAAAGGTAGAAAAGAAGGAGCAAAGGAAAGAGGACTATATCCCTATGGGATAGAGGTGGGTATGGCTGCTGGGCACCTGGTTTCAGGAGCTTGACTGAAACAGACACTAGTTTAATTTAGGATTATTTAAAAACAAATACAGCTACACAATTTGGTCAAGGGGTGGAGCATACTTTTCTTAAATCCTTTGGAAGTTAGGAGTAATTAATAGCTTGGAAAGCAAAAGTAACAGAAGTGTACACTTTTTTTCCCCTTGCTTGTCCATTGCATGACTGTCCTTATCAGAAAATAAAAGTATAAAAGCGGACAGCAGCTTAGAGGGTTTATCAGTAGCCAGAGAAATAACATCTAGGTCAGAGAAAGGACTCTTACACAAAAAGTTTTGAGCTTCAAGAATGTTACAATACATGTCAGGCTTTTAGGAACAGGAGGTTGGAAGAAAGCATGTCCAGAAGGGCATTCAGTACTGGAGGAACTGCAGAAGGTCTAGGAGAATCTATTTTGCAGAGTTCATAGTACCTTTTTTTTTGAATGTCAGACATATGGGAACAATCCCGCTTAGTGTTCCTCATACAAATCACAGTGCCCCAAAAAGATAATCCTTCCACAGGGAAATCAGGAGATAGTTAATCCTTTTTCAGACCCTTAGGGCAAGAGAAGGTTGGATCTGGGAGGAGTAGGCCAATGAATCCTCACCAGAATCTCAATCCCCCTCATCCTCAGAAGACTCTGATTCCTTGGGATGCCTTAAAGGGCTAGAGGGCCAAGGAACAGAAGTAGGAACAGATAAGCCCTGAGGGGCTTCAAATCCATATAAGCAATGAAAAGCCCTTGAGTAAAATCCTGCCATTCTTGGTGAGGATTATTAGATACAGTGTTCACATGGCTGGTCTTCTGTTTCTTTTGTAGAGGGGAACATCAACTTTAACCAGTCTAGGAGCTTCAGGCCCCTTCCTAGATTCAATGAGGGTACCAGGAACCTCTTTCCTCACAAGTATTTGTGAATCCCCCTAGGACCTTCTGATGTAATCAGCCATGATTCCCCCAAAATATGTAGCAGATGTAGGTACATCCTCGGCAGATGTGGAGGTAAGCAGCCCCATGTAGTTCTCCAGCTCAGCTGCAACAGATGGAGTGATATGGGCACCAGATGGTCCTTGGGTTCTTAATTGAACCTGGCAGAAATGTCCAGAGGAGGGTGGACAGCAACAGATTAAGAATGTGCCTTAATAGCTTTCTGCATACATGTAAAAGGCAAACATAAAGAAGGAAAAAAAGGAAGGAAGAAATCCCAATGAGGCAATTTTCTTTAGCAGGCTTGGTGGCTAAGCCAGCTTGATAAATGTCTTACTCAACAAATTTAAGGTAGCGTTTGGACTAGTGACAAAGAAGTTCTGAGGATTAGGCATTCATATGTCATAGATGTACCTAACACCTTGGATGTAGGACATGTGTGTAATGTAGTGTGACTGGAAGGCCTAAAGGCTTTGGTATGCAGCCAAATGTTTGGCTGTCCTCAGTAGGGTAAACCAGATGTTAAGAATACTGCAACATTAATAAAAAAAGGACATCATCAGATCATTCGATATACTCACTTGTTGAGACTGACAGAATAAGGCAACACTATCATTATGGTAAGTACGGAACATTCATTTTCCACATGCATCTACAAGGTGCTAGAGCCATGTAGAAGATGAGTCAGGCATGTAGAGCATATCATTTGGTATTGTAAGGAGCTATAGCTGTATAAATTGGGATTAGAGGAGATAGTAAGTGAAATTTGGTGTAGCAGAGATTGTTTTAGAAAGGAGATGCTACTATTAAATTGGTGTAAGGGAAGACAAGGCAGTCATGTGACAGCCCTGCTCTCAGTACTAATGACAACATCAATAAATGCTATTACTAAACTATAGAAGCAGAATGAATATCCTAGCATAATAGAAATGATAACAATGATGAATAGAATAAAAGATGTGGAATTAGAGAGGAAATTTTCATGAAACGAGTAGGTTATTGACCAAACAAAAAAGAGACCTGTGGGAAAGTTATAGAAAGCGATGACTGACAGCCCGTAGAGGAAATAATTCCTGGAAGGTCTTTACATCATACTAATAAAGCATACATGTTATGGCATTAAAAGCAAGGCTTGACAATATCTTTTGCAGATGAGCATCTATTGGCTACCTACATTGTTGTAGTTTATTTTTGCATAGCTTGTAGCATGTTTAAAGGGGAAAAAAAAAGGTGAAAATTATATACTGGACAGAACCCAGTCATGATTCTGAACACGGGGAAGCAAATTATTGTAGAAAAAGAGCTGGGTGGTAGTAAAAGAGACGGTGTAGCTTTCTGCTAAAATGTAAGCAGTAATTGACTTAGTGGGTTACAGTAAAGGATATATATCTATCTGTGTGCGTGTGTACGTGTGTGTGTGTGTGTGTCTTCACACACACACACACATATATATATATATATATATATATATATATATATATATATATATATAAAATCAGTTTGAAAAAAAAAACACAATATGGTCATGTCCAAATATAGATGAAAAAAGGGGAAAACAGAAATAAAGTTACAAGTTGAGGAAACATTTTCCGTATCCCAGAAATTATTTGTAGCCTCCGTAACAGTGGAAATCCCGTGTGTGTGTGTGTGTGTGTGTGTGTGTGTGTGTGTGTGTGTGTGTGTGTGTGTGTGTGTGTGTGTGTGTGTGTGTGTATGTGTGTTTAAGATTAACATGTTCATATTAAGATTTTGCAGTTCTTCTTTAGGTCTGTGTCTCATGTCCTGGAAGTGGTAGGATTTGCTTCTTCCTATGTAGCAGGTACACCATGCAGCAGTGTTAAAGTCAAACACTCCTGCATCTTCTTCTGGCGCTAACTGTTAAAGTGTTCCACATTTTCATTCTCTGAATGCATTTCCAATAGCCAAATCTCAGCTTCCCATCTGATGTTGCAGAGTTTTGCAAATCTTTAGTTACAGGTATAAAAATTATGTAAAGTCTTCACCTACTGTAACTTCGTGGAATAAGTTGGAAAGAACTCTCACATAGTGAAGCTCAGTATCTAATGTAATTTAGAGTTTTAACTCAGTGCTAAGGCACACTCTTTATCACAATGAATACATTAAATTCACATTCTTCTGTTATTTCACTGAATTGCACTTCTGAAACGCTTATAATTGTGCTATACAGTTGATCTACTATATTTCTGCACTGTTATAAAGCTTTTTTTTTATTGTTTCACTGCATTTATGTACTGTTTTAAACTGCTATTTCATACTGAGAGTTGTATTTTCTGTTTGTGAGTGCTCTATCCGAACTTTTCTGTGCATTTTTGTCTGTTAAAAGCATTCTCGAGTCTGCCCCTTGATCTGTTTAAAACTTTCATTTAGAGGCCACAGCTAGGAATCGTAATAGTGTGCATTACTATAATTGCTTTTTTTTATTTAAATTACTAAATTGTAAACTGCTTTTTCATACTGAGACTTGGATTTTCTCTTTGTGGGTGTTCTTTCTATGCTTTTAAAGTGAGGTTTCTGTGTTCTGCTCAGGTGGCATAATCTTGATAGAGACCTGTTGTGTAGGCTGGAAGTTTTGTTTGTATTTCTGGCAGCAATTTTTTGCTGATTGTCTTCATTATTAGTGAGACTAACAAGGCCTCCTGACCTTCTGTACTACGAGTGATTGGGTAATAGCAGGGGCTGAGTAGTAATCTGATCTTCCAGCTCTTCCATTCTTACTGCTGCATAAACCCTGTGTATTATAAAGGTTGTGCTTGTATTGTCAGGCTCTGGATTGCATTGCATAAGTGGAAATTCCTTAAGTTTCCAAGAGCAAGCTAAGTTATTTCTTACACTTATTTCACTGAATTGCACTTCTGAAACGCTTATAATTGTGCCACACAGTTGATCTACTATATTTTTGCACTGTTATAAAGCTTTTTTATTGTTTCACTGCATTTATGTACTGTTTCAAACTGTTTCAACATTACTTAACTGTAAACTGTTTTTTCATACCGAGAGTTGTATTTTCTGTTTGTGAGTGCTCTATCTGAAATTTTCTGTGCATTTTTGTCTGTTAAAAGCATTCTCGAGTCTGCTTCTTGATCTGTTTAAAACTTTCATTTAGTGGCTACAGCTAGGAACTGTAATAGTGTGCATTACTATAATTGCTTTTTTTATTTAAATTACTAAATTGTAAACTGCTTTTTCATACTGAGACTTGGATTTTCTCTTTGTGGGTGTTCTTTCTACGCTTTTAAAGTGAGGTTTCTGTGTTCTGCTCAGGTGGCATAAACTTGATAGAGGACTGTTGTGTAGGCTGGAAGTTTTGTTTGTGTTTCTGGCAGCCATTTTCTGCTGATTGTCTTCATTATTATTGAGACTAACAAGGCCTCCTGACCTTCTGTAGTACGAGTGATCGGGTAATAGCAGGGGCTGAGTAGTAATCTGATCTTCCAACTCTTCCATTCTTACTGCTATATAAACCCTGTGTCTTATAAAGGTTCTGCTTGTTTTGTCAGGCTCTGGATTGCATTGCATAAGTGGAAATTCCTTAAGATTCCAAGAGCAGGCTAAGTTATTTCTTACACTTATTTCACTGAATTGCACTTCTGAAACGCTTATAATTGTGATATACAGTTGATCTAGTATATTTTTGCACTGTTATAAAGCATTTTTATTGTTTCACTGCATTTATGTACTGTTTCAAACAGTTTCAACATTACTTAACTGTAAACTGCTTTTTCATACCGAGAGCTGTATTTTCTGTTTGTGAGTGCTCTATCTGAAATTTTCTGTGCATTTTTGTCTGTTAAAAGCATTCCCGAGTCTGCTCCTTGATCTGTTTAAAACTTTCATTTAGTGGCTGCAGCTAGGAACTGTAATAGTGTGCATTACTATAATTGCATTTTTATTTAAATTACTAAATTGTAAACTGCTTTTTCATACTGAGACTTTGGTTTTCTCTTTGTGGGTGTTCTTTCTATGCTTTTAAAGTGCGGTTTCTGTGTTCCGCTCAGGTGGCATAATCTTGATAGAGGCCTGTTGTGTAGGCTGGAAGTTTTGTTTCTGTTTCTGTCAGCCATTCTCTGCTGATTGTCTTCATTATTATTGAGACTAACAAGGCCTCCTCACCTTCTGTAGTACGAGTGATTGGGTAATAGCAGGGGCTGAATAGTAATCTGATCTTCCAACTCTTCCATTCTTACTGCTATATAAGCCCTGTGTCTTATAAAGGTTCTGCTTCTATTGTCATGCTCTGGATTGCATTGCATAAGAAGAAATTCCTTAAGATTCCAAGAGTAGGCTAAGTTATTTCTTACACTTATTTCACTGAATTGCACTTCTGAAACACTTATAATTGTGCTATACAGTTGATCTATATGTTTGCCCTGTTATAAAACTTTTTTATTGTTTCACTGCATTTATGTACTGTTTTAAACTGTTTTAACATTACTTAACTGTAAACTGCTTTTTCATACTGAGAGTTGTATTTTCTATTTGTGAGTGCTCTATCCGAACTTTTCTGTGCATTTTTGTCTGTTAAAAGCATTCTCGAGTCTGCTCCTTGATCTGTTTAAAACTTTCATTTAGTGGCTACAGCTAGGAACTGTAATAGTGTGCATTACTATAATTGCTTTTTTAATTTAAATTAGTAAATTGTAAACTGCTTTTTCATACTGAGACTTGGATTTTTTCTTTGGGGGTGTTCTTTCTAAGCTTTTAAAGTGAGATTTCTGTGTTTAGCTCAGGTGGCATAATGTTGATAGAGGCCTGTTGTGTAGGCTGGAAGTTTTGTTTCTGTTTCTGGCAGCCATTCTCTGCTGATTGTCTTCATTATTATTGAGACTAACAAGGCCTCCTGACCTTCTGTAGTACGAGTGATCGGGTAATAGCAGGGGCTGAGTAGTAATCTGATCTTCCAACTCTTCCATTCTTACTGCTATATAAACCCTGTGTCTTATAAAGGTTCTGCTTGTATTGTCAGGCTCTGGATTGCATTGCATAAGTGGAAATTCCTTAAGATTCCAAGAGCAGGCTAAGTTATTTCTTACACTTATTTCACTGAATTGCACTTCTGAAACCCTTATAATTGTGCTATACAGTTGATGTGCTATATTTTTGCACTGTTATAAAGCTTTTTTTGTTGTTTCACTGCATTTATGTACTGCTTTTAACTGTTTTAACATTACTTAACTGTAAACTGCTTTTTCATACTGAGAGTTGTATTTTCTGTATGTGAGTGCTCTATCTGAACTTTTCTGTGCATTTTTGTCTGTTAAAAGCATTCTCGAGTCTGCTCCTTGATCTGTTTAAAACTTTCATTTAGTGGCTATAGCTAGGAACTTTAATAGTGTGCATTACTATAATTGCTTTTTTATTTAAATTACTAAATTGTAAACTGATTTTTCATACTGGGATTTTCTCTTTGTGGGTGTTGTTTCTATGCTTTTAAAGTGAGATTTCTGTGTTCAGCTCAGGTGGCATAATCTTGATAGAGGCCTGTTGTGTAGGCTGGAAGTTTTGTTTGTGTTTCTGGCAGCCATTTTCTGCTGATTGTCTTCATTATTATTGAGACTAACAAGGCCTTCTGTAGTAGGAGTGATTGGGTAATAGCAGGGGCTGAGTAGTAATCTGATCTTCCAGCTCTTCCATTCTTACTGCTATATAAACCATGTGTCTTATAAAGGTTCTGCTTGTATTGTCAGGCTCTGGATTGCATTGCATAATTGGAAATTTCTTAAGATTCCAAGAGCAGGCTAAGTTATTTGTTACACTTATTTCACTGAATTGCACTTCTGAAACACTTATAATTGTGCTATACAGTTGATCTACTATATTTTTGCAGTGTTATAAAGCTTTTTTTATTGTTTCACTGCATTTATGTACTGTTTTAAACTGTTTTAACCTTACTTAACTGTAAACTGCTTTCTCATACCGAGAGTTGTATTTTCTGTTTGTGAGTGCTCCATCCAAACTTCTCTATGCATTTTTGTCTGTTAAAAGCATTCTCGAGTCTGCTCCTTGATCTGTTTAAAACTTTCATTTAGTGGCTACAGCTAGGAACTGTAATATTGTGCATTACTATAATTGCTTTTTTATTTAAATTATTAAATTCGAAACTGCTTTTTCATATTGAGACTTGGATTTTCTCTTTGTGGGTGTTCTTTCTATGCTTTTAAAGTGAGGTTTCTGTTTTCTGCTCAGGTGGCATTATCTTGATAGACGCCTGTTGTGTAGGCTAGAAGTTTTGTTTTTGTTTCTGGCAGCCATTCTCTGTTGTCTTCATTATTATTGAGACTAACAAGGCCTTTTGACCTTCTGTAGTACGAGTGATTGGGTCATAGCAGGGGTTGAGTAGTAATCTGATCTTCCAACTCTTCCATTCTTACTGCTATATAAACCCTGTGTCTTATAAAGGTTCTGCTTGTATTGTCAGGATCTGGATTGCATTGCATAAGTGGAAATTCCTTAAGATTCCAAGAGCAGGCTAAGTTATTTCTTACACTTATTTCACTGAATTGCACTTCTGAAACACTTAAAATTGTGCTATACGGTTGATCTACTATATTTTTGCACTGTTATAAAGCAGTTTGTATTGTTTCGCTGCATTTATGTACTGTTTTAAACTGTTTTAACATTACTTAACTGTAAACTGCTTTTTCATACTGAGAGTTATATTTTCTGTTTGTGTGTGCTCTATCCAAACTTTTCTGTGCATTTTTGTCTGTTAAAAGCATTCTCGAGTATGCTTTTTGATCTGTTTAAAACTTTCGTTTAGTGGCTACAGCTAGGAACTGTAATAGTGTGCATTACTATAATTGCTTTTTTAATTTAAATTACTAAATTGTAAACTGCTTTTTCATACTGAGACTTGGATTTTCTCTTTGTGGGTGATCTTTCTATGCTTTTAAAGTGAGGTTTCTGTGTTCTGATCGGGTGGCATAATCTTGATAGAGGCCTGTTGTGCAGGCTGGAAGTTTTGTTTGTGTTCCTGGCAGCCATTTTCTGCTGATTGTCTTCACATTATTGAGGCCAACAAGGCCTCCTGACATTCTGTAGTCATTGTTAGGGTAATGCGGGGGTGATAAAATTTGACCCCTTCCCAACCT